>NC_086291.1:39837190-40137190 GCF_963924245.1 Chroicocephalus ridibundus | reverse complement strand
CCGCCGGAGGGTGGCCCCTATCAGCAGCAGCAATCGCCAGCTCCACGCCACTGCCTCCCCTGCAGCAAAGAGAGCAGCAAGCTTGTTCCCCTGCGCTCACCTCTGTCTCTGCAGTTTAGATCTGCCCTGGTCCCCTTGCTTCACCCCCCTTCCACAGCAGCAGCGGCCAAGGTCTTACCCCTCACACTGGAGTCGACACAATTCCCTTTTGCCTCCGCAGCACAGAGAGACAAGGCAGGGGATGGAGCCCCTGCACCTTCTTTAGTAAATCACCGCTTCAAACATCCATAAGAGTGGGAAGAGATCAACTAAATGGCTGGTGGCACCCCTAGTGCATCCTTTCCTTGGGCTTTTATATCTTGGTGCTTCAACACTTCAAGCTACTTCCCTCCCAGACAAAATGGCAACGGTGAGAGAAGCTTGGTGTGGTAAGGGGTGGGAAATCGAGCCATCTGTGGAATAACACAGAGGAAGAAAGAGCCCCTGGGATGGAGAAGAGGCACAAAGAGCCCTGGGCAGCAGTGTCCAACACACAGGGATGTAAAACAGGGGACACAGGCCATCTGTGGGGCAGGACAGAGCCTGAGAAAGCCTGAGCTACAGAAGCCAGGGCAGTTAACCAGCCCAGTTAAGGCGAGGAGGCTGCTCCGATTTCAAGGCAGCGTTGTGAAAGCAGAGGCAAGGAGTCTTATCCAAGAGAAAAGCCTGGTTTGAGGAACACCAACTGCTTCAAGGAATTGGCAGCGTGCCCCAGACTGGCAGGCGCAGCTCGGTGTGCTAATCCCCAGGCAGGAGGGTGCCCAGGATGACTCCAGGTTGCTGATACCTACCTGCTCTGTTGCTCTAAGGCCACACACTCCCCTGCGCACCCTGGCACGGCACGGGGTGGGTGTTCCTGCTCCAGCACCTGCCCCACCTTCCCCGGCTGCCTGTATGCACTTGCCCGCTCTCGTTTCACCGAGCGCTTTGTTTCAGAAGGGGATCTCAGGCTTCACCAGCACCTGAACCAGCAAATTCTTCTGCCAGCTGCAGGAATGCAAGGTGTTGCGGTGGCTGTGTTGATGTGGGTGACCACTATCCCTTCCCGACTCTCCATGGGGGACACCTGGCACAGCAGGGGCAGTTGGGAGCCAGCGGCGAGATAAGATATAGCTGCTCTGTACTTCTAACAAAGAGCCAAGGTGGGCAGACTGGCTCCCTGCAGCTCACGAGAGACAAGCAATCAGCTGAGAAAATGCTTTCCCTATTTCCACTCTCTGCACAATTAGGAGGAGCAAAGCCACTCCTCACAGACCAAAACACAAATTCCAGTAATTAGAGGTGTTGGGAAGAGACTCCCCATAACTGACATTACTGATTTCGGGTACAAGCCCTACGCTTGCAACAGACCCGATTCATATCTCAGTATTTCCAACCATTCCCTAAACTACCCATACCTGAAGTTGTACCGTTTCTCCTGTTTGCAATGTAACACCCGCTGCTCACGGCCTGGGCAGGAACGACGACCATTCTGTCCTTTATAAGCCAAAAGTTCCTTTATTTACTACCTTGTCTCTCATCTCCTTGGCAGTGGCAGCTATTCTCCAGTGGCCTGTGTGACTCCTTGCTGCAGCACGTGTTAATGGAGGGCAGGAACAGAGCACACTGGTGGGCACCGTTTGCTCAGTAAGCCGGACATGCCCCGGACATGCCCCAAAGCCCATGAGGTCCTCCAACAGGTCCAGACAATGACCCCAGGTGCTGTAACCCCAAACCTGCCATCTGTGCTCCACGATGCAGACAAAAACCTCTGAAGCAGGGCAGAGGCAGGGATTTTGGGGCTTCTCCAGAGGTAGAAGGGTTCCCCTTTCCTCCTCCTCTCCTCTAGTTCCCCTCAAAGCTACTGGGTAGGGTGCAACTGAAAAGGTGACTATAAGGTTGAATCAAAGGGATGGGGTGAACTGCTTTCTTGTCCTCAAAGGAATGGGGTGAGCTGCTTTCTTGTCCTCTGACTGTCGTGTAGTTTTATTTTTCCAGGTCACTACCACAATACGTAAATATTTAAACATAGGAGAACTGAAAGACGGGTTGCTTGTACTACTGCGGCCATCATTTCTACACGCACAAAAGAATGCAATAAATTAACTGCTGGCTTAACTTTGTGAAAGTTGTAAAAATTGTGAAATCAAGAGACCTACACCAGGATTGAATGCTCCACAAATGAAAGACGTGGCCTGAGTACTCACTGGCCCTTCTCTCCAAACATAGCCAAGACGCAGCCAAAAGAGAGCGACTCACCTGGCTCCGTAGACATAGAAGCAGTAGATGTGAAAGGTGAGAAGTGCAATGATGTCGGAGAGGATGCAGAGAGCCACGGTCAGGCCCAGACAAGCCGACAGCCCAACGTACCAGAGGATCATCTCAATGAACGGGGACATCAGGTGAATGTAGCCTAGTGGACATTGCAGAGTGTCAGTATTCGAATGAGACGTCTTCCCGTTGACAGCCTCAGAAGACTGAATCCCCCCACCCTAGAACATTGCTCCAGAAATCATAGTCATGGAAACATGGAATTAAAACTGGAAGACTCCTTTAGATGCCATCTTCTCTTTAGGAGGGCCCACAAAAACTCTCTTTCCCCCCAGCTTTCTGACCAGGTGTGGCAGCTCTGTGAGGAAGGGAGGACATGCTTCGCTTGAACAGACCAGTCACCTTGTTCCACGTGTGATTTGCTTTTCTACATTTGTGTTCAGGTTCCCAATTACATTTTTAACTGCACACATCAACCTTTCCTGCAACCATTCCCCTTCTCTTGCTATTCCCACAAAAGCCATATGGCATTTGTAAATAAAATGCTGTGGAGGCACGCAGTCTTTTTCATCACTAAAGTGGAGCAACGTCAGAGAAACAAGACAATACTTGATCGGTGAGCAAAGGAAGTCAGTATAATAACTGAGGAGTTCACGTCCATCAGGACTGTCCTCCTTCATCGAGACACATATCAAGGATAGCAGGGGTGTGTTATTTCAAGGAGGGACTTGAAACAGTAAAACTGCAGAAAGCTGAAGTCAGTGATAGGACGGGGTTGGCATTTGCATCCTGACAGCACACTGCTCATCCCTGTCCTATCAGCTGCCTCTTACATAGAATCATAGAATGTGTTGGGTTGGAAGGGACCTCTAAAGGCCATCTAGTCCAACCCCGCTGCAGTCAGCAGGGACACCTTCAACGAGATCAGGTTGCTCAGAGCCTCATCCAGCCTGGCCTTGAACGTCTCCAGGGATGGGGCCTCCACCACCTCTCTGGGCAACCTGGGCCAGTGTCTCACCACCCTCAGTGTAAAGAATTTCTTCCTAATGTCTCATCTGAACCCGCCCTGCTCTAGTTTAAACCATTGCCCTTTGTCCTATCGCTCCATGCCCTTGCAAACAGCCCCTCCCCAGCTTTCCTGTAGGCCCCCTTCAGGGACTGGAAGGCCACAATAAGGTCTCCCCGGAGCCTTCTCTTCTCCAGGCTGAACAACTCCAACTCTCTCAGCCTGTCCTCACAGCAGAGGGGCTCCAGCCCTTGGATCATCTCTGGGGCCTCCTCTGGCCCCACTCCAACAGGGCCATGTCATTCTTGTGCTGAGGGCTCCAGAGCTGGACACAGTACTCCAGGTGGGGTCTCACCAGAGCAGAGCAGAGGGGCAGAATCCCCTCTCTGCATCTGCTGGCCACGCTTCTTTTGATGCAGCCCAGGATGCGATTGACCTTCTGGGCTGCAAGCGCACATTGTTGTCTCGTGTCCAGCTTTTCATCCACCAGTATCCCCAGGTCCTTTTTCGCAGGGCTGCTCTCTATCACGTCATCCCCCAGCCTGTATTGATAACGAGGACTGTAATGGCAATTACAATCCTCGTTATCAACACAGGCCACATGGCAAAGACTACAAAAGCCTTTGTAAGACCTAACGCCTTCCCTCGGGCACTCACCACTAATGGCACCAAGAAAGTAAGCTCCGTCGTGATTTGCACCCCTTGCAAAGCATCGATACAAGCGCTTTATTTAATATGCATTAATTCCTTGTGTGGGAATCCAACTTTGGCTTGAGTTCCCACAGCAGGAAGACTCATAGACAAGTTTGTACTTGCAGCAGTACATTTTGATTCATTATTCACCTCTAGGCAAACGTTAAACACTCGGGAGGCAAGAGATGAAAACGGAGGCTGAAAAGTTAAAACAATGGCACTTACTAATCCAAAGATGGATGTGGTAAAGGAAGAAGCGGCCCAAAACCTGATCCAAAGCTCGGTTCATTTTCAGTCCTGCTGGTGCTCCCATTAGCCACTGGAGCAGGTCCTGGAGCTCTTCAGCTACGTGCTACAAAGACACGGAAGCAAGGGAATCTGGGATAAAATACTGCTACCGCGCTGAGCAGGTCCAGTGCGCTCTACGTGCTGCCCCCTGCAAAGTATTCTTACCACACTCTTCAAACCAATGGAAAAAAAAATCCAAACAACTACTTTACAGACAGCTAGTTAAATCAAAAATGCACCATTATTGACTCTTGACTGAATCCAAATGTAATAGCAGAGAGGAAGCCGAACTGCTCAAACGGTCTCAGTGCTGGGAAACATGAACGTAGTGCTTGTTTACGGACACCTCCAGCAGACTCGCACGATATGAATTCCTGGTGTAATGAGAGTTCTTGAAATAGACGGCAAGCGCTGGCGCACAAATCGACTTCTTCAGACAGTCAGAATTGAGCAAGTAATTAACTATGGGGAAGGCTGTCAGGATTTTAAAAAGGGAAGATGGCAATGCACTCATGGGCAAAAAAAAGGGAATTTTTACAAACAAATAATCCCTATGTGTTTACAGCAGGGTAGAAAACACAATTATATAAATGTATTTCATACATAAACAAACTTTCTTGATACTCTGTGGTGTGCTTGGCAAGATTAGCCATGATAAATAGCGCTATCGTGTCTCCCTGCAGGCTTCATGGAAAGATACCTGTAGCATCCCAGGGAAAACGCAGCCCTCTGAATCACTGAGAAAAAAAGCCTAATGGAGCTTGTCCCCAGTCACCGAGGGCTTTGATTCACAATTTCTGGTGATTTAATCCCAGGCTGATGTTATTTGCTGGTTTTATCTCTCCACCCTACGACTCTGCTGGAGGCCCTCCTTGCAGTCAACAGGGCAGAAGACCATAGAATGGTTCGGGTTAGAAGGGACCTTAAAGATGGGGTGGTTCTGCTCCTCGGTAGTTCGTACCTGACCTACCAGTAAGCCGAGACCAGCGGTGAAGTCCATTTACCAGGCTGTGAATCAAGGTAGCTGAGAGCAGTAACCTCCAGCAAACTGACGGGGAACATACCTGGAAGAAGTGACCTCTCACGCTGTCCTGCGTGGACCAGAGATTGTGAGTAAAAGCCCTCTACCTCCACAAATCCCACTTACAGTCAAGTCCGTGCAAGGGAATTGCACTGAAAATCGTGCACGTGTAGAAGAATCAAGACACGCCACCTAAAGCTGTAGCCTACTTTCCCCATCATTCATACGGATAATTTCCCTAAGGGGAAATTATTTCCAAAGAATGAGTTCGTTTTATTTCTTAACCAACAGGATCCTTGCAAAATGAGTTTGTAAACATTTCCTTTTAGTGTAGGGGCAAAATTAAGGGCTCCCTCTTCAACTTAACCAAAAGGATTGCCTTTTTATTTCATTCATTTTCCCCCTGCCTCACTCACTGCAAGTCAGAACTGATTTGAACCCATGGATCTTACCTCTGTGGCTCAGAAGTGTTAGCTGCTTTATAAATAGGCTGTTTTTAATATTTAACGTGTTGGATTGGTAACTTAGAAAAAGCATTTGGGGATTTTAATGAAATATTTAAATGCTGGAAAGCAGTCCTTCCACAAGGCTGTTTTTCGGCACCGAATACTTGTGGAGGTTTCCAGTCCCAGAGGTGCTACTGAATTCTGCCAGGGGCACGTGGCTGCGGGAAGGTGTTATTCGCCTCCGCTTGCTGTTATCCAGCTGGGCAAGGCATTCCAAAACCTAGTCCGAAGGCCTAACCTTGCAGGCTTTTCTCCACCCAGATATTTTTGGACCAATCAATAGCAAGCAGAATCAGAAAAGGTGACTGGGAGCCCAGTCAGGAATACCGAACATGGCCAGGATTAATAAATAAGATACAGTTATTGGAACTGGAATCCAATACAGAACTGGAAGTGTTTCATAAAGGGGTGTAGGGACGTTACCAGATCCTAGACTAAAGCTAACATGGTTTAGATGAGATCGCTGTCGAAATATTTCCTTTCTTCTCATGCTCTTCTTCCTAGTGTCCACACGCAGAGGGTCTGTGGGAACGCGACAGGGACAGAGGACACACAGCGCACCGCGGGTGGGCACCGGGAAGCATGCTGCAAACTGCCCAGTGCAAGGCAGAGCAAGCAGAGCCAAAGCACCCCCTACCACACACCTGGCAGGCACCCTCTACCTGTTGCAGACATTTGGGGCTCTAAATTATACTGTTCTACAAATTAACATCTAAGAATATTGCCCAGGAAGCGTCCCCTGTGCTTGCTTTATGGATTAGCAGGACATGACTGATTACATCCAATTATCTCTAAGCCCCAGCAATATTTTTGGAGGCATGATCTCTGATAAATATTTAACTGTTTCAAAGAGATTACAGCTTAAGTAAAAGAGACATCGGCAAGGATGAAAAAGGTGGAGGAGGAAAAAAAAACCTAAAATGGTTTATAAGCAGTTCTTTTAAAAACAGACAAATGTAGCACCTTGAATCAGGTATTTTTGAAAGAAGGCTGCCTTGTGGAAGGCAAAACCAAGGATAACCACTGGGAAGCCTGGTGGGATCGAGAGGAAGGAGGAGGGTGGGAGTTGTGAGGGCACCTACAGAGAGAAGATTATTCATGTTTTCCATTCCTGGATTTGAAAGGATTTTGGAGCATTCCTCCTCCAAAAAATCAGTCCTTTGTATTGCACACAGCTACTCGCCAGCTACTCCCTAGGTGTCTCCGAATCACGTCTACCTCATTTACTGACAAAAACAACTTGTTGTTACAGTCGGCCCAGCGCAGCTCATCAAGCTGTGAAAGTGGGAGCCGCAGTCCACGATGGCTTGTGCATCACCGACAATTGCTGTCTGAGTGCTGATGTGAGAACCATTCTATCAGGGGATGACGCCTGGTGGCTAGGGAACACGGCCTGATCCTCACGTCAGCAGGCTGAGCTTGTGACCCTGGCAGTTGTTGAGAGCCGAAATAACCTACCTGCTTCTGCTTCCTTCCAGAGAGATGTTTGCTAGGAATAAAAATACGAGCACCGTATCCAGTCCCCACACAGCTACCATTTCGTCAATATTAAAATCAATCGATCAAACCAATAAGGTTATGCATTATATAAGGTCTGTCGATATTAAAATCAATCAAATCAATAAGGTTAAAATAAGGTTATGTATATAACCTTCTAATACAGAACAATCTTATTATAATATACAGAATGTCTATGTACTAAGAGCTACAGAGATGTAAGGTGGACGCTATCATCAGATCTGGGGCACACACCCAACGCAGACCAGCAAGGAGCACTGGGGAAGGAAAAAGTAACTCATTCCACACATGGGCGAGTTTGCGTTACTGAGCTTGGCGACATGTAAGCACTTGAGAAAGCCCAAGTGGTGGGAATAATGCGTACCAGATGGACGCTCAGCGGCAAAGAGGAAACCCACTGCTGAATGGCTAAAGGGGAGATTTTGCTGTCGTACTGGAAAAGAAGTGGTCCTGGCTTGCACACCACGTGCTGAAGTCACTGGGATATCTTGGGATCACTCAGATCTGCATTTTTTTAAGGCCCGCACATAATGCATATAAACCAACGCCCACCGAAGGCAGTAAAAGGACTCCAAATGATTTTATGCCCACAATCTAATATGCTTGAAAGAAGAAAGTAAGGCTGGAATGTAAGAAGAGTTGTAAGTGGCCTGAACTGATAAGCTTGGAGAAGCAGAGAAGAAAGGCAGTGAGTGACGACCAGGCCACCCACGCAAGGAGGAGTTAGCGCTTCCAGGGAAGCAAGTAAACAGCTCTCGGTGATAGAACCATAGAATGTGTTGGGTTGGAAGGAACCTTTAAAGGCCATCTAGTCCAACCCCCCTGCAGTCAGCAGGGACATCTTTAACGAGATCACGTTGCCCAGAGCGTCATCCAGCCTGGCCTTGAATGTCTTCAGGGATGGGTCCTCCACCACCTCTCTGGGCAACCTGGGCCAGTGTCTCACCACCCTCAATGTAAAGAAAGACAACATGGCAACGAATTCTGCACATGTAGGAGACATGGTGAAAACAGCCGACGCTATGATGCATAAGTTGAGTGACAGGTGAGCTAAATTACTGAAAGAGGAACGAACGAGCAACTCTCACAAAGAGCCGGTGCAGGGCAGGTGCTGGGATTGGGTACACCTTGAGCACGGAGAGCGTCCATCTGCCAAAGACACTGGGCAGATGGAAGCCCTCCTGGAGCCACCTGTGCAAACAGGAATGCAGCCAAAAGTCGCTTCCTTGCAGACTTGTTAAGAAATCAGATTTCTGAGAGCTGGGCGCTTGCAGTAAGCCCATAAGGAGAACTCTAGAGAAAAACTTCTCCAGCTGAAATATCTGAAAGGCAAAAGACTTAGGAATAAGACTTAGAAAAATATTTTTCACGTATAGCTCAAATACAAGATCATTGCAAGAACTGTGGTCCTTTCTACCCCACCACTGCTGCTGAATGGTGTCTGCAGCAATCTGTAAAACATGGCCTCCTTAAAAGTTTGACTATGAAAGATAACAAAAATAGCAATAATCACAATCCACGGCTATGCTGGGCACCCCATACACACTTCCTGAAAGCACAGCATGTACAAGAATGATCGGAGACCTATGGCTTGTAACAATTAAAAGGTTAAACGTGGACCAAGCAGATCATCATCAAGGGAGACGTGAGCTCTTCTCAAGAAAGACAGGAGAAGTAGGAAAAAGAAATTGCTGCTGGAATTTTCTAATCAGAATAAAATTCCTCCCAACTAAGAAGCTCGAGAAAGAGCAAAGAGAGGACGTTCTCCAGCTGCTAGAAAGAAACCAATGGAAAGATCCACCTTCTCTCCCAGAAATGAAAGGAAAGTGGGCAGAGAAAGGATTAGGCTGTGCAGCTGCGTGCCAGAGCTCAACACCAGCTGCACATGAGTTCCCAAGACACAGAACTCTTAAAATGGAGCTGATTTCAGATTAGTGGTCTGGTCTCCAGCCTCTGAAGTACATTATATGTTCCTTACTGCCTCTAAACAGATACACTGGAGTACTGCACCTAAAATAAGCCACCAGAAAAGTAGGACTGTATGAGTCATACTTAGAATCTTCATTTATTTATGCTGATGCCGAGGGATCTTAGTGGGCAAGAGGAGTTATGTTTGAGAAAATGACAGGACACAGCAAGTTTTCCTGGGTGACCATCTGTACAGCAGAGCTCTTAGATAGGATTTCAGGTGTTTGTGTCCTGACTAGCCAACGCCTTTGGATTTCCCCGTGAAATTTCTCTTCAGAAGCACAGCTGCACTGCTTATCAAGTTTGACTTTTCAGCAGTTTATCAGATTCAACCCAGGTTGCAGCTTTTTTTTTTCTTTTCCCCCCAAACGCCCCATATAGCAGCAACTTGAAGGACGCTTCCTGTTGACTTCAGAATAAAAGTATTCTGGCTCGATAACCACTCAACCTGCAGCTGCGGAGCTCCAGCCAAGCCATAATGGTTACTTTAGGAGCTGGAGCTCCGATAAACATCTAATTACTATTCACTGCACACGCAGAGCAGAACTGTGTTCCTTTGCAGCAGCCCCAGCAGGCTTGATTTGAAGATTTCGCTGTTCTTGAGGAGACCTAATTTGCACGACTTCAGACATGACTCTCTCTGAAAAACCTTATGAAGTTCAACAAGGGCAAGTGTAGGGTGCTGCACCTGGGGAGGAATAACCCCATGCACCAGGACAGGTTAGGGGTGACCTGCTGGAGAGCAGCTCGGTGGAAAGAGACCTGGGAGTTCTGGGGGACAACAGGATGCCCATGAGCCAGCAATGGGCCCTGGTGGCCAAGAAGGCCAATGGCATCCTGGGGGGCATCAGGAAGAGCGTGGCCAGCAGGTGGAGGGAGGTCATCCTCCCTCTCAGCTCTGCCCTGGGGAAGCTGCATCTGGAGTGCTGGGTCCAGTTCTGGGCTCCCTGGTTCAAGAAGGACAGGGAACTGCTGGAGAGGGGACAGCAAAGGGCTACCAAGATGCTGAGGGGACTGGAACATCTCTCTTTTGAAGAAAAGCTGAGGGATTTGGGTCTCTTCAGTCTGGAAAAAAGACGACTGAGGGGGGATCTTATCAATGCTTATAAATACTTAAAAGGTGGGTGTCAGGAGGATGGGGCCAGGCTCTTTTCAGTGGTGCCTGGCAACAGGATAAGGGGTAACGGGCACAAACTTGAGCATAGGAAGTTCCACCTAAACATGAGGAGGAACTTCTTTCCTTTGAGGGTGGCAGAGCCCTGGCACAGGCTGCCTGGGAGGTGGTGGAATCCCTGTCTCTGGAGACATTCCAAACCCGCCTGGATGCATTCCTGTGCAACTTGCTCTGGTTGACCCTGCCCTGGCAGGGGAGGCTGGAGGAGATGATCTCCAGAGGTCCCTTCCAACCCTACGATTCTGTGATTCTGTGATTTTGTGAAATCCTTGTGGATAAGGCATTGCCTCCTTACAACAAGACACCAAGAGGTGGTCAGTACCCACGGTAGGTGAAAGTGAAATGGCTTTGGCCAGACTTACATCAGCCACAGGGATGAGGGTATCAGCAAGGTGACCAATTCGGTTCTTTCGGTACAGCCAGGATATCAGCAGCAACCCCAGAGCCACATCAACCAGCAGAGAGACGAAGATGTTGGCTTTCCTGCATGCAGGATAAAGAGAAACAGCGTTAGAGAAAAAGGAAGGACGGTGTTTAATGTTTCAATGACAACTGTCAGCTTCTCTTACATAGAATCTTTAACGTCCCAGGGACAGCAGGACAATTAGAGGCACAGTGTGGAGGTCTTTTGACTTTCACTGCTGTGATGCTGTTTCTGTGGCCAAACACGGAGCCACTCGGAGCCTGCCACACCGCAAAACCTTTCTTACCGAGGGGAGAGAAGAGTGGGATTGAAGCTACAAAGAGGAATGCTAAACAAAGTATGTGTGTGTGTGTGTGTGTATACATATATATGTGTGCACATTCACTCAGGGACTAAGGGCACCAGCCTTGCAGTATTCACGTTGAGATCAGACGGCTTTCCGAGAGGTATACTTTAGTGGAACCACTGGCCAATGTAATAAATCGTGTTTCTGGGTACACAAACGTTCCCAGAAGGGCTGCTGAACCGCCCCCTCCCCGCTAGAGTTTCTGAATGAAATACCATGACGTGAGTTATTGGGGAAATGAGATTAAACAATCGCGGTTACTTTTGGCCTCCAAATCTGCTAATCTATTTTAAGTGTTCCCTGGGAGTCTATTACTGCAGGATCAGAGAACCGCACAGAACAAGACTCGCTGTGTAATGGCCACAGGGCATTCAATATCTGTCTCAGATCTCTGCCTCTCCCTGTTCCACTCGCTGGGCTGCGTGTTTGCTTTCTCTATTACACTGACGTTGTTGCTGCTGTTGGAGTCTCTGGTCTGCAGTTACCGCAAGAAAGATTCCCCAAAAGAGTGGGTGAAAGAGGAGAGCATTTAAAGCATTCTGCTCTTGTGGAAAGCGCTGCTGAATACGGATTGCAGTTTTTGGTTAAGAGCAGCATATGTGGAAGCAACGAGCTTGTGGGATTAGCGACAGCAAAGTACTACACACATGAGTACAAGCTTTCTGAGGGCAATAGCCCGGCCGCCTTTCCCAGGATAGGGAAAAAAGGCATATATCAGGCAAAAGGCAAAATTAATTAAAGCAGAGTGCAAAGATCTGCAGACTAGCGGGGAGTAGAGCAAGGAAGGCAACATGGCACGGTGCAGTGAGGACCCCGTAGTGCTGCGCTGGCACAGGGTCCATGGTTGGGTCTCCCCAGAGGAGACAGGGCAAGGTCCTACACTTGGGTCGGGACAATCCTCGCTATCAATACAGGCTGGGGGATGACGTGATAGAGAGCAGCCCTGTGGAAAAGGACCTGGGGGTACTGGTGGATGAAAAGCTGGACACGAGACAACAATGCGCGCTTGCAGCCCAGAAGGCCAACCGCATCCTGGGCTGCATCAAAAGAACTGTGGCCAGCAGATGCAGAGAGGGGATTCTGCCCCTCTGCTCTGCTCTGGTGAGACCCCACCTGGAGTACTGTGTCCAGCTCTGGAGCCCTCAGCACAAGAATGACATGGCCCTGTTGGGGCGGGGCCAAAGGAGGCCCCGGAGATGCTGGGAGGGCTGGAGCCCCTCTGCTGTGAGGACAGGCTGAGAGAGTTGGAGTTGTTCAGCCTAGAGAAGAGAAGGCTCCGGGGAGACCTTATTGTGGCCTTCCAGTACCTGAAGGGGGCCTACAGGAAAGCTGGGGAGGGGCTGTTTGCAAGGGCATGAAGTGATAGGACGAGGGGCAATGATTTTAAACTAGAGCAGGGCAGGTTCAGATGAGACATTAGGAAGAAGTTCTTTACAACGAGGGTGGTGAGACACTGGCCCAGGTTGCCCAGAGAGGTGGTGGAGGCCCCATCCCTGAAGACATTCAAGGCCAGGCTGGATGAGGCTCTGAGCAACCTGATCTCATTAAAGATGTCCCTGCTGACTGCAGGGGGGTTGGACTAGATGGCCTTTAGAGGTCCCTTCCAACCCAATACATTCTATGATTCTATGTGTACTCCATACCTCATTAGCTGAGTCTGGTTTTGAGCCTTCTTGTTGCTGCTGATGACCTGGAGGTGCTGCAGGCGATGTCCCAGCTGCTCACAAGTTGAGAGTTTGCTCCATAGGAAAGACAAAGGCCAAAACTTCAGCACCCTGCAGAAACACCATGGGAACGGCCCCTTTTGCTTTTGCCGTATACAGCGTCCAATCTCCATGCAAAACATTCCATGTAAAGTTAAGGTTGTGCAACCAGAGACGGTGTCAACATATTATCGTTAAAGAATATTAGATGTTAACTGCTCTCCTAAAGGTTAACAGAATTAAGGCAGTCTTTCCCGATCAAGACATGTAAAAGACAACCCAACCTCCCGTTTCCATTCTGTAAAACCAAGCGTCTCGCTCTTCCAGGGAAGCCAGAACGCAATCCTGATTCCAGCCTGTGCTTTGGGATACATCACCAGGATTGCACGCTGCTCTAAGTCTCCAGGAGACCAGAGTTAAGACAGTTGTGTGTGCAGCACAACCACACAACACGGTGCAACTGCTTCACAAATCCCGGTATTACGGATCACAAGTCTCTATCTAGCGTGAGCTTGCTGTAACAAACAGCTCAGTTCTCCCTGTCGTTTCTGTCCCCTTTCCCCTCTTTCCTTTCTTCCACTTGATCCTTTTCTTATTTTTTTTCTTTATTACTTCCAAATTCCTTTCTCAGGGTCTTCCTTTCTATCTTCAGTCCACCGCCTTGCCAAAGGTGACCAGCATTATGTAGCTACCACGACATTCAGCATTTAATGAGGTTTCAAAGTTAACACCCACATTAGGCTTGCAGGGGAGGAAATATTCACACGGTTCTTTTAAAAGTACTAAATGATGCTCAGTTATTTTGGGGAGTTCCTTTTATCACCACACAGCCTATAAAGGAAGGAACGATGGTGATTTGTGTAATCTAAAATGACACCACAGGGTGCAGGCCAGTCAAAGAAGGCACAGCAGTGGTACAGCAACACAAAGCACCACCTTTGCCGTGGGGAATAAATTCTGATGTGGACATAATTTGGATCCCTTCTTTCCTGCACACAGTGGTGGTTTCACTATTTTCACAGTGTTTCACTGTTTCTCATTAAAGGTCCAGGAATTCACGTTCACTTTTAGTCACTTCCTTCACCTACACTCTTGTACTGCTTTGGCACGTTCCTTCAGTTTAGATTCATTCCAAACGCTAAAATTATTCCTGGTATCCTGCTTTGCTTTTAACATTGTACAGCCGTTTGCATCAGTAGTGAGCGTGGCCTGGAGACGTCGCTGCAATGCGTGCGTGCCTTCCCCAGATTTCATCCAGAGGACTTCAGCCTGTCGCCCAGCAGCGGAGGACTGGCCAGGACAAAACGCAGGATGGGCAGACTGGGACTCTGGCTGCTGTGTATCCATTTTACACAAATTGCTCTTTCAAAATCTTCCTCCCTTCGCTGTGGTTGCCGTCCCCTTCCACCCCCCACCCTCCTGAGCCCTTTCAACCATCTTTCCTGCGAGGTTTGTCAGCTTGAGAACCAGAGCGCTGAAGTCCCCCCTTCCCATTCAAATTTCCGATACACAGGTTTTGAAATGCATGCAGCGCACTGTGAATCATTCTTCTTAAATTGAGGCCTCCGAGTTACTCAGCTTTTCGTTACAGCCTCCCACCTTAGAGACAAATGCATGCACCATTCTTCAGCTGACTTGGCAGGAGGGGACATCTAAAGTGGTGGGGGAAAGGGCTCCAGGCAGGGGAGGGAGACACGGTGGGCGACTGCCCTGGCCACTGATCTTAAAGACCTGGGTTTGCAGATTCATCCAGGCACAAGTGCAGACGGGTTTTCTCTTCTAATTGTATCCTAGCCCAGTGGTTACAAACCCTGGTGTGGCAAATCTTTGCGAGAGCAGAGAATTGCACTGAAATGCAAAGAAGGGGGAAGGAGAAACGCTGTACCTGTGCGGTTATGTACAGATGACTGAAGGTGAAAAATTATTGGTCATACCACCAGCTGCCAGACCATCTCTGTTCAAGCGGAAAGCAACGGCTCTGGGGCCCAGTGATAAACATGCACTGGGCTGATGATCTCCCCATCCTCTCCCAGCAATGGGTGTCCCTCACTGTTCATTGCTGCACCATGACTCCCCAAACTAGAGGCTTGTGGGTTACCCACTGACTGGACACCTGTGCCAAAGGAAAGGACAGGCAGCGGCTCGCTTCTGGCTGAGGAACCTCTTGCACAAGCGAGAATCATTTCCAAAGCATCGTCATCCCCCGGAGCACCCCCCAACATGTGAACCCAGTGGGTAAACACATCTCCTTGAGTGAACAGGATGGGCCCACAAGAGACGTCAGAGGTCTGGGCTCACCTCTACTACAACTCACTCTATTCTCTTTCCACCTAACATAAAGAGGACAACCTCTATTCCACTTACCACACACATACATAGAATCATAGAATCATAGAATGTGTTGGGTTGGAAGGGACCTCTAAAGGCCATCTAGTCCAACCACCCTGCAGTCAGCAGGGACATCTTTAACGAGATCAGGTTGCTCAGAGCCTCATCCAGCCTGGCCTTGAATGTCTTCAGGGATGGGTCCTCCACCACCTCTCTGGGCAACCTGGGCCAGTGTCCCACCACCCTCGTTGTAAAGAACTTCCTCCTAATGTCTCATCTAAACCTGCCCTGCTCTAGTTTAAAACCATTGCCCCTCATCCTATCGCTACTTTTTTAAATAAAAATACAAACACACTGTAAAAAGCTCAATATAATAGTTGCAAGACATGGTACAGAAACTCCCGTCTCTAAGAGTCCTGAGGAAGAAAGCCAAAAATATTTCTTGCGTGGTCTCCTACCCCTGTGCATGCTGACTATGCATTGCCATTAACGCTCCCACTCGTTTACCACACGGTATATGGAATAATTTTCAAAAGTGCAATAGAAAACCAACCAAATTAAAAAAAAACAACCTCAAACCCAAAACAGTGATGTTGTGTCATTTCGTTATTTAAGCAGCAGGAGATCTTTGGGGTATTTCCAAATATAAGGAATTTTAGCAAAAAACTAACATAGCCTGCATGAATAAACCTTGATTTTCCAATCCAACGTTTTCCACAAGTGAGAGTGGATTTTCCAGATACTGGATGAAAAGCAATCTTTCCAAATCAGGATCACAGGGAAATGTTAAAGCTCCATTAACCAGAACTCACAGCTGTCTTTTTGCTCCTGGCTAGAAACTGCAGGAACGGTGCCTCCCTTCCGGATGAGGAATCGGAGGTCATGGTGTTTGTAAATGGACCTTTTTTAAAAAGAGCAGAGAGTTTATTGCCTCAATACTAAACCATTCTGATGTCGCCCACAGCACTCTAGAGACCTTCAGCGATCATGGAAATCCTGCAGCCCGGTCCCTCCAAAGAGAGAGCTGCAATGGCCACCCCTTAGCACAAGGTGGTGCTGAAGAAATGCCTTAATTTGGGATGTTCGGGATTTGAGTGCAATTCGCAGGCTTGGATGGATGGAGGGATGGCAGCCCTCACCCTCGGAGATCTCTAATGCTGCTGCCCTGCTTCCCCAGTGCAAATACACAACTCTGGCATATCCAAAAAAGCCCCAAGCCTCCGCAGCCTGAGGGGACACCACTGAGCCCATTCTTTAGCTTTTCAAAACTGACTATCCCTTCACATCACAAAAACCTGGGAAAGGAAGAAAGAAGTCCGGTGACCAGAAGCAGCAAAAAAATGATAGATCCCATTTCATGGGACATCCTGTCCCAGCACAGAGATCGGCAAAGAAGGTACCCAAGAGGCACATAAGGTCCATAAGCAGTACGAGGAGACACGACGTGACTGGTACCGATGAAAAAACAACTTTGCATCAAGTGTATTTCTCGCTGGGTTTGAGCAGGAACCCTGCAAATGCCTAAACATGAATTACATTCCTAGCGGGAGGCGTCCCTGCCCATGGCAGAGGGGTTGGAACTAGATGGTCTTTAAGGTCCTTTCCATCCCAAACCATTCTGTGATTCTATGATTTCCATGCAAAACACAAGCTGGCCGATGTCGCATCCCTTACCTGCTCCTGCAGACCCCAGAGACAAGTGACAGCAGGAATGTCAGCAGCATGCACGCCGGCACGGAGGCCTGCTTCATCAGCTCCACGATGATACTCGCCTCAACGCCATCCGACTGCCAGTGGGTCAACTTGATGGGCCCATCATCGTATCTGTCCGTCATGAACAGTATCTTACTCTTGGCAACTGTGTCAAAGATGGCAGAGAGCTTTGAAGCATCCTCTGCCTTGTGGTCGGTGGAGGCAGCTGTGTCCAAAGGGGGATGTAGATGGGAAAGCATGACTTTGCGCTGGTCGTAGTACACTAAGATGATTTCTTCCTCCTTTGGGTTGTTAGAGTTTTTCTGAAGGGTAGAACAGCTCCAGAATTTGCTGTCTCCCTCTTTGCTTATCTGAATCCACGGCTCATGGGAGAATATTGTGCCAAGGTCTTCCAAGAACTCACTCAGACTCTCTTCTTTCTCCCGTTTACTGTTGCTCCAGGAGCCGAGCACAGAAACACTGACTTTAGTCACCCGCTGGACCTCACTGAGATACTGCTTCACCTGGACAGGAATAAAAGGGAAATGGATCACGGCGAGGATGACAGCGGAGTTCTGTTCCGAGATCCAGCGGCCGATCAAAATGCCGCTTTCCGCCGAGGCGCAGCACGAGGGAAAGAAGACCTTAAGTACCATGGCAGCGATCCTGGAAGAATGATACACCTGCCAATAAACAGAGAAATAAAACGTGAGAATGGCGATTAAATGCAAGGGAAATTTGAGCTGACCAAAGTCACTGGTGAGGAGGCCCAACCAAATTTAAAACACCAAGTCCGACCAGTCGTGTAACGACACGAGTGACAGCCAACAGACACAGACACATCAGAGAAGGGTTTAGGAGGTTTCTGATAATCTGCAGTCTTTGCAGTGAGGGGTGGTGGGCCTGGAGTTTCTCAGCAAAGCTCTTCTCCGAGTCCTGGAGCAGTCTCTCATGATGGACACAGACTGATAAGCACAGTCCGTCGGACCAGCCAAGATCAGGAATCCATCCCGCCTCGCATCTCGGGTCTGACACTGGATCTGCTTGAGCACTTCCTAGAGAAGGGACTACACCGTAGCACACCGTGATGCCTGAGGGGAGTATCTCCTCCCACTACCGACAATCAAATACTGGTTTATGCTATAAAGCCAGATAATTTCAGAGCCTCCCCTATCATCTAGGAACCCAGAGCCGTGCTCTGCAACAAACTCCCTGAACTACCTGGCTCAGATCACTCATCTCCTCTCGTCTCACTCCCCTCATCAGGAAACAGAGACGATAATTTCGTCAGAAGGGACTATAGTGATTAACCGATTGAAGTTTATGGAGTAGTATTAGTTCATTAGATAGAAGATCCTAAAAAAGGAGAAGCACCTCCGCTTTACCAGTGTTCTTTACCTACAATATTTTTCTTTGTGACACTAAGAAAACATCTCAATGGCTTCATAAGACTTTTCCAAAAAGGAGCTTTGAGGCAGTTGACAATGTCTCTTTAAATAAGGTGGAGGTTTCTAACAGAAATATAATTGTAGTAAGGAGGGCGCTGGCGCAGAACGGTCGGCATCCGGCGCCCGTTGTCCTTTCCCGTCCTTCAGTGTTTTGTTAGAGATGTGAAAACTCCACAGGGCCCCGAGGCTGGCTCCTCTGCGAGGGACCCAGTCACTCGGAAAGAGGAACACAGAGGGTATTTATAACACATAGAGAGGATGCGCACCCTGGAGGTCCC
Organism: Chroicocephalus ridibundus; assembly: GCF_963924245.1. NCBI lineage: Eukaryota > Metazoa > Chordata > Aves > Charadriiformes > Laridae > Chroicocephalus > Chroicocephalus ridibundus. Next base: position 40,118,508 of record NC_086291.1, on the reverse strand, counting down.
TTGGAGGGTTTGTTTTTCTCTCTTTTTTTCATACAGGACAATTGATCTGGTAAATCTCATCACCTGGCAACGTGCTACGGCACAGAGGAGGCAGTGGGGAAGCAGCGAAGGCGAGAGATGAACCGGCTCCCACCCCGCAGCCCTGCCAAGCTCGGCGGTGGGGAATGGCTGCTCCCGGCGGAGCTCCCAGCCCCTCCAGGCAGCAAAGTGAAGTCCCCTTGGGGCGCAGCTCCTCCTCCGATGGGAAAAAGCAGCACGCTCGCTGCCTTTGCAAGGAATAATGTTTTTTGTTTTTTTTTTTTTTTTCCTGGGACTGAGTTTTCCCTTTTACTGCAAAACTGCGAAGCACGCCCCAAGACTTCCCCTCCAACAGGCCTAAGCTGCTCGCAAGGGGTTTTGTTCACAAGCACCGTCCCTCACTGCCCCACGCACCCTCCAGCCCACGGTGAGGGTTGGGGGCCACAGAGGGGCTCCCATCTCTGCCTCCTTGACCAGAGGGATAACCTCGGAGACGTGGAGTCCGTGAGGAAGCAGCACCTCATAAGAACCTCAAATAATATGTTTTTCCAAAGGCTGGCAAGGCTCCAGCAGGAGGGGAAGGGAAGCGGTGGGATGGATCAAAGGAAGGGTAGAAAAACGGCAGATGTGACACCCGGAGACTGTCAGGGTGCAGGACACCGGCTGTGGGAAAGGCCAAAGACTTGCCTTTCACCTGATAAAGTTTAATGACTATTAGACCCAAATGGACTGAAAAGCAAGACAGACAAGCTTATTTTTCATTTCTGTTGAAATAGCTAAGGCTCAGGTGGTTTTTCAGTTTGTTGGGTTTGTTTTTTTTTTTGAAGACCACGAAGACAAGGAAGGCCACGTATCCTGTCTACAACAGTTGCTCCTGACACACAGAGGAAACTTTGGTGAAAATCAGCTCACAGGCACAGCTAATTAGACTGAGCCTTAAAAAAGTTTGAACTAAAACGTGTCCCGTACTTTGCGCTTTCTTTCCTTTAGAAAGCCTGTGGTTTGCCCAGCCAAAATAGTCTTCCCTTCACCCCCTCCCCTACCTCCTTGCCTAACTCAGATTGTTAAAGAAGCATGATCAGGTGAGATGAGATTTGCTTCACAATTTAGCTTTAGGTTTGAAAAAAGATTTATTTTTTTCTCCCTACGACCCACAGACATATTCCCAAGAAAAAGGAAGTAAATTATATCAATACGGGGGCTCTGAAAGGAAAAATAACAGATTGAACATGTTGGGAATGTAGATATACACGTATGCTCAGAAATTATTTAAAATAATATCAATTTAGCTAGAGTGATAACATTCTAGCTGTACCACAGTACCAAAACCTTACAAGTGAAGTTTACCCTAACTGAATACTCTAAAAACTGAAACTGAGCTCAATGTTTTAAAGAACCCAGAAAAAAAATGAGGAAGTACTTGAATGGGGTTTTTTTCAGTATTTCTATTTTAATTACCAAAGCTACCACCAGTAATATTGGACAGATGATAACTTTTTAAAGTTTAATTTTGTCTTTTTCCTCAAGAGATGTCAGAGTTGGTTGACAGTATTGTTCCAAGAGGCTTTTGGTGTCCCTGCACAGCTCTTCCCTTTAAAGGTTTCTCCATCCCGTGGACACTTCAGAGAATAATTATCAACTGACTCTTTGAATTCAAACGTGGGGTTTTTTCTCTGTTTTTTTTTTTTTTTAAAAAGAGACACAGTCATCTGGGAAAACTTCTCATGGAGGAGAAAAACTTCTCATCCTTATCTTCTCTGTTTCACGAGTTTTCCTTCGTACCTTCCCGGAACTTTTAAATTAATTTAGCTTCATTCAGCTAACTACCTTGGCTATAGCTCAGGTCAAATAATACCCAAGCACATCATCTCTCCTTTGGCTGCTGCAGATATGGCGGAGAAGACTCTGATACAATTTTCAGGCTGTAAAGAATATCTCAACAGCTGAAAACCAGGGGATCAACTACTCATACATTAAAGCAGTGTATGGTAGTAAGCAGGGAGCCGGCCTGGGAGCTCAGGCGGCAGAGCTGGTATTCCCAAATCCACGACTGGCCGTGCATCCTCCCTTATACACGTCAATAGATTGTTTGGAATCTAAAGTTGACATTTTAAATGTCATCACAGCCAAATGTTTCACTGCTGCTAATTTTAACAGAAATAGCCTACCAACATGCTTAGTCCCTGCTCATAACGTGCCTAAAGTCTTCCAGATCTCCCCTTTTCTGCTGGAACCACCCAGCTTTTCCCCGAGACGCCACAGACCATCAACACGACGACCTCGGATGCAGCAAAACCAACAACACACGCTGCCTAAAATGCATTCATGCAACCACAAATTAAGAAAGGACGCCAGGACTGACTCATTTCAGAATTTTAGACAGAAAAGCAAAGGTGAACTGCAGGATGTTCAGGCTGAGAAAGTTGGGAGTGTTCAGCCTGGAGAAGAGAAGGCTCTGGGAATACCTTATTGTGGCCTTTCAGTACTTAAAGGGGGCTCATAAGAAAGATGGGCACAGACTTTTTTGCAGGTTTTTGCGATAGGACAAGTGGTAATGGCTTTAAACTAAAAGAAGCGAGATTCAGACTAGCTATTAGGAAGAAATTTTTTACGCTGAGGGTGGTGAGACACTGGCCCAGGCTGCCCAGAGAGGTGGGAGATGTGCCATCCCTGGAAACATTCCAGGTCAGGTTGGACGGGGCTCTGAGCAACCTGGTCTAGTGGAAAATGTCCCTGCTCATGGCAGGGGCTTGGACTAGATGGCCTTTAAAGACCCCCACCAACACAAACTATTCTATGATTCTTCATGGCCCCAGAATAACCATGTGGGCTGCCCCATCGCCACCAGCCACGCTAAGGGGTGCAGAACCCTTGGCAAACCCACGCCTGATCATCCTGCAGTCTTCCCACAGGGCACAGAACCATGAGGCCAGGAGATACAGAAAGCACTGACAAGCTGGCCACGGCTGTCCCCTGCAAAGCCCACTGACTTTTTGCTTATACAGCTTTTTGTGGTTTTTAAACGTGAGCTTAGGGCACAGGAGGGGTGAGAGACAGCAGCAATGAAATAACAGAATCACAGAATGGTTAGAGTTGGAAGGGACCTTAAAGACCACCCCATGCCACCCCCTGCCCTGGGCAGGGACACCTCCCACCACACCACGTTGCTCCAAGCCCCCTCCAACCTGCCCTTGAACACCTCCAGGGATGGGGCAGCCACAGCTTCTCCGGGCAACCTGGGACAGGGGCTCACCACCCTCAGAATGAAAAATTTCTTCCAAATACCTAATCTCAATCTCCCCTCTTTCAGTTTGACACCATTCCCCTGCATCCCATGGCTCCCCTCCCTGATCCAGAGTCCCTCCCCAGCTTTCCTGGAGCCCCTTTAGGGACTGGAAGGGGCTCCAAGGTCTCCCCGGAGCCTTCTCTTCTCCAGGCTGAACCCCCCCAGCTCTCTCAGCCTGTCCTCACAGCAGAGGGGCTCCAGCCCTCCCAGCATCTCCGGGGCCTCCTCTGGCCCCGCTCCAACAGCTCCGTGTCCTTCTGCTGTTGGTGCCCCACAGCTGGAGGCAGCACTGCAGGGGGGTCTCCCCAGAGCAGAGCGGAGCAGAGGGGCAGAATCCCCCCCTCGCCCTGCTGCCCACGCTGCTGGGGATGCAGCCCAGGCTGCGGGGGGGTTCTGGGCTGTCGGCTCACGTTGCAGGTGAATGTTGAGCTTCTCACCCACCACCACCCCCAAGCCCTTCTCCTCAGGGCTGCCCTCCCCAGATCTAATCACCCCCTCAGCCCTCGGGCTGCCCCACAACGCCCGCCGCCGCCCCCAGCGATCCCGGGCTGGAGCAGCCGGGAAGGGCCGACACCCCCGGCCAGGCCGCGGCGGGGAGGGAGCCCCGGGCAGGCGGTGCCGGGGTGGCCCCCGCGGCCGGCCCGGCCTGCGCGCCCCGCTCCCCTTGCACCGCCCAGCCCCGGCCCTGCCCGCCGCCGCCTACCGCCCGCTCCGCCGGGCCGGCCGCTGTGGGGGGCCGGTTGCTCGGAGACGCCGTCCGCGCCGGGCTGTGCACCCCGGCGGGCCCGGCTGGCCCCGGCAACCGGGCTCCCGCGTTCCGCCCGCGCTGCGGGGCTGCCCGGCGCCTCTGCCCCGCTCTCGCCCGCCCCGCTCCCCTTTCCCTCTCGGTTCTCAAGGCCCGGCGGCCTGGCGAGGGCCCGCAGCCGCCGCGGCGGGGGGGTCTGCCCGGCTTACCCGGCAGCGCTGCTCCCCGGAGTCTGGCCCCAGCGAGACGGAGGCGGCGGGGCCCGGCTGAGCTCGCCGATAAGGAGCGGCAGCTCGCCCAGCCCTCGGGGCTGCCGTCGCCCGGGCCTGCTTGTCCGGTCGGGGGCTCGCCCTGCTTCACCCCGCCTCACGGCTTGTCCCCCATCCCCAAAAACTCTGGAGGGACCGGGACAGGCTGGAGAGGTGGGACTGTGTGATCCCCGTGAGGTTCAACAAGGCCAAGTGCAGGGTCCTGCTCCTGGGTCGGAGCAAACCCCAGTATCCGCACAGGCTGGGGATGGAGGGATGGAGAGCAGCCCTGCCGAGAAGGGCTTGGGGGTGCTGGTGGATGAGAAGCTCGACATTCACAGGCAACGTGAGCCGACAACCCAGAAACCCCCCCACAGCCTGGGCTGCATCCCCAGCAGCGTGGGAGACAGGGCGAGGGGGGGGGATTCTGCCCCTCTGCTCCGCTCTGTGAGACCCCCCTGCAGTGCTGCCTCCAGCTGTGGGGCACCAACAGCAGAAGGACACGGAGCTGTTGGAGCGGGGCCAGAGGAGGCCCCGGAGATGCTGGGAGGGCTGGAGCCCCTCTGCTGTGAGGACAGGCTGAGAGAGCTGGGGGGGTTCAGCCTGGAGAAGAGAAGGCTCGGGGGAGACCTTGGAGCCCCTTCCAGTCCCTAAAGGGGCTCCAGGAAAGCTGGGGAGGGACTCTGGATCAGGGAGGGGAGCCATGGGACGACGGGGAATGGTTTTAGACTGGAAGAGGAGAGATTTAGCTGAGATCTGAGGAAGAAATTGTTTGCTGTGAGGGTGGTGAGCCCCTGTCCCAGGTTGCCCAGAGAAGCTGTGGCTGCCCCATCCCTGGAGGTGTTCAAGGGCAGGTTGGAGGGGGCTTGGAGCAACGTGGTGTGGTGGGAAGTGTCCCTGCCCAGGGCAGGGAGTAGCCTGGTGGGTGGTCTTTAAGGTCCCTTCCAACCCAAACCGTTCTGGGATTCTATGACTCACCCTTCCTCACCAATTGTCCCCCATCCCCAAAGGTTTGCCTTTCCTCACGGGACCCTGTTGTCTCCCATCCCCACCACCTCAGTGGTCCCCCGGCCTGGCAGAGGCACATGGGTGCGGATGCTGGCAACCAGGAGCTTCCTTCCTGTGACCCAGCAGTGCGTTGGGGCAATGAGCATGCCAGTAAGCCTGGGAGGATGCTGGGCAACTTGAGGGGGTGGGATTGGGTGTGGAGGTGGGGGACACAGGCCCGGCAGGGGTGGGCTAGAGAAAAGGTTGGGTTTTTTGGCTTTTTTTTGTTGGGTTCCACAGAATTAGAAATAAGGTGGGGGAAGACTGTTTTTCTGTGAGCTCACATGAAGGGAGGGGATGGGACAGGCTTATCCCTGTCCTAGCAAACCATGCAGCCTCCCTCCCCACCGCTGGGCTACCTCCCGGGGCTGCCTCCCTCTGCAGGGAGAGGGGCTCTGGGAGGGTCCATGGGCTTTAGCACTTGTTCCAGGGTCAGGAAGGAGGGAGGGTCCTCTGTGGGGTTCGTTTTGAGGGAGAGGTGGTGATGGGACTCAGGTCTTGGGCATCAGCAGAGGACGAGGATTGTGTGTCACCGTGCTGGTGCCGAGGGCTGGAGGGGGGAGAGGAGAACGCCCTTCCCTCCACCACCACACCCTGCCCGCTTTCCCCTGGCCTCTGCCGATAAAAGCAGCGGCTGTGGCTCCTTGGGGCCTCCTCTCTGGGGGAGAACAGGACGTCAGGGCAGGCTCGGCCCCAGCACCTGGGTTGGTGTGAGCAACTCTACGCGCCCATACGCAATTTTCTCCATGCAGTAGTTGTTGCTTCCCTGTAGAGGTCAGGAATGCAGCAGGAGTGGGTTACCTTCATTTTACCGTTCTCCTGAAGTCTGCAGCAAACCCAGCGTGCCAGATAGACCGTGGCTGCCAGCTCTGGCCTGGCCTTACCTCTCCAGTCGTACTCCGGCATCAGGAAGGTGGAACCACAGCCACGTTAAAACAGGGTGCGGGGTAGAGAAATATTTATATTATCTTTGCAAAAACGGACAAGGATTCAAGGGCATGGTGATAACAAATTTGCCAAGGCACCAACACATGGTCAGTTCTGAGTAGCTCGGTCCTCTTTAGCTGCTCTGGTGGGTCCAAGAAACTCAGAGCTGGTCTAGTCCTTGCTTCTGCCATCTGGAGAAGCTGGAGGACAATAAGGCAGTTGAGTTGGGGGACAATGCCCAGCTATTGGAGCAGTGGAGCTCACAGCCCACTGGCAGACCCAAAGCTCAGCGGGGTTGCAGTGGAACCGGCCCGACTCCCCTCCTGGATGTTAGGCTGGGGTCACCACATGGTGCCCCAGGGTTGGTGGGGCTGTAAGGGGGCCTCACACGGTACTTAAAGACTTTGACACAGTTCTCCCCTGCGTCTGCCACAAAGAGGTGCCCAAAGGAGGAGCAAGCCACCCCAATGGGCTTCCGCAGCCCTGTGGACACCAGGCAGATGGGAGGCCCATGTTCTGGGAACAAGTGGACCGTGCGGCGCTGCTCATCTGCTACCAGGATGCTGCCTTCCACGTCAACGCAGACCCCAGCTGGGTTGCCAAACCAGTGTCCGTATTTGCTGCTGAGGGAGCAGAGGAGCTTACGGCTGCTCGTGAAGACCTTGACGTCTCCACACTCCTCGCTTACCACAAAGCCTCCGTTGGGCGCTGGGCTGATGTAGCGAGGTCCCTGCAGGTTGGGGACTGAGTGGGTATTGAGTGTCTTGAAGGTGTGATCCAGAGCAAAGCTGTGGACTTGGCCTTGTGCATAGTCTGTTACCAAGATCTTGCCCATGGAGTCTACTCCAATACCCCTGGGGGAACCAACCTTTCTGATCTTTATCCATTCCCCCTTGGAGAGGCTGGTGTGAGGGTTGAAGACCCAGATGGCTCCATTCGTCATGTCAGCTACAGCCACCATTCCCGTACGAGTCACAGTCACATCTTCTGGCAAGAAAGTGCTGCTTTCCTTCCCCGTTTGCTGGCAGGGCAGGGAATACAGCGTTTGGCCTGTGCTGCTGAGGACGTGGACCCAGGGAGCACTCTCGGCTGTCACGTAGAGGGACCCATCCAGGGAGCAATGGATTCCACTTACTCCCCCATAGTGGCTGCCGGTTGGGTTGGGGATCCGCCGGACCAGGTCGTCCTGGCAATAGTGGAGGAGATTCTTAATGTTGTCCAGGTCTCCACACAGGCTTTTGGCTTTGTCCGCCAGCTGGTGGACTTGGTGCTGTGTCACCATGCCCATGCCGCGCTGGCTGCTCAGCAGTGGGCTGGCTGTCTGGAGCGTGGCGTTTGACTTCAGCTGGAGGGCGTAGATGGTTTTCAGAAGCTTCTCCTTTTGCTGGCTGGTCTCCAGAGTGTAGTCCATGCCAAATCTCTCGTCCCTGTTTGGGGTAAGCAGTGGGACCGTTATTGTCCCTGCCTGCTGCCGTCTCTGGGGACGTGCTCTGAGCTCAGGTGCTTGCTCTCTACCCAGGGTCGAGGTGTTGGTGCTAGTCTGGGTTCACTCTGATGCGACAGAGACCAGATCGTGGCCCTGCCAGCTCATTACCTGCTCGGGATATAAAGACAATCAGGGACTGTAGCACAAAAATGAAAGAATCAGCAAGCTGGAGCTGGAGAAACCGGCCAAAAAGGTCCGTCAGCTTCAACGACAGCTTGGCTGGTGCCAGATCTGGCCTGAGGATTTATGTGTGAAGGAGAGCCCTGTGTGTGAGCACATTGAATGGGATCTCCACCTCCCTGGTTCCTGAGATTAGTGGCCTCTCTCAGGCATTTAACACTTTTCAATCCTATTTTCTGTAAGCCTCATCCCTCCAAACCATGCTCGGTCCATGCTAACACTTGAGACACTGAGGGTGACCACTGCTCCACTCCCACGTGGGTCAGATGTCACACTTGGCCAGCGCATGTCTTTGCGTCCTTGCCCCATCCAAATAAATTTATTCCTGAAACAGCCAACTTGTGAAGCAGGGACTGTTTAGTTTGAGGAAGAGGAGGCTGAGGGGAGACCTCATCCCTCTCTACAACTACTTGAAAGGACATTGTAGAGAGGTTGGTGCTGGTCTCTTCTCACAGGTAATTGGTGATAGAACAAGAGGGAACGGCTTCAAGCTGCAGCAGGGTAGGTTTAGGCTGGACATTAGGAAAAAATTCTTCACAGAAAGAGTGGTCAGGCACTGGAATAGGCTGCCCAGGGAGGTGGTGGAGTCACCATCCCTGAATGTGTTTAGGAGTCGTTTAGATGTGGTGTTAGGGGATATGGTGTAGGGGAGAACTTTGTAGAGTGGGGTTGATGGTTGAACTCGATGATCCCAAGGGTCTTTTCCAACCTGAATGATTCTGTGATTCTAAGGAGGAGGGAGATACTGCTCTGAAGGACATATTCAACCTATACAAACAATTTTTTTTGCATGCGGGAGCCACCACGAGAATCACGATTTCTCTTTTGCCCACTTCCCTTCTGTTTTAAAACCAGAAGGAATGAGTCCCCCAAGAGAGGCAGAGACGACAGCCCCGCTCCGTGTGCTCTCCAGGGGCACGGCTCATAGTGCACAGCCAGGAGCTGGTAAGAGAATGTGAAGAGAAATATGGCCCCATTAAAGCTCCTGGAGAGGCGGAAGTTAACTTTGCTTTAAATGTGATTATAATTAATATTATAATGGGCACGCTCGGCTGTTCTGAGTTGTTTGCAAGCCACCGCTCCACCTTTATCACCCCGTGTCCCGTGATTGCCTGGTGTCACGTGCTGTATTGCTGCCTGCGAAAGTACCGCTTCCCCGAGCCCCAGCCGAAGGAAGCTGTGCTGGGCTAAGCGTGCTGGGTGCTAGTTATCCTTCCTGTGCGCAAATACAGCAATTAGCTAAAAATCGTCCCCTGGATATCGCAGAGCTACCAAACGCAAACACGTGATGGTGGGGATGAGTGTGAATATGGAGGGAATCCAATTTCTGCTGGTTTTGTGGCCTCGGAACAGCATTGCCGCCTTCTTCCCCAAAGCGGTTGTGCTTTGTTGTCTCCAACAGCAGAAACCTGCTTGGTGGAAGCAAACCCTCCGCCACCCTCCCTGGACTGCTCATTGGGGTGCTCCTTCAGAGCTGTGCAGAGTTCAAAATCCAAGAAACGGGATTTTACAGACGGGGAAACTGAGTCACCGAGCAGGGAGCTGAAATGCCAGCCACCACACGCCCCTCACCAGGAGTGTCCACCTCGCTCCCCATGCACTGGGCACCCGAAGGTGCCATCAGACCCTCGATGGCCTGTCCTGAGCTGAGCCCGAGCTGCTCGTTCACAGGTCTAAGCCCAGAAGGAGGGCCCTGGCACTGCCCCCAGCACAGCTCAGGCCAACGACCACATGTGTGACCACGAGCCCAGCTCAACCGATCTTGTACCTCTGCTCCTGGCGTCCTGGGGGGTGCCTGTCCTTCCCTGGCAGCGCTGCCCTCCCACCGGCTCCGTCCTGCTCCCTCGCTGGGCTCGGGGCGGCGGGGCAGAGGGATATTGTGTTGTTAGTGACGGGCGATTGCCCTTGAGTCTGGGTAAACACAAAAGCTCCTTGTGCTGACAACCAGAAGCAGCGAGACAAGGGCTGATAGGCGCGGTTTTTATTCCCTGCTGGTCTCATGCCCAGAGGAGAAGGTGCCTTTCCTCCAGGATCGGGCTATGTCCCGTCTACCTGCTCCTGCCAGAGGAAGGAGAAGCCCCAAGGTGCCCCACCGCAGGGACAATTCGGGGCTTTTATGTAGAGGCAAAGGGGCTGATTTGCCGTACCTCACCCTTAGCGTGAGGCGCCGCTGCTGGGCTGGGACAGGGACACCGTCACCCCTTGAATCAGGGCTCCTGCCTTGTCTCGCTGCTTCTTCGCTGCCTCCCCAGCCTGGGCATTGCACAGTTGCGTGCCTCAGTTTCCCCACTCGCTAAAAGGAGGCTGGTGATTGTTGCCATGTCAGGCTTTGAGGTCCAGCGAAGGAGAAGCTATAGGAAGAGGCAGATCAGCCGGGACTCCTGGGCGCAGCCCCATTCTCCATCTCTGCGCTCCTCAGCCCTGGCTCTCCCCAAGCTGGGTGAGGCCGTGTTTGAAGTCGACGGGGGCGTTTATCGGTTCAGCTCAACCAAAAGGTCAGGAATAAAGGCAGAATCATCCGGGACCAGCCTGCAAAGGGCTGATTGGAGCCTTCCACCCTCCCTGGCAGCGCTTGCTGACAGCGCTCAGTCCGCCCTCGCCCGCAGCGAGCTCAAAGCATCCGCCTTCAGCCTGGCCAAGGCGTGAAGAACTTTGTGTCTGTTCATTACTCCGGTGGGCTGAAGATAAATGAAGTTTGGATCAGATTTCCACCTCTGCTTTTGGGCTGCTTGCTGGGGCTGTGTGTGCCAGGCCCTTCGGATGAAGGGAGCGGGTTGGGGTCCGGCTGGCTGCAGGAGCTGCGGGATGGGGATCTGCCTCAGGGCTGGGTGCGCCTCGCTCGGTGTGTTTAGGGCCCTTCTGGTCCTGTACTGGTGTGTCCCCGAAGCTCACAGCATCTGGGAGGCTGCTTCAAGACCCACTACCAGCCGAAATTACAAAAATAACTTGACATGACAAGCGCCGGGGCCGCTCCATCCCAGCCCCAGCAGGATGGTCGGCAGCTTCAAAAACCATCTCCCAGGGCAACAGGGTCTGACCTTTTGTTTCACTGTTGTGTTCTCCATCACCAGGATAAACAAACACAGCCTGGCCCTGGGGCTCCTGTTCACCTTTCCAAGACCGTGGCTCTGTCACAACCTGTTTGAAAGCCACCCCCGGACCCCAGGAGATGCCTGTGTCATGGCAGGACCCTGGCACAGCCCGTGCCCACACCAACATTGGGAACTGCAGGGTTCGAGGATGGGGGCATGGTCAGGCTGCCGGCGATGGAGATGGACCACGGGGAAGAGAGTTTGGGTCCAGTTCAGGCTTTCCTGGAGCACGTTACTTGCAGGCATTAGTTGTAAACTTCTCCCCTTGCGGCTTTTCCTCCCCTGGCCCCGGGGAAAGCAGCTCTTGCTCGAGTGTCCACAAGGAATGTGTAAGCCCTGGGTCCCTGCCAGTCCCTGTGCCCAGGGAGACAGGCACGGCACGCTCCTGGCACGGTGCATGCGTGCAGGGAGCCAGCGGGAGATCCCGTGGAACAAGCCGATGTCATTGCTGCCTAGTCACGGACTTGTGGAAAAAACCCCATACCCATCCATTGGGAATATTTCCCCATCAGGAGCACACTGTCATGGCTGGGGAGAGGCTCAGGGGGCACGGATGGCCGTGGTGTCCGCTGCAGTGCTAATTGTCACGGAGAAATGAACCCCCCCTGAGGCTCAGGTCCACGCTGGATGCCGGAGCCCTCCAGCCCCGAGTGTCCCAACCAGTCCCCAGACTTCTCTGGACCACTGTCAGCTCGGGAAGGTCTCGGCCGAGGGCCGGGATGGTTCTCTGGGAGCAGGAGTGGGTGGCAGTGGGGACGAAGCAGGACAGCGGGCGGGTGTCCGGCTGGCCGGGGCTGGACACAGCCTTGTCGTTTCTGTGCACAGACGGCAGGCGGCTCCGTCTGTCCGAACAACTGGGGAGATGATTGGCACTAATTAGCAAAAAGATGCAATTTACCGTGTGTGCGTGTGTGTGTGTGTGTGTGTTGCGACAGAAAGTGGTGTCCCGGGGCTGCGCCACAGCGTCGGGTGGGAAGCCGGAGCACCCGCTGCACAGCCACACGCAGGAAACGTGATCTCCAGCCCCTGCAGAGCTCTCATCCTGGCTGCGCCGCTCCCCCACTGTCCCCAAAGTGGCCGTAGTGCCCAGCTGGGCTCTGGGGGGACACTGGGGGACAGTGCTCTCGGAGCCCGGCTGGGGCGGGGGCTTCCTAAACCCAGTTACACGGAGGCGAGAGCAGGAATTCAGCTCCTCTTCAGGCATCACGGGAACCTCTCCGGGAAGGAAAGTTGTAACTACTCTGGTTTATAAAACTGCTCTGGCACTGTCATCTGGCGACATGGGCACCCCGGAGTCCCCGCTGCTGGTTAGCTATCCCCTGGAGAAGATTTTCCAGGGTCTGATAAGGGCTGAGCTGACGCCTCGGCTTCTGCTTTTCTCTGTTCCTCCTCCGCAGCCTCCCGCTCTCATGAGGCTCACAAGAGGATTAAGAAGTTAATCCTCTTTGAGACATCAAGCTCCCTGTTGAGCCTGACCGAGAGGGCCAAAAGCTGTGAAGCGCAGCGGGGCACCGGCACAAAGTCCCTTTCCTGCAGGAGCAGCCCCACAGGTGAGCCCCAGCCGGCCCTCGAGGCAATGTCCCCATTGCCATCGCCTTCCCCACCTGCCCCAGGTGCCATCCTGTCCCCAGGACCGTGGGAGCTGGGCAGTGGTCCCCCCAGTCTGGCTCCCTCCATCCCACCCCGGCCCAGCTCCTGCAGCCTCTCCACACCAGCTCCAGGAGGCTGGTGGGAGGAAAGAAAAGTGTCCTCGTGTCCTGGCAGGGGACAATGTCCCGAGGCCATACAAGAAGTGGTAGAGGGACAGATGCTTTCTGCGAACACAGCCCAGTGCTCATCCCAGTGGGAGGGCTCTGGGGGTACAGGGACACTGCTGAACCCCAGGGACACAGGGATTACTGGAGCAAAGCTATGTGCCAGAAGCATCCTCTTATGGACGGTACTGGGCCATTTGCTTCCAGGAAGGGTTGCTCCAGCTCAGGCTGGTGGGCACTGGCTACAGATGGGCAAGGAAGCAACCACGCTTTCTGCTCACCCTTCCCGTCCAAAACACAAACTGTCTACCCCACACCTAAAATTAGGGAGGAAATAACAGTGGCTGTGGGGGTTTGACCCCCTGCAGCCCCAGATCTGGGAAAATGATGTGGGTGTTTTGGCTTTGCGGCGACCGTTGCCTGGGATTGGGGAGCCAGGACTGCCCCGGCACCGTACCTGGCTGTGCAGACGCTCCTGGGGCTTCAGGCAGCTCCTGCCTTGCAGGAACATTTCCTCCGTCCCTCTTAGCCCTTCCACCCTCAGCATCTTCCCCCGCACCCCAACAGTGCAGCAGCGGGGAGCACCCAGCCCTGGTGCCTCGGCACTACTCAGCGTCTCCCACATCACCTCCATCCCAGCAAACGCGGGCACCCTTGCGTGCACCCTCCAGGGCACAGCGGGAGCTGATCAAACACCATCCTCAGCCCCACCATAGCCCACAGAGCCTGAGGGAAACCCCCTCCTTGCTCGGCCCTGCTGCCTTCGGGGATCATCAGCCCCAGTGAGACCCCGAGCTCTCTTCTCACCCGCCCCATCTCTTTTAAGTACTTAAACCCTCAGTGCTTCCCTCTGTGGGCCTTTGATCCAACTCCAAAGCAAGGATGGTTCTGCCCTGGGCATTAAATACCCAGGGAAACCGGCCGCTGGGAGGCATCCGGGAGCAGGGAAAGGAAACTTCCAATTGCAATAACAGACGGGCAGGGGGAAAACGCAGCTGGGAAATTCTGTAGCGTTTTGTACTCTTTTTCCTTGCTTACAGCCAAGGAGATGGGATAGCTGCTCCTCCGCGCTCGTCCGCGCTGGCTGCACGCCGTGGAGGGATGGAGAGTGCAGTCGCTATTCCTGGGGCTGCCCGGTGTTCCTGGCTGTCGGGGGCTGAAGGGTTTGTGGCAAATTTGAACCATGGCAGCAGTGTCCCAGCAGAGCCAGGGGACAGTCACCGGGACACGGCCGGAGGCAGTGATGCCACCACAGTGGTTCTGATGGCAAGAGCGGTGAGGAGCGGTGGTGCTGCTGGGACCAGAGGATCCAAACTGAGCCACAGGCAACTCATGACACCTTCTGAGCTGCCTTCCCCGCTCCTCTTTCTCCCGCAGAGATGATCCCAGGAGGTTGAGGCGGACTTGTCGTTCCTCCGCAAGAGCTGCAGTTCGGGTGAGAGCAGGCGGTGTCGCAGGCTGGGCTGTCCATCCATGCGGCTGCGTCCCTGTGGATCAGCCCCCTGCCAGGTCTCAGCACATCTGTGCTGCTTCCCTGCTGTACTACCAGCCCCGGGGATGACATTTCTGCCTCAAGGGGAGGTGGCATCCTGCCCTGCTGGCTCCTAGTGTGTGGACGCATCCCAGAAAAAGGAGGGAGAAGGCTGAGAAGAGGATTGAGGAGAAGACACAGAGGATGGTGTTCCTCCTGGCACTGCTTGTACCTTCTAGGACACTTGGCTTGGAGCTTCGGAAAACACTGCAGCTCCTTACTTAAGGTCATGGGGAAACTCCCCAGCGTGCAGTCATTTGGCAGAAAGAAAACCTTGCATGCCTTTCCCCAGGTGGGAAGTGCAGGGTGGGCTAGGACAGGTTCCTGAGGATCCTCTGAGGGCAATTCCCCATTTGTCTTCCCAGCTCCAGTGTCCTCCCCGCCTGGTATCTCTGCTTGCCCTCGGCTTGCAGATAAAGAACGCGCGCTGCACTCAGCAAAGCTGGTTCATTGCCTCCCTCCTGCCCAAGACAGAGCAATTCTGCTCCAGGTTGTCTTTGCAGCTTCACACGTCGGTTCAGCAATCTCCTGGCCGACCTTGGCCCTTCTTTAGTCCACGTTTGGTAACTTTCCACTGCTCCGAGCTCTGGCTTGCCCGCGTTCAGGGTAAGAGAAAACTGGTTGTGCTGGGCAGGAACCACTTCTTGTCCCCAGCTGGTTCCACCTGGTAGCCCACCGTTACGAGTGAGCGCCCAGCTCCCCGGCCCCGCCGCAGGTGGGTCGTGGGGTGCCCTGACACAACCGGCCGGGCAAGATGTGGCAGGCAGGGCACCTCAATGCTTGCCTTCCCCTTGTCGTTTCAGCCACGGCCTCCAGATTTGTCTCGTCCCAAATCACTGGGATGTCCCCCACCCAGCTGCCCGTCGGTGTGTGCAAGGGGTTGACTCGCCCTGGCGTCAGACACCTCCCCATTTCTTGGTGCCGCGGTGAGCACCCTGCCAGTGCGTGGCAGCACCCTCTTCTCCTGAACATGGGCTTGGGTCTACCCCATCTTTTACTCGTGGGCAAATCCAAGGGCGTTTGCAGCTCTGTCGCTTGGACCACACTTTGCCCTGCCAGGCTGGGGTGCGGCAGGAGGAGGCGATGCCCACCACAGCCCCTGCCGTCCTCCATGCAGCCTGTTCCAGCATGGGATCCATCCCCCAGATTTGCTGCTGGCCCTTTGCCATCAAGCCAGGGAAGTCGGGGGACACAGCGTTTTGGCAGAGTGTGTGGGATGCTCCCACCTGATGCTTGGAGCTGCTCTGCTCATGAGAAGCAGCCTGACATGACGCCCTGCCACCCTTCCCCACAAACTGTGGCCCCATCCCTGTGTCCCGGGGGTGCCTGGGTTGCCCCTGTGCTGTCTCCCCTTGCTGTTGACCCTGTTGGTGCATCGAGCTGGAGCTCACAGCCACACCAATGTGGCTGGAAAACTGGATGGGGATGCAGCAAAGCCACCCTCAGTGTCCCAGCTCCTCTCCCATTGACGTCCCTGCTATGCTTTCAACTTCCCTGGGGCCACGTCCTTGTGCCGATGGGATGGGGAGAGCAACAACCTCCTCTTTTCCAAGGAACCTTGAAATCTTGTTCCTTCCACTGCCTTGCCCGAGATAAACCTTCCCTGAGGGTTTGTTTATTAGGAAACTTCTCCCCCCTCCCAATCCCTGAGCTCTCCTTTGCTCTTGAACCCGGGGGAGAAGGAATACTTGAGCAGGAGCAGCTGTACCCACCTGGGGTCAGAAACCCATAAAAGTTGTGCAGCTCCATTGACCAGGAGCTGCTGTGCTGGGGGCCTGCTGTGACCCTGTGTCCCCCCTTGTCTGGGAGAAGGGGGGCTGCTGGCCTCGGCAGGGCATGGGAGGGATTTGGCTGGGTCCTCTGGCAGGCGATGGGGACTGGGCTTGTCTTGGTGGGGAAGTGGCGGGGGACATGCAAGTAGGGGGATTTTAGTCAACCATGACCAAGAAAGATGGCTATCGGGTGGGCCTGCTGTAAAGGGCAGGTAATGGCTTGCTATAAGATGCCTTTAGGGTGACCAAATAGCCGTGTAATGGACCCTGCGCTGGAGTGGGCTGAGGGCCCTGGGGGTACAGATTGCAGCCTGGATAAGCCACCCCGGTAGTTCAACTCCCATCCATTATTTAAATGCAAAGATAAATGCTTTCATCTTTCCAACTGGAATGGTGCCACCGGCTCCACCACCTCCTGAAGGTCCCATCCTGGTGGCCCATGGGCAGGAGTCCCTGGGCAGGGGACTGCCCTGGACGGCCATGGCAGGGCAGGGAGGGGAGCCATCACCTTTGTGGGGGTGCCACCAGCACCCCCAGTGACAAGGTGCAAAGGCTGAGCAGTGGGATGACACTGGGGACGTGGGACTTGACCCCACGTCCTCCTCTGCGCTTCCAGGCACCAAGACCTGGGCTCCAACACTGCGTCCTTATGGCCCAGCCATGGCAGCTCATCAAGGGAGCTGGGCTGCCTCTTTCAGAAGGAACAGGCTGCGTGCGTGTGCGGTGACTTCTGCAGGAGGAACGAGGACCCTCATGGGTCCTGTGAGGGCATTTCTCTTCCTGATGACTGTCTTCAGTCATGGTGGACTTCCCCTCTCCCAGCATGGGAGAAGCCGGTGGGGTCCCAGTGCTGATCCAGCAGAAGGAAACAGTCAAAACCCACCCATGGAAATACTGACCATGCGCAGCCAGCGTCAACATCTGGCCACATCCCTCTGGTGGCTAACCCTGAGCCTCCGAAAGTGGGAAATGTGTGGCTCCATGATGGAGAGTGGTGGCGTGGGGCCGCTGCAGGGTCTGGCCAGAGCAGGCAGGGCTGCCGGGAGAGGAGAACAAAGAGGACACCAGCAACTCCCGCTCAGAGGTTTTCCCTTTAATGGTTTGGTTTTTGTTTTGTACATTCGTAAAACTGTGAACAATAAATACTGTGTGATCGGCCTCCGCCTCCCACTTGACCCCCCACCCCGGTGTTCTGCGGAGGTGAGGGAGTCGGTGAGTGCCATGACGAGGGCTGCTGGTGCTGGCTCCGCGCGTGGGAGAGGTGCCCGTCTCCCAGCATGGGCAACGGGGAGCAGGGCAGCATCCCAGCTCGGGGTGGCAGGATGGAGTCAGGGGCTGGGGAGGGAGACGTGACTTGCGCGGGGGCAATATCTCAGCTACAAAGGGGTGAAAGGCAGCACTGCCTGGTGCTCTGATCTCCTGCTGAAGCCCAGGGCTGCTGGTCACAGAGCTCAGCGCAGGTGTCTTGGACCTCCAATGTGCCCAAGTATAGATGGGGATGCGCTAAGGAAAACAACATGGTGCTCGGGGCTGGGAGGAGGTGGGGGTCCAGGGTGAGCAGAGGGACCCACGCGTCCTGTTGTTCCTCAGAGGAGGTAAAGGCCAGGTGGGCAGGGAAGGATGTCACGGGAAAACGGGGCTCCAGCTTCTTGGCTGTGCCCGCGGGCACCCTGCCGTGTGCTGGAAGGGCGTCCTGGCGTGAAAGATGCCGGGAGAAGCTGGTGTGGGGGAGAGTAGGGAGCCCTGAGATATGCTGGGGCTGTGTGAGCAAGGGGGCTGGGAAGGGGTGGGTGACAGAGGGGCACAGGGTGACAGAGGGGCACAGGGTGGCAGAAGAGGTGGAGGGACAGTGTGACTGGTAACGTGAGCAAGGTGCTTGGTATGGAGGGGGCTGCTGCGCTGGTGGTGTTATGGCATCCAAAGATGACGGCGCTATTCAAACCCAGAAAGAAAGGCCCAACGCCACCTTCCCTGGGCTGTGGGATGGAGGATCCTGCACCCAGGCTCTGGGATCTGTTCGGGGCGGGGGTGTCTCATGGCCTGTGGGGCCAGAGCCATGCTGGGAAGCAGCAGGACGTGACCCATCAGGAAGATCTGGAGCTGGCTCAAAAGGGCCGCGGTGCTGAGCTGAGCATCTGTCCTTCTGAATGGCTCCCCCCACCCCACACTTTCCTCCAGAGAGAAGTGACCAAGAACTCCGCAGGCCTGCGTGCCCTAAGCGAAGTCCTTGAGAGAGAAACAAACCCCTTTGATGAGGTGGAAGCTTTGTCCACAGAGCAATCAGGTGAAAAGAGTCAACTCTTCCTGTTGTCTGGGTCCATCAAAGTACTTGGGAGTCCCAGGTCCCGTGTGGGGGGGCTTTCCTTCTTCAGCCACCTGCAGTAGGGTTGTCCACGTTGTGCCCAGAGAAAAGCCAGTGTCTAAATTTCCCTTGCTGTGCTGTGTTGGTCCCTTATTTGTGGCTTTGCTTGTTGTCCTCTTTTACCTTGCCCTCCCCCGCCCCCATCCTGGCGCTTCTCATGGCAAAGAACAAGTCACCAAGTGGAGTCAGTGGAGCACCTAGGTGCTAACAGGAGACCCCACCATCTTCTGAACAGGGAGCGTGGAGGGGAGAAGAGCGGGTGCCTGGCTTTGCCGAGCTGAGGAGAACACATTGAACCTCCCACGGCGGGAGGGAGTCCAAGAAATCCTGGCCCAAGCATGGGACCATCCTGAGCCAGAGCAGATGCTGCTCAGCAGGGTGGCAGGGGACAGGGAGGTGTGACTGCCCTGCGGTGGGTACCAGCCTGCCCAACAGAGGACAGAGCCCCCAGCGAGCTCTGGGGGGAGAAGGTGGCCTTTCGGGAAGGCCAACGCTCATCCCGCAAGCAGCAGGTACCTGCCCGGGTGGTTGCCTCTCCGGTGCTCTGGCAGAGGGGTGGCTGCTCAGCATCTTTCCAGCTTGGGACAGGCCAAGTTTGTCCCTTCGCAGTTGTTTTTAGGGTCTTTTCCCCTTGAGCAGTGGGGTTCATGGCAGCATTTTGTCACCCATTTTGCTGTCCCATGTGTCGTCATTTGGGGGATTAGGACTAGTGGGCATGGGCTCGTGGGAGCTGTACTCTGCAGGGATGGGGCCTTCATGAGGAATGTGCATCATGTCTGCATGGGGAGAGGCCATGGGAGCAAAGGGAAGGAAGGTCCTTTCTGTGTAAAAGCAAAAGAAGGAGCCGGACACTGGAGGACCGGTGGGTAGGAACAAGTCCCTACAGCCCAGCAGTCCCCACGTGGCAAATGCCCTTGGCAGGAGAGCTCAGGACCCAGGTGTGGAGCTGTGGCAAGGTGGTTCCTGTGTCATCTTGTCATTGTGGCTGGGAGGATGTTCTTGTCTCCACAGTGCAGAAAGTACTTGGCCTCTGGGTCAGTCCAGCTGGGCATCTGATTCCCTGCTGTGTCACTGAAGCCACCATGGGGAGAAGCCACTGTGTCTTTGCTCTGTACAAGGTGACAGCTACAATCTGTTTGAGCACAACCACAGCTGGACGCAGGCTTGGCCCTGTAGATACCCTGTAGTCCCTCCCCTGTCCACAGGCCATGGGAGCCGGGTTCCAAAAGTCCCTGAGTGTCCCTGATGAGAGGGCTGGATGAGTCTTCTGCTGAAACCTTGGTGATTTTAGCAGTTTTCTTTCTGTGCCTGCTAGTCACTTCCCTTTTGAAGGGAGCTCCAGGACCAGGGAGCTGAGACTGTGGAGCATGCAGAGCCCAGGAGCACCGTCCTTCACAGCGTGGCAGGACAGGGACTGGTTTCTTACACCTTGTGGAGTCAGCTGGGGGAGCTGGCTGGGACCCCAACGCAACGTGGCCCCAGCCAGGCTTTCGTCGTGGGGGGAAGAAGGGGAGCAGAGAGGTGGGACACTAGGAAGGTGAAGCATGAGGTGGTCAGTGAGATCCAGGAGCTTTCGAGCAAGGTGGGTTTAGGGGTCGGCATGCAGAGGGCTGTGGACACACACTGCGTCTGTCTCGCTGGGAAGGCTGCAGGACAAGGAGCGCTGCATGGCCCGGCAGCCCAGGGGCCCATCCTCGGTGGTGACCGGGAGCTGAGGGGCCTGGGTGGTGCTGGATCTGCCGTCGGAGCACAGCAGGACACTGGAGTCTGCCTCGCACTTGGTGGTACGGCTGTAGTAGGGCTCCATCACGTGCCGGAGCTCCAGAGGCATGGTGAGCGGCAGGACCTCAGCCTTGATCACAGCACCCAGGTGGGCCTCGGAGGAGGATGCCCGGAGGCTCTCAGAGCGGCTCATCTTGATCAGCAGGTCAATGGTTTTGTTCTCAGCCTCGAGGAGGCAGTTTGGCAGCCCCTCTGTGTCTCCTGCCTCCCCAGTGGCCACACATTTGTTAAGGGCCCCTTGGTCTTTGCCGTGGAGCTTCTCACTGCCCAGGCTCATGTTGCAGGGCTCCTTCTTGGTCTGCTGGACCTTCTCCAGACCTTCAGAAGACCTCTTCACTGAGAGATCCAGAGGGCCCTCGTGGGTTTTGGTGGCTTTCTCCAGTGCCTGGTGAATGTGGTAGAGCTCCCTTCGGATTTTGACCAGCTGGTCCCTCAGCTCTTTTTGCTCAGGGTTGTCCTCCTTTGCCAGATCAGACAGTTTCTTTTCCACCTCTTGGTACTCCTCTAAGGTTTTGGACAGGTCCCCGATTAGCACGGTTGTGGCTTCAGGGTCTGTCATGGTGGCAGAAGTCTCTTGGGGTCTGCTCTGCTTGCAGAGGCCATGGTCCAGGCCAGCACCCATTGAGGGAAGAACTTCAGTGTCATTGCCCCTCTCCAGTTCTTCAGGCTGGCCTGCGAGGACCTCCGTGTGCCAGTGCTCCAAGGCCTTGGGGATGTGTCCAGGGTTGGCTCTTGAAGCACTGCAGAGAAGAAGTGGATACAATCAGTAGGGAAAGAGATAGGAAAATCCTTGGACACATGTCCGGGGCCAGCATTGCCAGATTCAGCCAGGGCTCCTCCACTGGTCTGAGCATGCAGAGCCCTGGCTGGAGCTGCTCCTGGCATATTTCTTCCAGGAGGAGCATGGACCCTGACACAGGCTATTTTGTGACACCCACTAACAAAGGGTGAGACCAGTCTGGGGAGATGGTGCCGATAAGCGATCCCATCTCAGCTAGCCCAACCTGGATTCTCCTTCTTGGAGCACTGGAGAACATTGATGGAAATGACCATCCCACAGTCCTGAAGGCCCAATTGGAAGGGACCTCTCCAGCCAGCCTGAGAGCAGGGAAGAGGCAGGTGGAGATAGAAAACCATGGAGAGCTTCTCCAGAGAAAGCTCCTCTGGGTGCCAAAAGCAGCGGGTTTTACAGTGACATTTTTCTTGGAGCCACAGCTGGACTTGCACAACCAGGGGAGGAACTGAAATTTTGTTAAAAGGAGCTGTGCACATTTCTAGCCCCAGGTAAAAGGAAATGTTTGGAAACGTGACCCTCCTCCTGGGCTTTGAAACCAGAAGGCAAATCAAAGGAATGCAAATGTGTATGTTTAAAAATAGGCAATGATTGTTCCAGCAGCTCTGGGATATCTGGGGACCCAAGAGGAGTTTTCCTGGTGCCTGGGCAGCGCGGGTCCATGCTGCACAGACACCGCATCACTTCTGGCTCTGTATGAACCAGGGGAAAGCGAGGGACACAAGGGACAGCAAGTGGTGACACAGCCCAGGCGCTTGGATGCACCTAAAGACTTTTCAGGTCATAGAATCATAGAACGTGTTGGGTTGGAAGGGACCTCTAAAGGCCATCTAGTCCAACCCCCCTGCAGTGAGCAGGGACACCTTCACCTAGATCAGGTTGCTCAGAGCCTCATCCAGCCTGGCCTTGAACGTCTCCAGGGATGGGGCCACCACCACCTCTCTGGGCAACCTGGGCCAGTGTCTCACCACCCTCAGTGTAAAGAACTTCTTCCTAATGTCTCATCTGAACCTGCCCTGCTCTAGTTTAAAACCATTGCCCCTCGTCCTATCGCTATCTCCAGGTCCTTTGTGCCTGCAGAGCAGAAAGCCCTGCTCTGAGTGGGCATTGGTATGGTCCACCAGCCTGGAGTGTGCCCAGCCCTTGGAGACTCATCTCACAGTTTAGAGGCAAATAGGGCAGATCAATAGCACAATGGGGTATGAAGATGATGTTTAGGGCCAGCCAGATGTGAGGAAGAGGCAGAGGGATCACAGGCACCTTACCTGCTCTGGTAGCTGAGTTTTCCAGGCATCAGCCTTTCGGGTCCTATCAAATCCAGACCGTTGGCAGTGAACTTCCTCTTCAGGGAGTTGCCTGGAGGGCTGCTGGTCTCCAGACAGGTCACCACGGGTAACTCTGTCTTCCGGACGCTGCTGGGGGCAAAAGCGCTGTCCTTCATCCCCACCAGATTTTGGTAGATGTCAGTGGCTGGCTTTTTGCGTAGGTTGTTGAGGCTCAAAGATGGGTTGCCCTCCTTCTCTTGAGACAACCATTTCTCCTCTTCTTCCTGCCCCAGCATGGTGGGGTGGCTGAGCTCAGAGGCTGGCTCCTCTCTCACCCCTTTGGACCAAGGAAAACTTGTCTTCAGAACTGGTACCTTCAGCAGCCCTGGTTTAGTTGGCTCACTGGGGGCCTTGGCTTGGGGCGGTGTGGGCATGACAGAGCCCACCAGCTGCTGGGCTTCTGGCTTGCTGGAGGACATCTTGCTTTCAGTGGAGCCAAAGGTGTGCTCGAAGAGCAAGGGGTAGTAGAAGCGGGGAAGGAAGGCTGAGCGCTCGGGGCTCTGCAGAGGCTGGAAGTGGGAGGCATGCGGGTGCATCAGCTGGGCCGTGGAGGCCAGGAAGGGCAGCTGAGCCAAGTGCGGGTGTGTCGTAGCACTGTTGGCCATGGTGGGGCTCAGGTAGGAGAATAGGCTGGGGTTCAATGGGTAGTTAATACCCAGCAGTGAGAGGTTGAGGCCCTGAGGTTCGTGGTAGTCACTGTAGGCTGGAGGGGGGTAGCATGGGATGATGTTGCTGTCGGTACAAGGTGGGGAGACCTCCGGTGTGTTCCTCCTTTGCCCATTTGACACCAGCTTCCACTGCTCCATGAGGATCCCGCTGCTGGCCAGGCATTTCTTTGGCACTTTGCAATGCTTTGGCTTAGCATCTAGGTCTGGGGAGGCCATTTCCCTGCTTTTCATGACATGGTTCTTGAGGGAGAAGACATCCGTGATGATGAAGTCGGGCTCCACCTCCTTGCAAGGCTTGTCCCTCTTGTTCTTGAAACCAAAGACCAAAGCATTCACTTCTGGTTCAGCTGGATCACCTTGGCAACCTGTCTCTTCATTTTTCTCTTTCTTCTCCCCCGCATCCATCTCCCTCAACAGGCCAGCAACATCCTCCTCCTCCTCTTGGAATGGGCCACCTTCTTCACCAGCTCCTTCAGCAGGCAGGATCTCCACCCCTGAGGTCGGCTTGTCCTCGTGGCCATCCCTGCTGGAGGTCTGCTTGGTCCTAACCAACCCTCCCGATGTGGCCGAGGAGTCACAGGTCTCCTGCTCGTCCCGCCGCCCACGCAGGCGGGAGGTCTCAGTTGCGTGCAGGAGCCGCAGCTCCGGGTGGAGCAGATTGCCCTTCTTGTAGGGCCAGTCAGACTCGATGAGGAGGGAGAGGGAGTTCTTGCACAGGCTGTACTTCATGTGGTTGTAGAGGTGGGACTTCTCCATGCAGGTGAAGGGGCACTGGAAACATTTGTAGTTGTATGGCTTGCCCCATGGCCTCGGGATGTAGTGGGGTTTTTTCGGCTTTCTCTCCTTGTGCTTGTAGACCGAGGTCAGCTTGCAGCCCACGTCGTCCTTGGACATGGTGGCAGGTGCTTGGAGGTGGCTCCCTGTGGGAATGGAAGGTCACGGTGTGTGAATCTCCCCACACCCCTCCAGGAACCACTGTGTGCCCTGGAAGAAGGACAAGCATGGAGCTGGTGAGCTGTGCCTGTGGCTCCCCGAGGAGATGGTTCTGCTCCATGGGCACCTCCTGGCCCCAGGGAGCAGAGCTGCTGGGACCTCAGTCTGGAGCTCCCACGTTTGGGATTTAAACCCAGGCCAGTGACGGAATTTTTGCCCAAACCCTATTGGTGTGCCCATACATGCTGGCCCCATTTTTAACCCTCTTCTGTCAAACTACCCCAGAAAACAAACACTATTAAAGGCGTTGAAGCTAAACCACCTCGAGCTGACATTGAAGCTCCCAGGCGACCTGCCCGCTCAGTCAGAGCCACCCTGAGGCTGCCCCAGCCCAGCCCAGGGACAATTCTCCTGCTGAGGGCAGGGAATGGAGGAGAAACCCGCCCGCAGCCCCGAACACTGAGCTGGGCAGGGATCTGTGCCATCTCCTGGGTGCCGCAGTGCCGGAGACGGCTGAGATGCTCCCAATCTAATACACCGAAGCTGGTGCAGAGCTGGGCTAAATGCAGATACCCGCAACCCTGCGCATGAACGTGCAACCGTGGTGCAGAGAGGACAGTCGGATGGACGGACTGGATGGGGAGAGGCTGCGGACTGTACTGCCTTTAACCTGGCGTTGCTGCTGGAAAGGCGGTCCTGCCTCCCGGCTGCGGGGGATGACCCTGTCCTGTGTCCCCCTCCTGTGCCAGCACAGGGGTAACCCAGCCTGGAAAACCGATCTGGGCTAAACCACACCTCCCCGCTTCCAGGTGTCTTCCCTGAGATCGGAATGTCTGGGAAATGTCCCCCACAGCCTTCCCAGCAGGGTTGGTCCTCGTGTGCTTCCCACCGCAGCCTCCCTGGGGATGGGGGCGGGGGGCGGACGTGCTTGTCCCACAGCCCCTCGCCCCGCCTGCCCCGGCAGCCCGATCTGCAGAGGCTCCATGCTCACAAAATTGGGCTCCTCCACAGACGGCCCAGCAGCATTCTTCTGCAGTGGCAGGGCACCCGACACGATGCCCACGCCTGCGTCACCCCTCCAGGACACCGCTTTGCCCTGCAGGGACTCGCCGGCTTCTTCCCCATCAGAACAAAAACCTGCATCTCTCCTGGGGAGGGCAGCGACCCTGAGGGCTCATTCTGCATGCGTGGGGCTCATTTCTCAAGGGCCAAATCCTTCCCACACCTGGCAGGTCCCGGTGCAGAGCTCAACCCCAGGAGACCCCGCAGCCGGGCTGGTGCAGGGATGCACAACCCGGGAAGGAAAAGGGGCAGAAGCATCTCCAGATTGCTGCAGACACGGCAGCCGTGCCATTCACAGAAACAATCTGCTCCCTGGCTTTTGGGGAGATGGAGGCGAGTTTCGCAGGAGGGGAAGGGAAAGAGCATGTCTCTGTGGCTTTGGGCAGCCAGGACCAGGAGCTGCTCAGGGGCAGGTCCAGGCGGTGGCTCCAGGAGCTGACACCCTCTGCAACGGGCATTGCTGCCCACTGGACTGGAGTGTGCCCAGTTGTAGCCCGCATCCTTCTGCACAAGGCCCAGGGGCCAGGGGGAAGCAGTGCAGGTCCTGGGGGGGTGAACACTGCGGGGCCAATGAGCAGGGTGGGCAGGAAAGGCAGCGTCACCACACGAGGAGGCAGGTGGCCACATGGCCATGCGATGCTCCCCACCACCCGGGGCTGGGTTGCATGGCTGCTACTGATGGCTCCCCTCGGCCAGCCCTCGTCCTCGGGGCTGGCTGCTCACCCCACGGCCCCTTGCTTCCCCCCCAATTCCTCCACACATCACCGCTCTGGACGCAGCCTGGAATACCACATGCCCTGCAGGAACAGTGGCCCTGGAGACAGTCCCACCAGTTGTGCTGGGCTGAAGGATGCTCCATGCTCTCCTCACCACCGGCACCAAGGGGCATCACCTTCCCCGGGGAGAACAGTGAGAGCATTCACATCGTGGGAGGGGGATTTACCTGTGTAGGACCCTTTCTACTTCCTTCCTGAGCTTTGTCCTCAAGCAGCAGAGAGCAACCTCCACCTGCGATGGGAAGCCAGGCTGTGGCTTCCCCAGTGCGGCACAGGAGCCCACGGGGCAGGCTGAGCTGCGGGCAGGGTTTGGGGACAGCCCTCTGCCTGCCCACATGTCGGTTGAGCTGGAAGCCAACCCTGCCACTAAGATCTGGTCTTGTGGAAAATAGGCAAAAACGTCCCCTTGTCATGAACCCGTGTCCCCTGGGAATCTGGGGGGAGCTCCAGGGGCGCAGACCTGACCTGCAGCCGCTGAGGCTGCAGCGGGAGGCGGAGGCAGAGCTCAGGGCCTCCTGCCTGCAGGTCCGCTGCAGCGAGTGACAGCCTGCCCGCCTGCCCGGAGGGACGCGCTTGTCCTTGAGCCCTCAGACACTTTCTGCGTGCGTCACGGCTGTGAGCCGTGAGAGGTCTGCACACCCGCTGGGATGCTCAGGGGAGCAGAAGGGATGCAGCAGCGGCTGTGCAGGACGGGGTCCCTCTGAGCATCTTCTCCCTTGGCTCTGGCCACCGAGCCTGGGGTGTCCCCAGCACCCCAGATGCGACTGTGCCCTGGTCTCTTACCCCATCTCCCCGTACCCCGACCCTGCTAGAGGGCTGAGCGGGGAGCCGGGTGCCTCGGCCCCGCTGCGATGCACGCCGCCTGTTTGCAGGTCAGTTGAACAAACATTTGCTGTTTATATGCCAGAGGCAGATTAAATCTTTGCTGGGAGACTGGAACTGGTTGTTCCATTCCTGCACACCTGGTCCTCCTCCTCCAACGCTGCCGCGAAAGCCGTTCATTCCCCTCCTGTGCCCGGCGGTGCGGGGGGACAGGCAGTGAGCCGTCCCGCGCGGGCATGGCTGCTTCCACCTCCCTAACGCTGCAGAGAGGAACAGCGAGGGAGGAGAAGAGGAAGGAGCAAAGAAAAAAGAAGGGGAGAGGGTGGGAAAGCGTCCGGCGTGTGTGCCAGGCAGGCTCCGTCGGAGCAGAGGCATCCCCAGAGCCGGATGAGGCCCTGCGGAGCCGGGAGACAGGCGTTGCGGCTCCTGGTTGCTGAGCAGTTCCCGCACCAGCAGATCTTCGTGGTCTGTTGAGCCTCTCTCTGCCACAACACATTATTTCCAGTGGGCTGTCAGCTGCGGCGGTGGGGGCCGTGCCTGGGGGCAGCGCGCGGCGGGGACCGTGCACCTGTGCCTGGGAATTGCAGCATCCCTGCTCTCCTCCCCGGGACCGCCGAGGGGAGGTGGGGGGGCACGGTCAGATGGAGGGAGCGGAGCGGCAAGGGGA
This sequence comes from Chroicocephalus ridibundus, assembly GCF_963924245.1. Taxonomy (NCBI): domain Eukaryota; kingdom Metazoa; phylum Chordata; class Aves; order Charadriiformes; family Laridae; genus Chroicocephalus; species Chroicocephalus ridibundus. The sequence continues at coordinate 40,091,232 of NC_086291.1, read as the reverse complement.
GAAGAAAGAGAGGGAGAGACAAAGGGATGGAAGAAGGGAGAGACGCCCAGGAATGAGATCTGCAGTCAGGTACTTACAAAATACCAGCCCCAGCCTGAGCTCCAAACACAGGGATGCAGGGAAGCGCATCCCTCCAGACACAGGGATGCAGGGAAGTTGGGGCAGCTGAAATGGGTCACATCAAAAGTCCATCTAGCTCACGTCTCTGGTAACAGCCAAAAGCAGATGCCCAGGATGTAGGGCAAGCATCTGTGGTACTGCTCCACTTTTCCTAAACCCTCAGCCATCACCGCGCATCCCTACAGCAGACCGGGTGCCGCTGTGTGCAGCACACGTCGGTGGCCCTCCCAGCCATGGATCTGCCCGGGCTTCTCTTGAAGCCGTGGAAATGATCATCCCCCAAAAGCATCCTGCAGCAGGGAGTTCCTGGCACACTGTGCAGAGCTCCTTCCTTCGGCTTCCCAGTCCTGCTGGTCCCCACAAGTTCCTTTGATGTCCCCCAGCTCTTTGGCTGGAGGAGGCAGCAACCATGATCCCTGTCCACCTCCAGCCGCACGGGTCACTATCATACCCCTGCTTCACCATCTCCTTTCCAAGCTGGAGCTGGACATGAGGCCAAACCCTTGCAGACCCCTTGCCCTCCCCTGAGCCTCCTCCGGGTCTGCAGCAGCCATTTGCAGGCAGGGGATTGGGCCAGCCTGTTTCCACTATGGATACAAACCCACAGTGCAGCCATCTCCACCCGTGCGTAGGCATTCCTGTGCCCACCGCTCGGGAGACAAGAAGACACTGCTGAAGTGCAGCAATTCGGTTCCAAGACAGGTCTTCTGCAGAGTGTGCATCTCTGGATGCTTCTGGAGAAGCTCTGCTACTGTGAACTTGCCCTGATCTGAGTTGCAGACCCCCAAGAGCTTTTCTGGCTGGAACAAAGACTCCATCTCTCAAACTGATGTCCTCCCTTCTTTGGCGCTGCTCTCCAAGTCTTACAACATTGCGTGTAGGCTGCCAGGGAGTCGCAACGCTCCATGGAAATTGGCTGCCCTCAACCTTTCCCAGATGGCCATAGGACATGGCGTGGAGGAAAGGGCTTGGGAAAGGCACGGAAGTTCTTCTCCACTCAGTGATGCTGGGCTGAACCTCCTGCCTCACACGTCATCCAGCAGCTGCGGGCTCCCGTGGTCTCTCAGGAGCTGGTCCTACCCTGCACAGGTGGGAATTCATTTGCAGTCCCCTGCACGCCCAGCACCAACCGCAGGGACAACTTTTCCCTTCACCTATGTCCACCCAGCTGCTCCCTTCTGGGCTGTCCAGGTCGCTTGTGCTCCAGGGCCTCAACATCATGCTGATATCTGTGGTCCCTGCATTGCTTTGTCAGTGACCCTGCTAGCCAGGATGGAGTGGTGGGGAGCAGGAGGAGGATGGCTTTTCTATGGGATCTCACACTAACCCCGCAAAGCACCCTTTTCCTGCCATTACCTGGACTCTTCCCTTCTGATGGGATTTTATCCCTTTTCCGCCAGCGCTGAGGCTGGAGCAGCCAGCCAGGCATGGTGGGGAGGGGGGCGGGTGGCAGCGGGGAGCCACCGATCAATGCAAACCACTTTCCCTACGCTACATGCTTTTGCTGCAGGGGCTGCTCGGCTATTAGCGGTTATCGGGTCCCTTTTTGTTTTCATAGCCTGGGGTCGTGTGATTTGAGCTTTTAAGCATTTATCGGAGGCAGGGATGAGGGCAATTGGCCATGGCAAAGCAGCAGGAGGTCGGCAAGAGGAGGGAAGCCTGGCTGGTGGGGCTGGGGGCTCTGCACCTCCCCAGGCTCACCCCAAACAGTGGCTGAACCGTTCTTGTAAAGTGACGGTGTGAGACCATCCTGCTGCCTCCACCTTTGGAGGTCCCTACATCAGCAGCTTTGAAACTCTTCCCACCTTGAGATGTGCCTTCCTCTGGCTTGGTGTCAGTTGTTGCACCAAAATCTCTACTCTTCCTGCGTCCACAAAATGTCTTCAGAAAGGCCTGGGGTTTCCTGTCTGCCCCAAACTGCCAGTCCTTCCACCTCTGCCCACCCTCCACATCTTTGAGTGCGAGGTCCACAGGTTGTGACCCAAGTCCCATACCTCAGCATGGCTCCATTGCCGGAGGGTTCTTCATCACCAGTTGCATGTCTCCATGTGTGGGGGTGACCAAACTGTGTGCTTCACATCCCAGGGACAAGCCAAAGTCAGAGTCATGGTCTAAAAGTCTGATAGCATTTGGGTTCTCAACCTTTAGTTTTCCAGAATTTGGAAGGATCTGGAGTTTCTGGTTGGGAAAGCTCACGTTCCCTTCACAGACAGCTTTTTGTGCAGGCCCAGAGCCAGTCTGTGGCCCTTCCCAAACACCAGCCCAGACACAAGGTGGCTCCATCTTTGTGAGCACTGCTACCTTTCGAAATGTGGGCTGCCTGGGATCACCTGCCCAACCTTGGGCTGTCCTTCAGGCCAGATGATGAACTTACTGCCTGCCGTGTGCCAGAGCCACAGCACCTTCACGCATACAAGTCTCCCCTAATTTGGGGTCAAAATCTTCTCCCTTCTGTGCACCTGTTCAATAGGCGTTTCTGTATCTCTGACCTCTCCTGAGCTCCTCTGCCTCTACCCTCCATCCCCAAAAAGCAGCTGTCTCTCCTGGAATCTCAGTTAGCCTGAAGACTCCCCGGGGCAAGCCCAGCATCCTCTGAAAAGCACGCGTGGTGGCAAGCGTTCAGCCAAGTGGCAATGGGTTGGAGTCGTTGTCTTCTGCCTGTGACACACACAACACAACTCACAGGCTCCTTGCGAGATGAGATCGGGCCGTCACAGCCTCCAGGCTACTCTCCAGAGATGCAAGGGTCCTCCACTGCAAAAGGCTTTTCCTCCCACAGCCTTTCCTGCCGCAAGCCCTTCGGGGGAAGCGGCAGGACCTGGTGAGGAGATGTAAGACTGTCTCTCCACATTATATCAACTACCCGCACAAGCTTGTGCCTGGGCCCTGCTACAGGAGTTTCCTACCTCTTCCTCCACCTCCACTTCTACCTCCTAATAGAGCCCCAGGAGACCACAGGCTCCCAACCTCGGAGTCAGTGGCTCAATGGCAAACAGACTTCCAAATCAGTGAAGACAACATCAGCCTCCAAATGAAAATGTGCAGCTGGATAGAGGGGAAAGTGGCTGTGTGCGAGCCAGGAGAGTCAGCGGTGTGGCTGGCACCCAAAGGTATGCAGAGGAGATGGTGTCCAAAGCAGGTGGTGTCCAAGGCTGACATGGTGAGCAGGAGAAGAGGATGAATGTCTGGATGGAAATGGGGGGGTGCTTGAGAAGTGCATGCAGCTGGAATAGGGAGGTACGATCCAGCTCTCCTACGTGGTAAAGTCTGTGTGACACCTGTGATGTGCAGGGCTCCTGGAGATCCAAAGCGCTATTTTTCCTGTTCCCAGGAGCTGGAAGGGTGCTTGATGTAGTCACCTTTGTGCTGGACGTGATATGCTGCACATGAAAATTTTCCCTAACTTCTTCCAGTTTCTATGACCTCTGAAGTTTCTCTCCCCACTTACAGGTTTCTCCTTCGCTTGCTGGTCTGACACCCCAGGATGGCGTCCCACTGCCTGTCACCACCTGCCCTGGGAGATGCCCTCTCAGCCTTCCACCTGGTAGACCTTTGGGTGGCTCATCTCCAGAAGCCCCTTCCTCCTGGTCAACCGTCCCGTCCCCACCTGTGTGCCGTGGCACACAGGCAGCAGTCCGAGTGGGGGGAGGAGGGGCTCAGCTCTCTGCTGATTCCCAAAATACACCTCTTCCTCCCACCACAGACCAAACCACGTGAGGGTCCTCAGTGTGGACACAGACATTAGATTGTCTCTTCTGCCCCATTGCAAGCACGGGTCCCCAGGCTGGGTATGGACACAGCGCACCCTGCCACCTTCCCTGCAAAGCAACGAGCTCCGTCACACAATGAGGTTGCATTTTGTCACCCCTTGTCCCATCAGAAGGCTCCATGGCCTTCCCAGGCCACTGCAGTCAAGTTCCTCAGCACTTAGGAACGTTCTCCTCCTTTTCACTTTCCATTTATCCTTGGACAATTCACACTCATTAAATGTGCCGGGGATGGGAAAGGTAAGAAAGGGAGGAGATCTCCTCTCTGCTTTGCTTTTGCTGGCCTAGCAGAGCCCAGCTCTTATCGTGTCTCCTAAGACACCCCAAAGGTGGCCAGAGGTTCCTGTCTTGATACAACCTTTCTCACGTCCTGAGCTGTCTCCCGTGACATACCTGCTGTGCTTGTACCAGCTGCCTCAGGTGTCTTGTTCCACCAAATTTTTTTGCATCTTGCAACCAGAAAATTCCCCTTGTTCCAGTTAGAATCCACCTGATTTCCTTTGAGGACGAGGGCAGAGAGCCTTCACTCCTACTCTGCCTGCCCACCTCTTCCCCTGCAGTCCAACCCTCTTCTGCTCCTCTATGTGTCCATTGCTGTATCCTCACCGACCTCGTCGTCTTCGCTACAGGAGAGGGTCTGCACACATGGACATCACAAGCGCTTCCCTCAGCCTTCCCCGTCCACCTCTTCACGACCCCATTCAGTGCTTCCTGCTTTCTTCAGGGTCTTTTCCATCCTCTCCTCTCTGGGTCCAGCTCCTGGCAGACCACGTTCCGGCTCTGATCGTGTGATAGATGTGGCTCCTTTCCTGCAAAGCTGCCCAGTTGCTGCATGGGGTTGCTCCATCCCAGACGCAGGACTTTGCGCTTCCCGTCTCTGAGCTCCACAGGTCACCACCAGCCCGTTTCTCCAGCCAGAAGCCGCACTTTGCATTGCTCAACACAACCCCTTGAGCCTGGCAGTCCAGCCAGTTTTTGACCCACCTTGTCCTTTATTTCTCCAGTTTGGCCATGAGGATACTGCAGGAGACCATGTCAGGGGACCGGCCAAGGTCACACAAACAACTGCCCGTTCTCTCCCCTTACCCAGGCAGCCAGCCATCTCTTCACAGAAGGCGGTCATGCCGCTCCAGCACAATTAGGCCCTGGTAAATTCACCCTGGCACCTTCTCGTCATTCATGAGTCTGGAAAAGACTTTGAGGAGGCCTTGCTTCACAGCCTTCCCACAGCCCAACATGAGGTTGGTCCATCCTGGGCGCTCCCTGATGGGTCTGAGCCTCCTGTGCTGCAGGACATCTCGAGTCCGGGGCCATCCTAAGGGCTAGGGACCTCTGCGCATCTCAGCAGAGCGTGGGATGGAGCAAGCAGTGCTTGGAGGACTGCTTGGCTGTCCCACAAGCTGACCCTCTTGGGACTTTCTGAGAAGGGTCAGCGTCCCTGGGGGGTTTCCCAGTTCATTTCAGATCACCCCATGCAGCCAAAGAGCCTTCCTCAGTGGATCCTCAGGACACAGAGCCAACAGCAGGCACGGTCATTCACTCCCTGCCTCCTGTGGGACCCTCCTGCCAGCCCGGGTGAGCAGCGGTGGGCAGGAGAAGGGACCACAGGCACAGACAGAGTACACCCCTCCTTCTTCTCGGCTGGGATCCTGGCTCTCCCAGGGCAATCCCCCTCCCCAAGTCTGTTTTTAGGCAAAACGTCGCCAAGATGGGGCAGTGATTTCAAGCACCCCTGGGAACGCGGGGCTGTCGCAATGCCGTGCCCACAGCCAGGGGGAAGCGGGCTCGTCCCTGCTCCCTCCTGCCAGCTCCCGACACCGGCTCCAGCCAGAGAGTTTAGGATGCAGCCAGAGAGGGAAGTGTTTAAATCATGACAAGGTCTAACCAGCCACCAAGAGCTGCCATCTGCAGAGGACTGGGTATATTTAAGGTAAAAACCAATAAACTAGACCGGGGGGGTTGGGCGGGAAGGGGGATGCACCGATCCGGCAGCGGCACCAGTGCGCTTTGGTGACCACATCCATGAAATCCAGCCTGTTGTAAAACCCATTTCATACCGGTTGCTATTAGGAACCTCCCCCGCTTCCCCCTCCCCACCTTTAGGTGAGCCCGGAGCAACTCCTCCTGCTAAATAAAGCAGGGAAGGGGAAACGGTTTGCTCCTGGTTGGGAGAACTTGGGAACAGCTGGGAAATTGCGGAGCAGGAGAGACGGTGGGGATGGATTCCAGTGAAAGTGCGGGAGCTCAACAAGCCCGGAGCCCTCTCACAGGGACGGGACCCCTCCTGGCTCTGGCAGGGAAACCCGCAAAGTCTGCGGGAGAGAAACTCGGATTTTTCCCGGGGGAGAGATAAGACGGGGGAGAGATAACACGCTCCCAGCAGTGAGGAGGGAAGATGGAGGGACGTGGCCCTGGGAAGAGGCTGGCCGGCAGGACCCGGAACGTGCCAGGCAGCTCTCCTCTTTGCAGCCAGTTTACAGGCAGATTTCTCCCCCAAAAAACACATTTAGTCTCGGGCAGGAACACTGGCGGTACTGCGGGCTCACCTGCCTCTCTGCCTTCTGCCTGTTTCTTGGTAGAGGTGTTTGGTTGGGTTTTTATTTTTTTTTAAATGCATATCAAGGCGGCTCCCAGGGTGATGCTGCCTGGTGGTCTTGCTCTCTGCGTTTCCAGCTCTTTCCCACCCCAAAAAAATAAAGTGCCGAGCGGCTCAGCCCCTGGCCCCGCAGCGTGGGCAGCGCTCGGGCTGCGGCGCGGGGACAAGAGCAGAGGGATGTGGCCGCGGGCAGAGGCTGAGATGGGTAACTCTCGGCCACCAAATCACCCAGCAAGGTCTGTACTGGCCAAGGAATGACCAGGAGGAGTAATAACGGCCTGAGGCAAAGCCACCGGGAACTTCACAGCAGGCCTGGGTGTTATTAGCTGGGGGGGTAAAGCGGGGAAGGCAGCTCATTAACCTGCGTGAAATGGCCGTGCAGCCGCATTCCTGCGAGTCCCGGGCTGCCCGGCACCGAGCACCAGAGGGTGCCAGGCCAGGGATGTCGGGATTCGCCGCTGTGACCATCCCCAAGACACCCATGCAGGAAACGGGGTGACTTGCTGCCTCCCCACCTTCACACCTGGGTCTCCCCCCCAAAACTGCCTCTGGGTCAGGCAGGGCTCTGAAATGCCGGGGGGGGGCTCCAGGAACGGCGGGGGGAGAAGACCCAACGGGATGGTGGGGGGGTGACACATCCACATCCCAGATTTTCCCAGCAGGGAACCCGTATCCTCCCCGCGGAGGTGGGGGAGCGGGATGGGGGCAGAGCAGGCAGAACCTGACGGATGCCCGAAACCTCTCCCCATCCCCGTCCCAGGGTTTGCCACCACCGCGATCCACATCTGGGGTTTACCGACCTGATTTCCTCCCCCTTATTTTTTTTTTTTAAGGGCCCAAGAAGGCTCTGAATGCTGTGAACTGTTCCGCATTAAATGACCTCTTCGTTTAATTGCCGAAATGACTGTAAACGCGTGTTCCCCGGTGTGAGGAGGCATATGCCTAGTTGACACCGTTAAGCATTTCAGTAACTAACCTCCTCCAACAAGCAGCTCGGTTTAGTTTTTGCTTCCATTAAGAAGGTTTTAGAGGGAAAAAAAACCAATACGGATAATATGGATAATATTGTCTTACTGCTAAATTTCACCCTTTCACTCCGTTTGTATTTCTTTTTCCCAACTGCAAATATATATCGCGCCTCCAAGCCCACGGAAAACCACTTGCTCTCCTTGGTCATTCCAGGAGCGCGGCGAAGTAAATGAATTAAAGCGAATCTGCGCCCGCCCGGGCTGGTTCCCCGCACCTCGCTTCATTTTGCGGCGAGAAGAAAAAAGTCAGACCTCCACAACCCCGCCACACGGCCGCGGGGAAACCGTCCAAAATCCGCCGCAAACTCACTGTTGTCGGGGACTCGCCTGAGCAAATTCCCAGCGAAGGCGCTGGGACGTGTCATTAGGAGAGCAGCCCAAGCAGAAAGGCCCCATATGACCTCCCCGGCGCCGAGCGCCTTCCCTAAGAAGGAGCTTGCAAAGAGATTGGGTGAGTTGGATCAAAGAGCATCCCTTGGAAATGATCGCCTCCCTGCACCCAGCGGTGTCTCTGCCCTTTTCCACGTTCCCCTCTCCGGGTACTGGCTCCTGCCCCCAGCACCGGGATTTTCACGGGGCGGCTGGGCTTTTTTTTTTCTTCTTTTTTTGTTTTTTGTGGGAGAGTGCAAAACCGACGGGAGAAGGCAGAGTTTATCAGGGGGGATGTTTTCCCCCTCCAGGTTCTGGGTGGGTTTTCGCTCCCGCTGTGAGCCCCTCGGCCGCCCCCAGCGCCTTCCACCCTCCCCGCCCACCCCATCCAGCCCCGGAACAGATGGAAATGTCAGGACTTACAGCTCGGCCCCCTTTTCCTGTCCCAGATGGGTCCCTGCTCAGGGCCGGGAGGCTGCGGGGAGGATGGGGAAGCGGGATGAGGGCTGTCCCCCACCCCGAGCTGGGAGCCAGCGTCCCCAAACCCGGCCGAGGCGGGGGGCAGGAGACTTCCAAAGCTGCTCCTTCAGCATTTACAGGATTGTTTGCAGGAAACATCAAACTCGGGAACAGAAGCGCCAACCCAGGAGTCATTTCCACCCCCCCCACGCCCCCCCCCAACCCCCGCCTCGCCGTCCCTCCCCAGCCTCTTGCTTGGTCTCATTTGTACCGATTTGCCCCGCAGGCTTCTCGCTGATTTGCCATGTCCCTGGCAGGGCTTCGACCAGGGAGGGGGAGCGGGAGCCAGACGGGGAGCGGATGCGGGGGAGCCAGCCATGGGGAGGGTGGTGGGGAGAGGCCAACAGGAGCCTGGCTTGCCAAAAGCAGTTCAGACCCAGGAAAAAGCTTTAATGCGCACAGACGGAGCAGGCTGGGAGCGAAACCAGCTGGGCTGGGGGAGAACGTGCCCGGCGAGAGGCTGGTTTGGGGCTGGGTGCATGCAGGGTTCGGGGCTGGCTCTTCGCTCCAGCCCTCTGCCCCCCCGGCGCTGGGGGAGGCAGAGGCGGGAGGGGAAGGTTAGATGTGAAAATTACCCTCCCAACATCAACTTTTCCTATCGACCAGTGATGGGCAGGATGCCAGCCTGGTTTTCTCCGGCGTTAATCATTTACCGGCTTCAGCCGCCAGCCTCCCTGACAGCTCCTGCACCACATCTCCAGCAAAAGATGCCCCCCCCACTCCGCCCCGCCCCAGCCTTTGGCATGATGTGGTGGACCCCTCGAGCTGGGACTGCCCCACCATCATCCCCACCACATGCTCATCCTGAAGCTCCATCATCCCCATCCCATGCCCGTCCTGGAGCTCGTGCCATCATCCCCATCCCATGCCCATCCTGATGCTCCATCATCCCCATCCCGTGCCCATCCTGAAGTTCGTATCATCATCACCATCCCGTGCCCATCCTGAAGCTCCATCATCCCCATCCCATGCCCGTCCTGGAGCTCGTGCCATCATCCCCATCCCATGCCCATCCTGATGCTCCATCATCCCCATCCCGTGCCCATCCTGAAGTTCGTATCATCATCACCATCCCGTGCCCATCCTGAAACTCCACCATCCCCATCCCATGTGCATCCTGGAGCTCCATCATCCCCACCCCATGCCCACCCTGGAGCTTGTACCATCATCTCCACCCCATGCCCACCCTGGAGCTCCATCATACCTACCCCATGCCCATCCTGGAGCTCGTACCATCATCCCCACCCCATGCCCGTCATGGAGCTTGTACCATCATCCCCACCCCATGCCCGTCCTGGAGCTCCATCATCCCCATCCTGTGCCCACCCCGGAGCTTGTACCATCATCTCCACCCCGTGCCCACCCTGGAGCTCCATCATCCCCACCTCATGCCCACCCTGGAGCTCGTACCATCATCCCCACCCCATGCCTGTCCTGGACCTCGCGCCATCATCTCCACCTCATACCCATCCTGGAGCTCATGCCCTGGGATCCCTGTGGGAGGCTGAGCACCACCATCCATGAAGGCAGACAGAAGCCTGCCCATGGGGGGAGATTCAGACCTTGGGTGCCCCCCTTCTCCCCTTGCAGGTCCCTTTCCCCTATAATAGTGAGCCCCCAAATTCAGGCCACCCAATTTCAGTGTCTGGTCCCCACCGAGGTGTTGGCCCCGGCTGGAAGGACCAGGGGCAGCTGTAGCCTGAGAAACCCCTGACAAGATGCTGGATCCGGCCCAGACATCCGCATTGGGCTGACCCTGCACTGCGTTATTTTATGCAATTCCTTTAAATCACACCCCTCCCAAAAATGCCCAATGCTCTGGCCCGGCTCCTCTCTTTGGGGACAAGGGAGGGGACCCTGTATGTCCCCTCGCTGTTGACCCACCATCTCCCTGTTGCCTGGCCGCATCCTCGGTTTAATATTTTACAGGGCTCTGGTGCCAGTGCCGAAGCACCGGGCACGGCAGCACGGGGACCCCAAGCTGTCTCCAGTGTCCCCGCCCCCGTCTCTGCACCCCCTGTGCCACCTCGGGGGGGGCCCTGGCTTTGCTCTTGTCCCCGAGCCGTGGCGGGGACGTTGCAGGCAGCCGGCCCCAATCTGCCGTGGCGCAGGGCCACCTGTGCTGGCTGCCCACACCATCTGCGAGGGGGGAGGTCGGGGGGAGCCAGCCGGCTGCTGTCCCCCCCCTCAACCAGGGTCAGCGAGCCGGGGGACAGCCTGAGGGGGGGGCATGGCTGAGGGGGCTGGCACTGCCACCCGCACCCAACGGGAGGAAGAGGAGGGGATGTGGCAGCCCCCACGCAGGTTTCTGCCGGGGTCTGCTGCCATGGGGATGGGGGGCATTTCTGAGCCCTGAGTGGGGACAGGCTGCACCCCAGTCTCCCCCGGATGGCTGCGGTGACACTCTCCCTGCTGCCTCTGGATGTCCCCTTGTGCACGGGAGCAGGGGTGGACCCGGCCGAGGTGTCTCTTAGGGGGGCTCTCAGAGACAGACCCCCCCCATGCCCTCCTGCCCAGGACCGTCCCAGCGCTGGCACAAGGGTGTCCCGAGGGGAGCAGCCCCAGGAGCCTGTTAGCAGACGGGGGAGCTGGAGATGGCTCTGCTCCGTCCTCCTGCTCAGCCTGGTGGCAGCCGCCATCCCCTCCTCGCTCCTGGCTCAGCTCCGGGAGCATCCCGAGAGCTCCCGGCCACGGCCGGAGCCCACCGTGCATCCAGCGCTGTGCAACCGCCAGAGCCGGGCACCGGCAGGTTCATTCCAGGAATCCCCACGGGCGCCGGAGCAATCGCTGTCCTGCTCGCAGGGGACGTCGTCCTTTGATGAGACGATAACGAAGCCTGCCCTGCGCCTTCCTACAGGTAACCGGAAAGTTTTATTCGTCACCGGCTGCTGGAAAGGTCACGGCGTCCTCCTCCCCCTTCTATTTCTGGCCCGTGCCCTTTTCGCCATCGGAGCGGGGAAGCGCTCCTGTCCACCGGACCCTGGACGCCCGTCTCGGTGCGGCCGTATCCCTGACGCCTGGGCCCCGGAGCTGCGTGGGAGGGCTGCGAGGAGGATGCTCTCCGGCTGCCCACGCCGGCTGGGCTCTTTACGGAGCAGAAAAGCTGCTGCGGGGCAGCGAGAGCTGTGCGTGGGGCCAGCTCAGCACCCTCAACTTCAGCCCCGGCGCGGGGAAATCCTGGGAATTTTGGGATGCAGGCAGTGTGTGCGCGATGCTGCTGGAGTCTCCCTGCTGCAAAACCCACGGGAGAGGGGTCTGGCCCCCGGTGTCAGGGGCACAGCCGTGCTTCCGAGGTGGCGGGGCTGAAGCAGCCTGGTGTGGGGCAGTAGGGGTGCAAGTGGGGAGTGTGGGTCTGGAGGGACGCCGAGAAATGCCGAGCACTCGCCCAGGGAATGGGTCCCTCAGCAGGCAGCTGCCAGGGGCTCTCGGCATCCCTGCCCAGCCAGGCTAGCACCGGTGACAGGAGGAAGAGTCATGGGAGCACTGGGGAAGCCCGGGCCGTGAGATGCTCCTGGGTCTTACTGGTGCCACCCAAAAACGGTGGGCAAAAAGGGAACACCCTCAGGGGCGACAGGGTACAGAAGAAGGGGATTCGCCCTGAAAATTGCTCTTTGCCCAAACACCGCAGGTTTTTTCCTAATTCTGGGAAATACACAAATCTTCATCTCAGCTCTTCTCTCCTGGGAGGACCAGGCAGGACCGGCCCAGGGATCCACTGGGCTTCCCAGCTGCGGTGGCCTGGGGTCTCTCTAGACCCAGCTCTGTGCACACAGATTGACTTGGAGCCGTACGAGGAGCCCCAGAGACCCCTGGCACCCCGGGGGAGGGGACAGCTGCAGACCCCCCATTGCCACCCATTTCATTCCATCACATCTTGGGAGGGTTGTGAACCCAAGCAGAGCTGCAGAGGACCCCAGTTCCCATTTCCAGCCTCCCCAGTTTGCCCAGACGGTGTTGTACCACTAGACCCAGCCTCGCTGTACGGAGCCCAGCCTTTTCCAGCTCTGGGCCAACCTGAAGAGGCTTAAGAAAAGCCCCGGGGAGCTTTTTCATGCCTCTTTGTTCGTGGAGCAAAGATATTCCCAGCCCTGAATCTATAGATTGGCCCTTAAACTAAAACAACCTCCGGGGACCAGAGAAACAAAAGTAGATTTTGGTTGTGTTTTGTTTTTTTTTCTTTTGCTTTTCCTGCGCAGACAGCCTTTGCCCAGGAGGGGTTAGCATGAAAAATGCATGTGGGGATCGGGGGAATGGGGGAGCGTTAGGAAGAAGCTATCGATCAAGCATCTCTGAAAGCCACACAGCTGTGCCAGCCCCGCCGCCTCTGCCAGCCCTTCCTGGCGCTCCCGGTGCCGGGCTGATGCCGTGCCCAGGAAAACACCCGGCATCCCGGAGAGGAGCCCGCGCCGGAGAGCAGTCGGATGCCTCTGCCATCCCTGCCCTGTCCCCAAGGTCGGGCTCGCAGCTTGCTCCTTGCCATACGGAAATGGGGTCGGTCCCTTTTCTCCCCGGATCTGAAGGACGATTCTCCCAAGCTCTGCAGTACCATGATGAGGACCTATGGAACAGCAACGGCTGCTCCTTCTCTGCCCATCAACCCACCCCTCCCGCCCCCCCGCAAACCCCACACCTCCGTACCGCTCCGCTCCAGCAGATCAGAAATAATAATTGCAAATAATAACGAGCCCAAGCCTGATGCAAACCCAGCCAGCAGCACCCTGCGCTCGCCTCCTGGTGCGTTGTGCAGCCTGGGCAACGAAGCGGGCAACGGAGCCCACCTCCTGGCACGAGAAGGGCGAGCTGAGGGCATCTCCGGGACCTGCAAGTGCTGGTCAGAGAGTGGGGACACGGGTCCTGCTCTCAGCTCTGGAGCTGCACTTGCTCTGGTCCCTGCGGGGCTGGTGTTTCTGTACAGGCTGTGCCGCCACGGCCGCTGTAGGTGCCACTGAGAAACCCGGGGTACGAGAAACCCTGGCGCAGGGCAAGGCTTCTCTGGAAGGTAAAACCTTCTCTGGGTGGTGCTCTGGAAAGCATCAAGAGTGGGAACATCAAGGGATGGCGCTGGAGTGGATGCTACTGATGCCTCCCTCCCAACCAAAACCAGCACTGCTAGCCAAAACCAGTCTGGGTACCGGGAGAAGGGGCAGAGCCAGGCTTCAGCTTGGCCAAAAAGCCCCTTAATTTGTCCTAAATTTGAAATTTGGGAAGGGTGGGAGAGGAGAGAAGCGGGTGAGGAGAGAAGCAGTGGGAGATGGGGATCTGTCTGATCCCACAAGGGGTAAAAAAAAATCCCCGACATCTTTGCTTCTCCCTCTGGCTGGGCACTAACGTACCGTGCTGGGCATCTCCGGCTTCGCCAGTGGGCACAGGGATGGGGACACCTGCCCTGCCACCCCTTCGCCAGGTCTCGCTCCGCTCCTGCGAGGGGGTGCACCTCCAGGCCGGGTGGCATGGCTCGGTGCCCTGCTGGCGGCTGGGGGCTTGCAGTGGGGAAGCTGAGTGCAACCGGCTTGGCAGGGCAGAGGAGGGGGCTCGGAAAGCCAGGGAGGGTGGTGGTGGGGGGTTGCACTGCCATCATTTCAGCCGGGCGAATCTGAGAGCATTTGCTACCAGGAAGGGTTTTGAAAGGTAAAAATACCAGCAGTCCGTCCCCTTCCCGGAGCCGAGGGGATGCAGATGCCAGCAGCCGCTGGCTGGTCTCCTCTCCTCTCCTCTCCTCTCCTCTCCTCTCCTCTCCTCTCCTCTCCTCTCCTCTCCTCTCCTCTCCTCTCCTCTCCTCTCCTCTCCTCTCCTCTCCTCTCCTCTCCTCTCCTCTCCTCTCCTCTCCTCTCCTCTCCTCTCCTCTCCTCTCCTCTCCTCTCCTCTCCTCTCCTCTCCTCTCCTCTCCTCTCCTCTCTCCTCTCCAGGGGACGTGGTCCAAGCGGTGGGCAGGGGACTCCCCGCTCCCCTGCCAGCTCTTCCTGCGCTGCCTGATCCTGGCGACGCCAAGCTATCGAGAGCAATGGGATTTTTCCCCCCTCAGCCGGGAAAAGCTCACAACAGCAGAGAGAGAGTTTGGCCCAAATCGTTGACCACCCACGGCTCCCTGCCCATTGTGGCCAAATCCCCCCCCAGGCCCATCCCTGGCCCCGGGTGTCATGGGGACATTGCACCTCCAACGTGCTCACACGCCATTGCCTTCAGGATCGGCGGCTCCAGCCGTTCCCAGAGCCCCGTGCCCACGGTCAGGGTGCGGGGTGCTGCCTGGGTGTCCCCCCCATCCCAATCCAATGTGGAGGGGACGCAGCCATCCCTCTCCCACCTGCGACCGCCCCGCGGAGCTGGCTCTGCTGGCAGAGCTGCCTCCAACCTGCCATCACAAGTCCTCTGAGTCCCCTCGTCTAATTGCAGTCTTAATTACGATCTGTGGCTGGATTCTGGTGCCCCGATGAAAAGCTGCTCCCCCTTGGGGCTGACCCCTTCGTGGGTGCATGGGGGTGGAGGTGGGGGGGGCCCAGCCAGCACTGCCATTACATGGGGCTGGCAGGCAGGACTGCGGGAAGGCGAAGCGCGCAGCTGGGGAAACTGAGGCACGGAACAAGGCAACATCCTCAGCCTGGCCTCCCCCGCGCACACACAGAGCAATTTTACCATCTGTGCGCTCGCACAGGGGGTGTATAAGCAGAAATGCCCCCAAACATTCATTTAAATTATTTTTTTCCCTCTTTAACTGTTTTACAGCTACAGCCGTCTGTTTTGCCTGGGACCGTGGGGGCTTGCTCAAGTCTGGGGGTTCACGGAGGTTCGCAGCTGGGGCACCTCGGTCCCCACATCACCCTCAGACACAGTCGATACCCCAAAGAAAACCCAGAAAAAAAAAAAAAAACAAACCCACCCCGCTGTAAACTCCGTGCGGCCACGGAGAGCACGTAGCTGTTGCTAGGATTATTTGCCATTCAGCAGGACGCAAACTATCTCCGGCACGAAGTCCAGTCCCCTGCCGTGAGGACGGGTGTATGGTATGGGGAAAGCCGCAGCAGGTGGGGTGTATAGACCCCCCCTTACACACACGCGCACGCACACACACACACACACACTCCCCCGGCACGCTTTGTTGTGTATTTTGCCGCCGCGTTGCTTCCAGCCCACGTCCCCCCGTTCGGCCCCCGGCCGGGAACAGTTTCCTTTGCAAAGGAGATTCCAGCAGAGGCGGGTGAAGGCAGACAGGCGGGCGCTGGGGGCGGCGGGCTGAGCAAAAGTGCTTTTTCAAGTTGTTCGAGAATTCTTTTTGCTCCTCCGGGTCAGGCGAAGGGAGACCCAAGGCGGCCGGCTGGGCCGGGCCGGTGGCCGGTGGCCGGGTGGGAGATGTCTGGGAGCAGCCAGGCAGGAGCTGCCCCCAGCCCCAGCCGACGTCGACAGCAGGGAACAGGAGCGAACGACCCCGCGGCTGGTTGGGGATGCACTGCCAGCTCACCGCGTCGGCGTTTGCGGGGAGAAGAGGGTGACGCTGGGCTCCGCTGGCCCCAATCTCCCACGCGCCCCACCGCCATCCCGAACTCCCGCTTGCAAGGGCACCGAAAAAGGTTAAAAAAAAAAAGCCCCAAAACACACCACCCTGGTAATAACCTCAATAACTGCACCGTTCCCTGCACAACAGCCGGGCACTGCCGCTCGCGGGTCCCATGCACCTTCCCCCTCCCCGGGACAGCCTCCTGGGGAAGGAAGGAGCCCGGGAGGACTTACCTGCACGCAGGACTCCTCTCCCCTCGCCGCGGCTCCGCTCTGCCTGATGTTCACTCTGCGAAAGTGGGAAGCGTTTTAGATCATGCAGTAGGTTATATATTGTCTGCAAGTCTGGCCCTAGGGCGTCCATCAGTTGGTCTTGCTTTGCTCCTGCCCCTATATGGAAGACGCATCACATGCTCCGCGGCTCCCAGCTATCAGCCTGGCGAAAGGGGAAAAGAAGAAGGAGAGGAGAAAGGGGGAAGGAAAAAAAAATAAATTAAAAGGATCTTCATCATCATGAAAGAGGCAGAGAGAATTTCTCAGTGGAAAACCCACCAGCCAGAAATCCCTGCCTGACCCGAACTTTCCCCGCTCTCCTTTTGTTATCCCTGGCTCCCAGTGGCCCCCTTTCATCTGCTGTTCAAGGCCGGCGAGATGTGAAGGCGCCTTCGCCTTGATCCCGCGCCTGCCTCGCCGCCGAGCAGGTGAGGGGCTACGGCTTCGCTTCCAAATGCCGCCGTCCGCCTGCCGCTCTCGGAGTGCAAAATGTTTGCCCCCTCCCCGGTAATGCCCCCCGTGGTGCCAGGCTGGGCAAGGGACGGGAGTGCTCCATCCAGCCATCCTGCCTGGAGAACAGGTCCTGGGGCATCAGTGCCACCATGCTGGTGCAAAGGTGCTGAGATGGCATGTCCTGGAGCAGGGTGCTGGCCAGGAAGAGGTCTCTGCGGTGCTTGGGACCGGGAACCCATCACCCATCCAAGGGAAAGGGGTACAGGTGGGGAGCTGCTGGCACATCCTCAGGCATGTGAGGGCGTCCCAGCCACCACCACAGTGGGGACAGCAAGGACAGGCAGGAGGCTGCTGCACCTACTGTCCTACCGGATGTCCCCTGAGGTCTAAGGACATTTCTCCAGCAGGAGCAGGGACATTTCCCTGCTTTTCTCCATCTCCAGCCCCCCCCCAGCAGGTGGGCTGCACACCCGGTTGTGCGGAGCAAGGACTGCGGATTATGGGCTGAAATCCCCATTTCACCACCTTCTCCACCAAATTTGGCCCGGTGGCTTCTCAGCCCTTGGTACCACTGCTGCCATCCCACCAGGTCCCCGTGGCAAAGCACCGGTCCTGCTTCTCTCCTCACTGTCAGTGCCTCTTGGCTGGGAGCCAAGCGGGCCACATGGGTCTGCTGTTTTGGGAAGGGCATTCCCAGCTGGAGCTCCTCTGGGAAAGCACGTCCCAAGCAATGTCTCTGGGCCAGCCCAGGAATCGTCCCCCCCAGCACAGTGGCTTGGCACTCCCAGTAGCCATGGGGGTGACCTGGCCTCCCTGCTGGGCAAGCCTGTCTTCTGAAAGGGGACACCGAGGTAATGACATCCCTCCCAAACCCAGAGTCTTCCTTGGAGCTTCTGGTTCATCAGAGCTGGACTGAGTTGAGGTCTCCTACCTTGGAACTCATGCATCCATCCTGCTAACGCTCAGAGAGCTCATCCTTAGGCCTCACCAGTTCTTATCTTTCTGAGGCTCCCAGGGGGAGTCCTGGGGAAGCCAGTGCCTGTTCTGACCATGCTTTGTTCTGATGGACTATGACTTCCCCAGAGAGCCATGTTCTCACAACATAATTGCTTCTCATGTCCCTGCATGTTCTGGAGCCTTGCGATGCCACTGTAGAGGGCAATGCCAAAGTGTCTGGTATTCCCAACCTTGTCAGAATAAAGGATGTGACCTTGGACCACCAGCCTCCAGGAACTCGCTGCTGTGTGGCAGATCAAGCTGAGGGTACCAGCTGAGACCAGAACCTCCTGAGACTTTATACGAGCCCATAGTTCCTTCTCTCCAGCAGATGAGCACAGTCCCCTCTCAGGACCCTTTCTCACAGCCACTGCTGCTAGCTTGTGACCTGGGAGGTCCCATCTTCTAGGGTGAGAAAGCCTTATTTAGAGATGGCTTGATGGAAAGGTATAGGTGAATTATTCCAGAGACACAGTAGGTTTTTGCCTTTCTGGGGTGCTCTCATCACGAAGGAAATGGCATTGCTCTTTTCTCCTTAGTTTCAACTGCACTTGGGTGCATTTCAGCCTCTTCTTAAGGTTTTCAGTGGCTCTTTCAGCAATCTTGAACTTGCAGGTCTGATGATGGAGCTTCTTGCTGGATCCTTACTTTTCCTAATATTTTGCCACACAGGGAGATGCTTTGACAACTTTTGCACCGGGTAAGTGCCCCATCTTCCCTCCCAGGCTCACCGTCCCATCTGAATAGAAACCTTCATCTCATGCTGATGCCAGCTTGGCATGACCTCTCACTGAGCTGGAGGTGTCCTTGCCCAGACAACAGAGCTGCCCTCAACCTTAAAGCTCAAAGGCAACACACTTGGAGCACAACCCCCCTGTGTCCTTAACCTGCTGCTCACTTTGAACTGCTGTGACTTCATGACTAGCGTGATGGAAGACACCGTTCTTGTTGCTGAAGGACCCAGGAAAGCTGAGTCCTGGTGCAAACTCATACTTCCTCTGTGTCTTGCTGAGCAAGACTCAACGGCCTCAGCCCGCTCTGGAGGATTGGCAACAGGAGTCAAGGGATCAAAGCAACCAGGGTAACTAATGTCCTTGGCAGTTTTGTAAATCTTCCTGTGTTTACAAAGGGCTCATAAAGACTTTGGAAGCGGATGGGTGAGGAGACCTAGCCAGGTACTGCTGGGATGGGAGCTCCACCAGAAGTAACTAAATACAGAAAAATCATGACTGGTTCACAAAGTCCCTCAGCTATGACTGGTCATAGGCTTAGAGAGTATCCAAGAGAAGCCTCATGCTCTGCTTTTGTCCTCTCCTCTGGGTTTCTACTGTTGAACACCACCCAGAGACCTTATTAGAAGGACTTTTGGCATGACCTTGTGCAGCCACCAGGTTCCTGTGTAACATGGGATAGGACTCAAACACTGAACAAGATGGGGAAGTCTCAGGTCAGTTCCAGTGGGGCCCAGATGATATTCTGTAGATCTAGTTCAAACTTTCTGTTTCCCTTTAGGGAAGACTTATTCCCATGACCACAACCTTCCGCAAGTCAGATGGACAATTATCATCTGTGCGTATCTGTTTTTTGGAAGGAAGTTTTTTCTCTGAGGACCAAAGGCAGGACCAGTTCCCAATCCCATGGACTCTAGCATCTGAAAGATTTTGTTCTTCTGCCCAGAGCTAAAGACTGTTTCCTCTCTTTCACTCGGTCTGTCCAACTGAGAGTCCCACCAGAAGTTTTACTGAAGGCCTCAGAGTTGAATACTCGGGTATACTCAATGCGTAGGACACATCAATGGGTGGTTGGGACCTGAAACTACGAGCCTCGGCCTGGCCAAGGTCAGAGGGCTTTGGTCTCAAAGGAGCCAGTCTTGCCTAAGTCAGCCTTGCCCTTGCAGTTGGCCTCCAGCTGGGGAGAGGAACCTCCGTAGAAAATGCCAGAGTCCTGTTATGGCAGCCTGCCCCACCACAGTGTGCAGTGCTGGGGTGGAGAGGTAAGGGGAAAAACCCTGCCGAGAAGGGGAATTTCCATATTGCATATTTCCAATTGCATCTCCATAGATGATGGAGACCCTCATAGGTGATGGACACCACCATTGGTGATGGAGACCACCAAAAGTGATGGGGGAAACAAAGGCCTGAAGGGACTGGTGCTGCAAAGTCTATCAGCTTTTGCTGTGACAGAGGAACTCAAGAGGCTGGAGGCAGCTGCTCTGACAGAATGAAATTGGAGCCCATATCCCTCCCTCCTGCAATTAAAAAGGCGGAAAAGGGGAAAAGAGCAGCTTCGCTGGTGACCTTTCCCTCTTGCAAATCTCAACCTGCCTCACTTCATACACCAGCATCAGGAGCAAACAGCCGGGCTGGGACCTGGCAGACCAGTAGTGGCACAGAACTACCCAAGGAGGTTGGCCGTGCGCGTGTGTGTGTGTGCACACCAGAGTGCTTGCTTTCTTCCAGCCTGCAGGCTGCTTCGGGGAGGGGGAGCGGGAAGGGTTAGCTTGCCAGCTTCTCCCGAGGTCCACTGAGAGGTGTCTGTAGGGCTCATCTCGAAGAATGTCAGAGTGCATGTGCTCCGCGAGACGGCCTTTCAGAAGGCATCAGTCCTGCTGTCACGCAGTGGACCACAAATCGGGAGTGACAGCTGTCTCCGTGTGCACCATCCATCTGTGGCAAATGTGTCAGCTAGCTGAACACTCCCGAGGAAACTGCTACGGAGCCGGGAGAGGAGGAGGAGAGAGAAAGGGGGAGTGAGAGCAAGAGGGAGGGGGAAAAAAAACAGCAGCAACAAGGGGTGAAGACCAGCAACACGTTAACTCAGCAAGGCCAAGGGTCCTAAACTGTCTCGGAAGAGAGAAGCAAAGGGCTGTTGTGTGGTGGGCACCTCCACTGCTCTGTGGAGATGCCCACTACATAACAGCCCTTTGCCCTCCCAATCCAAGAACCTCAAAGCTCTTAATAAACATTAATGATGCCATAAAGCTGTCCCAAAAGGTGGCATTATCAGTAACGGTACCACAGTGGAGGGAGGAGGACAAATAGACCTGTCCAAGACCATAGCTGAAGGTGCAGCAGACCTGGGAAGAGGTTGTAGCAGTCCCAATGCCACCCCAGCCGCTTGCTGGTGCTCAGAGTCAAGAAACAGGTCAGGCATTGAGGACTTGGTGAGACAGCGTAGCAGTTCCCTCTTCTCCTCCTATGGGTATCATCTTCCCCTTTTCTCCTCTCCCCTCTTGACATTTCCATCACACTGAATTCTTCATCGTGGGTGAATTCGGTGCTGATGGGAAATCACAGCCACAAGAACTGCTCTTGTTTTACTGTTCTTCTGAAGCAGGTACCGTATGGTTAACAGAGAGAAGTCACCGCCCTTGACTTTCTCCACTCGTCCCATTCAGTTGTGCTTGAAGAGGTGATTTCTTGGGCTGGAGGAAACTTGGTACTTATAGGCCACTCACTCACTCTTTAGATGGTACTAAGAATGTCAGTTCACCTCACTTGGCATTTGTTTTTGATGCTTTTCCAATAATACCTCTTGAGATCCTCTATCACAAATTTACTGTGGGCACAAAACAACCTTGGGATTGTTGTATCAACTCTGGGGAGCTACCTACTAAATTATGCAAGAATTGGAGTCTTCCTGATGGAAAGCTCCTCAGAGTGTTACCCATGTAATCCCAGAAACCAAGGAACTGGAAACCCCAGGCCACCAGCCATAGCTACCCTGTCAGAGACACATCTCTCACCACCAGCTTGGCTTTGAGAATCAGCAACAACCTGAGTCTTTCTGCAATTGAAAGCCCAGTCTTCATTTTTGGGCAAAAACTATGTGTAGGCACCTTCAGGGGTGTTTAGAAAGGGGCAGAAGACTTAGTCTTTCCAGTGGAGGTAGGAGGACAGAATTAGAAGAAGGGTGCATAGGAGATCAGGCAATGGGTCTTTCTCTGTAGATACCTCTACATTATGGTCTCAGCTATGGACTCCAAGCTTCAGCTGACCGTGGTAACTGGGTTGTTTCTGGTGATGGATAGGAGCACAGGAACAATTAAATTTCCAGCCTTAAGTTTTCCAGCATGACATACATGCTGCAGAGGGGAAACTTTGCCAACAGGCCACACGTTGTGTAATGATAAAAACATCAGTTTCTCACCCCAGGTCCCAACCTTGGGCCAGACGTCTCCTCACATCTGTGGGGATGTCTTGGCTCCAAGTGCTGTTGCAATGACTGTAAAACACTTTATCCATTCTTGAGAAAAGGGAAGGGAAGGGAAGGGAAGGGAAGGGAAGGGAAGGGAAGGGAAGGGAAGGGAAGGGAAGGGAAGGGAAGGGAAGAGAAGAGAAGAGAAGAGAAGAGAAGAGAAGAGAAGAGAAGAGAAGAGAAGAGAAGAGAAGAGAAGAGAAGAGAAGAGAAGAGAAGAGAAGAGAAGAGAAGAGAAGAGAAGAGAAGAGAAGAGAAGAGAAGAGAAGAGAAGAGAAGAGAAGAGAGAGAGAGTTGGAAGGGACCTACAATGACCATCGAGTCCAGCTGCAGTCCTTTCAAATGTTCAACATCAGGAGCTGGGAATTACAGCAAGCCAAAGCTCCCTTTTCTCCCAATTCAGTGGAGTTTCAAGGAAAACATTCCAGCAAAGGAGGCATGAAATCCCTGGCACCGGTTAGGACAAGCTGGACATCTCCCTCACCACTACGGCGCTGGTGAGGAAGCCCCCAAAGCGCAGGCAGTGACATTTCCATGTTGGCAGCCCCGTGGAGCGGGCTGGGGATGCTCACGGGAGCGGAGGAGTGCAGCGAGGAGGGCACGGGGCTGCCCGGGGAGAGGAGCCCACCAGCTGGGAAAAGGGAGCGCCGCCACGAAGAGCGGTGATCTCAACGGCTTATGCAAAGTCATAGGAGATGCAATTAGACTCAATGCAATTAGAGCTAATTACAGCTAGCTACCATTCAATTTAGATGGCAGAATTAGCAACGTAACAACCCTCCTGTTGGATTTGAACAGTAATCCCTCTAGTAGTTCTTATTTATAACATCGCTTAACACCAAACCAAGCAGTAAATGTAGCTATAACCACTTGTCTAGTAGACAAGAACCTGTCAACCACAAAGCTAGTGAAAGGTGTTTCCATAGAGAAAACACGGCAAAGACACTCAGGTAATTCCCAGCTGGTTTCCAACACCCAGGGTGGCTGGAGGGAGGTAAATCCCTAAGTTCAGTGACTGAGCTGCCAAATGCCACCTTTGTCTGGTGGAGCTGGGTCTCTACTTAAGAATGGAGGGGACAAAAGCATTGAAAAAGCAAAACAGTTTATAGAAGGGTTAATTCTGCATTTCTTAGCTAACTAAGGACAGTTGGAAATCAGGGCAGATGAGTTAAAGAAAGCTGTGGAATAAAAATTATCCAAGGAAACGTGGGAAGGTGAGAGCAGAAGCAAATATAGTCCCAGCATAAGCTGTCATGGGTAATAGAGCATCACGAATCAGGCTCTAAACAAGTGACTTCTGCCATATCATTAAAATTGCAGCTTCTCTGATTGCCTTGCTGACATTCAGATGCCGGAGTGCTTCATCCCCATCCTGTATTCGTTTTGGATACATACAAATGATCGCGTTAGGGACAAAACACAGGAGAGTCAGGCTGGATCGGATCAGAGGGAAGCTGCTCACTCTTCCATCGGCTCCCAAAGATGTTTCAAACAATAGACACGCAGATCTTCCAGGGACTTCCAAAACAGCAGCGAGTGGCATCTTAATTCTGGTATGGAAACCTGGAGAACAGAGTGGAAGAATGAGGACAGCGTAGCAGCATTCAAGAGGAAAGCATGCCATTAGTTCAATAAAGTAAGGACTGCCCTAATCAAAGATGCCTGGGACAGCAAGTTGAGCAAAGGCGGTGTAGTTAATGATCTGAGTAATAAAAAATTGAAAGCTGAAGTCTTCATTCTGTTTGTGTGAAGCTACTTTGTCTTGTACATATATCAATATATCATTATGATGTATCTATCATCTGCTCTATCTTGTACATATACCATGTAGCCAGAGTTATTTCAGAATAAAATCTGGGCAACCAAGACCACTGGAGAATATGTACTTGCCCGGAAAGCGCATTAACAGCGTGGGTGCAGATGTGCTCGTTGACTCGGGGAGAGGAACTGTTGGCTTTGTTTTTCTGGTCAAGGGTTGGTCTCTTCAAATCCCTGCAGGAGCATAGCAGCTGTGAAAGGCTCGGCACAAGACCCAGCCTGCGCCATCCCAGTTCAGCTCACCTGGTTGCACCATCACTTGTACCACCTCTTCCAAAAGATGAGATTGGACAGAGAGACCTGAAGCTTATAAATACTGAAAGGGTGGGTGTCAGGAGGATGGGGCCAGGCTCTTTTCAGTGGTGCCTGGCAACAGGATAAGGGGTAACGGGCACAAACTTTAACATAGGAAGTTCCACCTAAACATGAGAAGGAATTTATTTCCTGTGAGGGTGGCAGAGCCCTGGCACAGGCTGCCCAGAGAGGTGATGGAGTCTCCGTCTCTGGAGACATTCCAAACCCACCTGGATGCGTTCCTGTGCCACCTGCTCTGGGTGACCCTGCTCTGGCAGGGGGTTGGACGGGATGATCTCCAGAGGTCCCTTCCAACCCCTACCATTCTGTGAAATCTGTGAAATCTGTGAATTTTTACCCATCCAATCTTCTGTTTCATCGCTGTTAAATGCTTTCACAGATGTCCTTGTTGCCACAGGTCTTTGGTTGGCAGAGTTTCACGGGGGCGTGTGACTTGCATATCAATAGTGCTCCTCTTGGCAGGTCTTTTGACTGCTTGCTCTTCCTTTCTTCTCAAAACTCTCCCGGGACTGAGCTTTGGTCTGTGTTTGGTGGCCTGGCCATTTTCTTGGTGGCTGGGAGAGAAGGAGCCACCAATCTGCAGGACTCTCGCTGCAGACAGAGCTGATCCTGCTATCTGCCCATTGGGATGCTCCTACCACTTGCATTGAAGCTCAGCCTTCAGAGGAACGCCTCTGCCTTCTGGACCTTGCCACACTTGCTTTTTTGGGAAGGTGCTTTTCACTACCCCAGTAAAACCCAGACTCCTTTCAAAACGGAGCACAAGGCAGGGCATGATCTCCTTTGCCCTGCCTCCCCTCTGGGTGTATGGATCTCACACAGCTTGGTTTTCCAATGAGGGACCAAGCTGGGGTCTCACCTCCCTTGCTTTCAAAGAAGTGTCCTTGCTGAGGGACACCCCTAATCCTAGAGTTGCACAACAGGGACCTATTCCACGTGCTCATTTCCAGCCCCTTCTTCCAGGAGTCTCCTCGTCAGTCCTGAAGCCACAAGAGGAGCAAAATGAGGACTTGCTCTTCTGCATCCCCCTCCAGAGCTGCTTCCCACCAGCCTAGTCAGGAAGTTCTGCAACATCTCCTGTCAGGTGCAGGCTCAAATGTGTGCCCCTTGCTCCTCTTCTCTGCCCCACACTCAGTCTTCTGGGGATGGCTAGCACATGCCAGAGGCAGGATCTCCAGCCAAAACTCAACTTCCCAACCAAAGGCACAGCAGATGGGTCCTTGGCCAACAGCAAGGCAGAAACAAAGCTCTGAGCTCTGTGCGCCGACCACAGACCCCATCCTCCCCAGCTTACCTGCTGCAACCGACAGCCTCGGTCACCGGGACAGACCATTGCGATGTCTCGCAGTGACAGCAGCAAAGCTGACCCTGCGCGCAGGCGGGTCCTGCCCAGGGGCAAGGGTGTCCGCTCAATGCACAGGTTACTCTGCGCTGCCTTATGGAGTCAGGCTGCCTTCAAGAGCCATTAACACCAAGGCAAGGAGAAAGCAACAACAAAAGGCTCTGAAACCTTCCCTTTCACACCTGGGAAAGTCCTCCCTGGGCTGGGGGTGCCAAAGCCTGCAGAGGCGAGGCTCTGGACAAGAGTGGGACCATCACGGCTGAAAAATAAGAACACGCACACAAAAAATAATCAGAAGCAGAAAAATGGCAAGAGCCTCTACAACTTACTAGGGACCGTTTTATCACCCAGGTAAGAAGAAGAAGAAACCAGGCTCAGAAGCCAGCAAAGGTGGCTATAAAGGACAGAAAAAGCCATGTCATGAGCAGCTGCAGCCACACAGGTGCTCTGCAGCGTTCACATCCCACTCTCTTCCCACCTCACTTTCGCTCCCCAGCCTCTGCCCCAGGACACGCTCCTGTCCTCCAGCCCTGTTCATTCCACCTCCCCCAGACCTTCCCATCCCTGTTCCCTGTTGTATCGTCTGCCAGTGGGACCCGGGGCAGCATCTCCCGGGGCACTGGTGCTAGTTGTCCTGCCATGCACACACTGGTTGACCTGGTAGTGATTCCAGAAGATACTGATGTCTTCGTGCAGCAGCATTTCTTTAGAAATATGAGGCAGCACTTTGGGTCTTTCTCTCAGACTAAGCGTCACAAAACCTCTTACCACTTTTGAGATTTTGACTCTTTTTTCCAATTTGGTTGAAACAGGACCAAGCGCTTGGGAAGCTGAAGGCTCAGAGAGCCAGCATGACTGCGTGAACCTTGCTCTTTTTGTGGCAGCAAAGTAAAACCACGGCACTACTTTTAAACTGGAAGAGGGGCCAGTGGAGAAGCAGCTGCTGGGAGCAGGGAATAGGGATGAACTGGCATCAGCTACCTGGCTGCTCATCGGATATCAACGCCTGGCCAACTCAAGGGTTACTGGAGCCGTACAGCGAGGAATTAGAGAAAAGTCCGTGTCAGTTGACACGATCTGGGGAGAACAGGCTTCCTTCAGCTCATCTGACACATTTTTGGAGAGGATGAAATTTGGCTAACGATGAGAATAGCTCTGTGGCAAGCTGCTTTGGAAGTGCCTGGTCAGGTACCATGCAACGTATTGATTCAGAAAAGAGGGAAAGATAAGAACAACCTGCTGCAGGTTGAACAAGCCAAACCCTGGCTTGGGAACATCTCCCAGGCAGGGAGTCAGCTCTGGCAAGTTTTGCCTGGGTTGTCATCTTCTCCTGCTCCACCACTCACCTGCTTTTTAAACTGAACATGGAAACCAACTGAAAAACAGCAGAATTGGAGGCAAATGTGAAGAAGTGGGAGCAGCAGTGAGGGAAGAGGGCAGGTCCCGCACTCCTAGTACTGCAAGGTGCCCCAGGTGGAGAGCAGGGAAGGGGGCCGCCTGGGAGAGGAGTGGTGAGGAAGGTCCAGGTGAGGTTCCAGAGGCGCCCAAAGCCGCTCACCTGGGCTGCTCTCAGCGCCCAGCGGGGCCGAGGGAGACACCGACAGTGTCTGCAGGGTGCTGGGAAGGGTGCAGGAGTGAAGGGGAGAGCTGCCATACTTCACTGGGACCCACCACGGGGGACAACATGCTGCACCTCCCAGAGCTCACCTTGAGTGTTGAAGGCAGAGCCCTGGTAACTTCAAAGCAGCAAATGTGTACAAGATAACGGCAAGAGCCGCAGACCAGAGAGGAAAGGGAGAGTGAGCATCCCTTCCAAGCAGCCAGGGAGGAAAAAACATAATCAAAAAAAGCACGTTGGCTAGAAGGTGCTTTACAAAGTATTTATGAGGTGTGCTCTTTAAAAATGGATAAGTTGTGCAGTGAGACTGCAGTACTCCTGCAAGCGCCAGGGACGGGCAGCTTTGCTGCCCAAGGAAGGCCAGGACGAGCGAGCCTGTGCTTGGAGGAGCAGCATCCACATCGTGTCCTCGCTCCTGTGCAGCCCCCGGCGGGCTGCGGGACCTGCACTGCCCCTGTGGCACTGCTTTACCCCCTCTCAGGATCCGAAATGAAAGGGAAAACATCTTCCAGCTCCTTTCTCCAGGGGCTGGAGCAGCTCCTGACGCCAGGCTCATGTGCCACCCATCTTGAAGGACTGCTGCGTCCAGGGTGGACCCGCTGTCGGCTCTGCAAAGCTGCCCGCTCCCTGCAGGGGAGGGCTGGCATCTGAAAACAAAAAGAGTAGACTTGGACACAAAGTGGAGGAGCACTGGACACCCTCCGTCTTCGGCAGCAAGATGCTGCAGGCCAGAACTGGCCGTAGGCTGGATGAGCCAAGAATAGCAAAGAAAAGGTACAGTGTGCTTGGATGCAGCTGTGGAGGCGGAGGATGAAGAGGAGGGAAGCAGAGTTTTGCAGGGCAGGGATGAGGGCCAACACAGCGACTGGGTGAGGGCTGCTGCGCCATGCAGAGACCTGCCCGCTCCTGTCACCCCTCCTGCAGCACCTTCACACCCTGGGTCTCCGGCAGCCGGATCCATCACTGCGCCGGCACATCCCCGTCCCGCCAGGCTCCACGGATCCCGGCGCGGTGTCAGCGGCGCGAGTGCTGCAGCCCATCGTCTCAGGCGGCACGACGCGATGTGATGTGGAACAGCTGCTCGGTGCAACGCAACCCCCCGCGGGGGGCGGCGGGGGGGTGGGGACGACACGGCATCGTATCTGCGTGGGCTGGGTCCCCCGCTCGCAGCCAGCCGACGGGTGGTGAGAAAAAGAGCAGCACTGTCAGGGTCCATCAGCCGTCCCGGCGCTGATGGCCACAGGGGGAGCGGCGGCGGTGGGAGCTGGGATGGCGGGACCGTGTACGGCGTGGTGGTGGGAGGAAGGGTTGGAGGGGGACGGTCACGGCTCCTCGTCACACATGGGGATGGGGCAGGGTGCCCGAGGGTGGGGGATGTGCTCCGGGTTTGCATTTCCCGCAGCATCCCATGCTGGTGGCTGTTCTCACACTTGGACGAATGAAGCTCGTAAGAGGTAAGGTGAGAGTGGCTTTGTGGGGGAGGAGGAGGAGGGTGAAGCAAAGCCAGTGGGGTCTACCCGGGCACCCCATGTCTGTGGAGGTGTGGGAGCTCAGCAGCCTTGCCGGGCTGGATGGTCCCATCCTGTTGCCACCCACAGGACCTGGGCCTCTCCTAGGAAGCTGGACGTCTTGGAAGTCTTTGGGACAAAACCCTCATGGTGTCACACTGCGATGAGGCACAAACGCACTACTTCTCTTTGCTTCTCATTCAACCAACCTGCTTTGTATGGGGCAAGTGCTCCAGAAGAGAAGACGCTTCCAGCTGTTAGAAGACAAGCACGCTGGACAACAAATTAGCCGAAGGCATGGCTCAGCCTCCTAGCAATCCAAGCAAAGAAAAGAAATAAAAAAAAATCACATATCAGCAGGTGAGATCTTGCCCTCTTGCTCAGTGGCAAATCTATGACAGTGCAGAGTTTGTTTCAATAGCCGGAGAAAGCAAGAGATGGGAATGCCTGTCTGCAGCTGCGAGATGGTTTTCTCCAACTGGAGCTGAGCATCCCTGCAGCATGACGGTCCCCCTGGCAAAAGCCACAGGAAAAATACCTGGCGGAGCCAACACAGTGGAAGTGCAGCCATGGAGCTGGGAGTAAGCGATGGGCTGTTGGAGGATCCTGTTGCTCTGCTGCAGGACCGTTGTCACTCCTGCTCCCCTGGGGAAAACTCCTGTACAGGGGCACTGCCATTCGTTCGTGTACCACTTGTCACCCAGAAAACGGCCTTTTCTGCTGGGACTTGTGCAGTGAGAAACAAAAGCCCCAGGGAGGCCTTAGGTGAAGGGAAAGAAAGTCCATCCATCCATCCCACCCCATCTCTTCTCCATAAAAACCTCTGCTTACCCCTCCCAATTGCGTCTCCCAAGGGTCTGTTCTCAGATGCCCATGGGGATGGTTTCCAGGCAGGTCTTGGCCAAAAGCCCCAGGTCACGCGCATGTCAGAGAAACCCCCAAAAGGCCCCCAAATCTTTTCTGAGGATCCCGGCGTCTTCCTTCTGTCTTCACTTGGGGAAATGTTCAACCCTCACTGGCACCAGAGGAAATTTAGGCTCCAAATGATGCCCCATGAATGTCACCTCCATAAGAACAAAATAAATGACACCCTGACTCCTGCTGCTTCCTTTCCTCAGCAAAATAGTCCTGGGAATCCAGGGAAGCAACAAGGTCCTGCTCCATGCAGGGGGAGCAGTCTGAGGACTTGAGCTCTGAGCCTTCCTACCAGGGAAGCCCTGCAGCTTGTGGACACCAGCTCAGAACAGAAATGTTCTCATTTATTTGGGTGAATCACTGTTGCTGTGGCTGCTGGATGGGCTTGTGGGTCCTCGTTGTGGCTGGCCAAGCCTGGATAAAAATTGTTTGTAGAGACCCTGCAGCCAAGCCCATGAGCAGCCTCTACAAGCTCACTTGGGACCACAATTTCCATGGAAAGGTTGGGCATTGAGGCTTCTCCATACCTTTGTTCACCTGCTCCATCTTTGTCATGAATCTTTTCATAGAATCGTAGAATCATAGGGTTGGAAGGGGCCTCTGGAAATCATCTAGTCCAACACCCCTGCCAGAGCACGGTCACCTAGAGCAGGTTACACAGGAACTGTATTAAAGGTTGAAACCCTGTTGAGCTGGCCCATGACAGCCCAACTTGGAGAGATGAGTTTGATGATCCAAAGACCTGAGTGACACAGAGACCCTGGCCCTTCTCTTGCAGGCCACTAAAGTGCCTTCAGGTGAGCAAGAACCTTCAGTCATTAGAGAGGCTGGATTGAAACTAATTGCCCCAAAAGAGAAAAGCTCCACATCCCATCCCCAGACCCCCAGGCCTTCAGGATTTATATGGGCAGCATGAAATTAGTAAATTGCGATTTGTATGATTTCCTAGACCCTTGCCCATAGGACATTTTTATTCTGTCATATAATGTAAACTCCAGGCTTTGGCTGCTCAGAGAATCAGAAGTAACTGGAAGAAGAAAGGCAAAAATATAATGTGGTCCCTTGGAGAGCTGCAGGCTCCCCAGAGCATCTCCAGGCACACGGCACTTCCGCGCAGAGCTGAGACAACCACCCTGCTGCAGCACTGATCCGGAGCACATCGATTTCCCCCGACTTGCTTATTGCTAGGGAAAAAAAATGTCATGATTAACAGCCAAAACTGATTTTTTTTTTTTAGTTATAATAAATGGATGGATGTCATGGCAAAACAGGTCTCTGCAGATCCTGATCCCCTGGTGTCCATTGGTCTGCTCTGGCCACCAGGGTCAGCCTGGTACCGTGTCCCTCTCCAGACTGGGATCGCACCCAGCAGTCAGGACTGGTCCCTTTTCCAAGGAGTGAGCAGCGCGATTGGCCAGATGGGGTCAGGCCCCCTTTACACTGGGTTTGGCGCTGGTGGTGCCTTTGCCAAGCACGGTAAAATGGGATGACATGGGTCTGCTGGAAGAATGAGGACATGACACGGAAATGCCCATATGTGCTGGTGAAAGCCTTGTTTGTCCCTCTCCCACCCTTTATCTTCTTTATTTCAAGGTTACCCCACTCAGGTACAATCTGAGTATCATCTTGCTCTGGCCAGCGCTGAATTTAATGGTGCCCCAAAGGGTTCAAATAACAATTCACACCAGTGAAACTGGGATGGACAACCAGCACTGGAAACAGTTCTCGACAGCGACCCCGAGTGCAGGGATGCTGCTCCCACTGGCCACAGACCAGGGAAAATGCTGGCTACGCACAGATCTCTGCACCTCCTTCCACCTTTGGACACGAAGCTGTCTTGTCCCCCAAGGAGCTCACCGGGTACCTTCCTTCCAGCCAGTTACCACCAGTGTTAGCAACAGGCCACCATCTCATCCAACCTCTGCACAAACGAGACATGAGATGTGGAGCTCAAGTGATCGGTGGAGGGCTGACATAGAACCATACGTTTCTGCAGGACCAGCTTCTCTTGACCATGAGGTACTGCTGGGGAAACCTTTTTAGAAAGCCTGAACACCCTCACCCCTCCAGACACCTCTCCTTGGCTTTGTTTCAGAGCAATTCAAAACAAAAGCTAGAAACTCCCCAGCAGCCCCTCTCTCACCAGAGCGTGGCCAAAGGGACAAGCAGACCGTGAC
Source organism: Chroicocephalus ridibundus (assembly GCF_963924245.1). Taxonomy (NCBI): domain Eukaryota; kingdom Metazoa; phylum Chordata; class Aves; order Charadriiformes; family Laridae; genus Chroicocephalus; species Chroicocephalus ridibundus. Next base: position 40,059,733 of record NC_086291.1, on the reverse strand, counting down.
AGCCATTAACCATAACGTGTTACTGCACTACTAGTATTTGCTCAGATGGCACGGGCATGGCAGAAAACACAAGAAATGTCTCTTTTCCTCCCTGATATGGTGTTTGTCAGAAAAAAATGGAACAACGGACTGCATGCACGTGCTGTAAAGGAGATCTCCAGCAGGCACATGTCCCCAGTGAGTCAATGGAGATGGAATAATGGATGTCTCCTAGGGTGTGGGTGATGAACTCCAAGGTGTTTCCACTTGGGGAAATCAGTATAAACTCAGCAATAGGGGTGGTCCTCTCTCTTCTCTGGAGGCTGAAGAGCTGGCAGCAGGTCAGGACCATGCTTTTGGGGACAAGGCTGTGAACAGGTACTGCTGGGAAGGCGAGGGTCAAGGTGGCTGGCTCTCTGACGGGTGCTGGTGTGGGTGGCTGCTCTGCTGGCTGCTCTGCTGGGGCTGGAGTTAGTGAGGGCCAGTCGGGGTGGGGGCGCTGAGGGCCCGGGGGAGGTGAGTGTGGTTGTCCCAGGCCTTGACGAGGAGCAGTTCTGGTATTAGTGCATGAGTTTCAATGTCCCTGGGCATCAGTTGCTGTCTTCCTTCCCCACGGACAGGGGTCTCCCAGCAGTGTGGCCTTTGTGAAGAGCAGCTGATGCTAATCCTTGCATTAGTGTGTGTTCCACCACACTGAAGAGGTGCAGAGGCAGCTCTTGAGGACTTGCAAACAGTGCAGGGTGAGGGAGGTGGGAATGGGCCCAGGGATGCTGCAGGAGTTGTTTCTTCTCAGAAGGCAGAAGCAGAGGGAGGAGAACACCAGGAGGAGGTACGCAAGGGAGGGCAGGAAGGTGGTGTCCTCTTATGAACTGTTCTCCCAGGTCCAGCCTTGCATACGTGCATATTAAGCACGTACCTTCTGCCCTGGTTTCTAGTTCCTGAAGGCAAATAGAAAGGGGTTGCCAGATTCACATCCCAGGCAGCTGGTGAGTGGGACAGTTCTCCAGCCAAACCAGAGAGATGCTGCTATGTTTTCCCGGCAAACACAAAAACAGCCTGAGAAGAGACTCATCTCTTGACCTTCATGCAGCAGGCTCCATCCCCAGTGCCCTCCCACTGCCACCCCCCCACCTTCCATCCCGTTTAGCCCGGAGGTGCCTGGAAAAAGGTGAGGAGCAGGGAGGAAGCTCTCTGGTTCGTTGATCCCATCTCTCCAAGGCACAGGAGGCACCTCGGCACCATTAGAGTGGCTGGTTGTTATTGTCGGTGCTGATTTCTCTGCTCTTCTGCCTCTTTCTCCCTGACTGGTTTGGTGGCCCTGTCATTACCAGGTTTCCCCAGCTGCCTGTCAGGGTTCTACTGGCCTCAGTGTTGCCTCAGGCTCTCGGATAACAAATAAGGCACAGAAGAGTTCTTGGGCTTCCACGGCCTTAATTAGCTGGTGTCATTTTAGGGACGTGTGTCCTGCTGGCTGCAAGGAGACAAAGACAGCTCAGGAGGCATCTTTAAATGCATCCAATTAGAGGGGGCTTTAGAGACGAGCAGTCAGCTCCTGAACGCGCAGGGGACCCTGCCATAAAACCTCATGTCCTAACTGGAGGCTGATGGTGGCTTGTTCTTCCCCCCGTTAAACACGGTCCTCCCTTCGGCGTGACCTGTCACTGCTGGTGCTCTGCTGGCGCTCACGGCGTCGCTCCTGATTTTACACCAGCACAACTGATGGCAGAACCAAGAAACCTGCAAGCGAATCCTAGCCTAGTCAAAGCTTGGATAGGTGTTGATATAGAATCAGTCTGTGTTTTCTCTGGCCCGTTTACACCAGGTCTGGATCTCCAAAGGAACTGTAGCAACTGCTGCCTGGTGTCTCTGGACACGGTACAACTCTCCTGTCCCTTCTTCCTTGGCAGGGTTAGCCTGTGTGATGACAAGCTGATGTGCCAGCTTCTCAGCTGGTTTCTTCAGGACCAGAATTGTCTGTTGCTGAGATGCAGCCCAAGGAGATACTTTCTTCCTAAGGAGCCATCACACAGGCTGTGCACTGTGGGGTGTCCACCACGAGCACCCCCTCACCACTGCAGCAAGCCCCTGCCCAGCAGAATCAACAACTAGAAAATGCCCTGAGGTCCCACTGAGAGTCGGTGGCTGGCTGACTTCATGTGGGCAACTCCATTGGCATTGATGTGACCTGAGTTGTCTTGAAACCGAATGAGATGCCAATGGTGGGGTGACGGAGGTAAGAGCCACGAGTGTTACAGGGTCGTCTCTAAGACGTGTTTGTTCTTCAACAGCTGTTTGCAGGTCTTTGCAAAGCCCTTGTGGGGCAGTCTGCGTCCCAATCAACCATGAACATCTCCAGCCAAACATGAACACGCTCAGCCTGCCAGAGCCTTCCTGGTTACAAGGTGAGTCCATCCCTTCTCCCTGCCCACATCCTGGTTATGACAAGTCATCTCTGGCACCTGCTGTTCCCCCAGGTCTCTGAGGAGGTCCCTTGGTCCCCAAGCCCTTTTCTCGCTGCTGCACCAGGTAGCAGCACCCACCGCCATCCCTACAGCCTCCACCTCTCTGCTTCTCCAGCCTCCTCACCAGGAGGCAGCTGGGTCAATAGCCTCCCCGGGGGCTGAAAACGGGCAATTAAAACCTCTTGGAAAGGGGGGGTCACCATCCCACCCCTAGTCCTGGACGCGGCTCTGGGGAGACCAGGCTCCACCGCGGGTGAGCTCTGCGGCGGCAGCAGCCCGTCTCTGGCCTCTGGCTGGCCTCGCAAAGAGTTAACGCCCGAGCACCAGCCATTAATATTCTCACTGATAACCCCAAATACCAGCCCTGCACGGCTGTCGCTTTCATTAGCGCTGCGAAAATGAGCCCTTCAAAATAGGACAGGCGGCTGGGGGGGGGGCGGGGGGGGCGTGGGGAGGAGGGCTCTGGGGCCAAACATGCGATTTTCCGTGCGATTGATGGATATTAAACCGCCTTCCAGTGACGTCAGGGCTGGCTTGGGTGATGGCGAAGGATTCCCCAGCCCCCCTCGGCCCCAAGCCCCCCAGCCCTCCCTGGCTGGGTGCCCCCCACCCCGGCGCTGCCGAAAGCCCCGTTGCCACCCGCGCCCCGGCAGCGGGGTGCCACGCTGGCCGTCCCCCCGAGCGGCCGCGTTCGGGGAGGTGTGCGGGGCGGCTGTCACATCGCATCAGCATCCCAGCCCCGGCGCGGTGACTCGATTAAGGTCCTTCGCCGCAGAACCGGTTAAAGAGTCAGCGATTCACTCAACCGGCTGGGCAGAGCCAGGGGTGGCGCGGGCACCGCCGGGCACGGCGACCTCCCAGCGATGGGGCAGAGGAGGAAAGACGGGGTTTAGGGTTTTCGTTTGGGGTTTGTTTTTTTTTTTTTTTTCCTTTGGAAACACGGGAAGGAAAGTGAGAGCCCTGCTCGGCATGTGGGAAAGTTCATCTTGTAAATAACCCCTCGAGGTGGTGCCGAGCCTGCGGCACCTCAGATCTCCTAAATTTTGTTCTGCCGTGTGGATGCCCTGCGAAGCCGAGCCCTCGGGGCAGGGCTGGGGAAGGACGGCTCAGCCAGGGGCCAGATCTGTTCCTCTCCCCATCACACCCTCCGAGGGGATCCCGGGGAGGTTGCCAGGGCCTGGATTATTTTTTTTTCAGCTGTTGCATCTTCCAGCATTTCGGCTGCAGTTGTCCCCTCCGCATCCCACCTCCAGCCTGTGGGATGCTGCTGAGGCCAGAGAAAGGGGTCTGATGTGATGGGGAAACTGAGGCAGGGGCCAGATGGCCCACACGTGCTATCCAAAGTCTTGATGGAAGGGTTTTAGGACTGTCATGAAGATGTTGGCTTTGTTTGTACCAGAGGAGACACAGAAGGAGCTGCTGTGGCAATGGGGAGCTCAGCCCGTGGCTGGACATACACTGCTGTGACAGTCTGGAGGGACTGCACCAATTTGTGACGCCATGTCCCCATCCCACTCCCATGGTCCACAGTGAGGAGCAAGTAGTGCAAGATGCAAAGTGTGTGCCGAGGCCCTTCTCCCACCTTGTACCTGAGAGGCTGGGCTGGTGAAGGCTGGGGAAAGAGGGGCTGTTCTGGTGACAAACCAACCTCCTCACCACCAGCAGCCATCTATACTGGGCTTGTGGTCCACATCTGGTACAAAGAGGCACTGAGGCAACACGGCCATGGGGATCATCCTTCCCTTCCTGAATGAAGGGACTGAAGAAGCTGGTGTTCGTGGCAGACAGAATCTGAGAGAATGAAGATCCATTTTCCCCACGCACAAGGAGCGCGACTCATGGGTTGACCAAGACAAACCTGTCCCTCCCCCAGCATGACATCACTGAAGGTAATGAGAACCAGTCATGCTTCAGGCTTTCTGGTCTACACGGTCCTGGAGGACACCAGCATGAGTGCTTGTTATAGTGATATCACTGGTGGGGCACTGGGAGGCCTGAAGAGTCACTGTTGGGTTTTGAAGGGGACAGTAGGGCTGGATGGAGCAGAGTTCCATCTTATTTTGTGTGGACCTTGTGGTCCTGGGGGTGTCCTGGCACAGAGCTGTGCCCCTGCCAGCCCCCAGCCTGCTCCTGCCTTGGAGAACGGTGCACGTCATGGTGGCTGCACGTTCTTTGGGGCACGGTGCTCCTCCCTGCATGGCACCAACAGAGCTGCAGCTCTTGGGACTGGAAGAGCCTCTAGAGATGGTCTGGTCCAAGCCCCTGCTCAAAGCCTCCCCCCTCCCTGGTCTTTAGGGTACTCTGCAGAGCTTGTCTCCTAATTTGCCCAAGCAGTAGCTGGCCCTGGAGAGTCTCCTGGCAGCCAGGCGTGGGAGCCAGCACGGGACCTCCCTGGCAGCGTCCTGCTAAAGGAGACAGAGATGTTCGCACCCGGCCACAACGCTGCTGGGGGATGCCTGGTGGAGAAGCGGCACCCACGCCAACGCGAACGGCGAGGTGGCACACGTCCCCCAGGAGACACTGCCGGGGGAAAAGGGCTCTGCAGCTTGCTCCCCACCTCTGCTGCCTTCAGGCTGATGCCGTTGGTGCCGAGAAGGTCCAAACCTGGGGACCAGGAACCCAAATCCCGTTCTCTGGCACGCGTGGGGGCCGGGGCAGGCTCTGCCCGTGGACCCGACGCTGTGCTCAGCCCTCGCCACGGAGCAGCCGGCAGCCTGTGTGACAAGCTAGACCAGCATGGTGGATGGCAGTAATTATCGTGCCGCCCACAGCTGAAGGGGAGCATATGGTAAGGAAAAGGAAACTAACTTGTATTTTTCCGCACCCCCGGGCTCAGCCTTTCTGGGGCTGTCACAGTCGATTTGTGCTGCCTGAGCTGTTTCACCCCGGCCGCCTCTGCATCCGGCAGCTCCCTCCCAGGCAGCGGCTGGGCTGGTGCTCGGCACTCACGGCTCCCCCGGCCCCTCGCTTGCGCGGGGGGACGCCAGCCAGCAGCTCCGTGGGGTGCAGCCAGCCCCGGTCCTGCTCCCCGTCCCTGGTGGGACATAGCCAGGGGGGTGCTGGGTGGGGAGCTGGACCAGGCGTGGGGTGGGGTGGGGTGGTGGGTGCCTTTGCAGCCGCATGGTTAGAAGGGCACCTTGGGGTGCAGAGGACCTGAGCCGGAGCCTGACACCCGCCCTGGCAAAGGACCTGAGGACCCCTGCCCAGAGCCTGACACCCGCCCTGGCAGAAGGTTGGGTGTGGGGAGATCTGTCCCACAGCCCTGGGGTATCCATCAGCTCTAAGTGTCTCCCGCAGGTGGGTTGCTCCCCGCCGGAGCTCCCCTGCAGCCCCTAAAAGCCACTGCGAGTCCTACGCAGAGCCCCTCCCCGAGCCGCCACGCTGTGCCACGGGCAGCAAGTCATCAGGGTGTCTCCTTGCAGTGACACCCTGCCGTGATGTGGCATCTCAGGTGGCCCCAAGGAGGATCGGATGTGGCTGGGAGGGGAAGGCTGCTGCCGTAATCCCGAGCTCTCTCCCATTCACCTGTCCAACTACTCCTGCCAAAAGCAAGCTAGAAAATGGGAGCTGGAGCAGGCAGCTTTCCTTGGGCTAAGCACGGCGGTTTTCATGCCAGCTCACTACCAGGCCTTGTTGGGTATGGGGAGAAGTGCAACATCTCTACGACGCTGCCAAGAGGCATTGGGGTGGCTGCCGTGCCACCTGGCGGGGGCAGGTTGGTGGGGAAGTTGACCATGTCGGGAGAAGGAGGGTGCCGATGCTGCAGTGGAGTTTCTCCAAGGGTTGTGAGCCTCTCTGGGTCGTGGCGCGGGACTGGGTGAGCGGCCGCGCCGGCATCCTCGCCAACATAACCGGAGACTGGTTGTGGCTGCCAACTGGGCACAGATTCATCCCTGGAAAGCAAACTTCCATTTATTTTTTTTATTCAGAAAGAGGAGTTCCCAGTTCCTTTCCAGCCTCGACGGTGCTGCCAAGGGCCTCCTGGAAGAGGCTGGATTGAGCCGCCATTTCCATGCAGGATGGCATCAAACTGATTTTTCTTGATTATTGCTTTTGGAGGCTGGCGTCTCACTCTTACAGGGCAACATCTTGGGGAGGGGTCTAGTTTGGGGAACAGAAGGTCTGAAAATGGAGTTGAAGCCCAGGGGAGGTACAGACCACTCCGTCTGGCTGGTTTGAGACCTTTGCAGGACGCAACAGCTCCAAACTCTTCAGGGTGCTGCCTGATGTGAAATACCAGCTCCGGTCACCCAGGCCCCCTGTCTGACCCAAAAAGGGAGGATTTTGCAGGGTTCTGGTACACATGGGAGGATGCTGGTCACGGGACGCAACACCAGTGTTGGTGCAGTGGGGGGGCAGGATTATGTCTTTAGGAGTAAGCCCGATGAGCAGGGAGAGCTCAACCCCCAGCAAAGCCCTCAGCAAACATCAGTAGAAAGAGGAAAATGTGGAGCTGCACGAGCATGCCCTGGAGCTGCCCTTCCCTTGGCGGTGGGCACCTTCCTGGATTCGTTTCCATCCCCTGGCAGCCATACGGCTGGGAGACCATGGCTGAAGAGAGCGGCCACCAAGCTCCTTCTCCAGCAGGAGCGTGGCCAGGAGGTACCCGTGTTTGCCCAGCTCCGTCCTGGGCCAACTCGCTGGGCATCAGAGGAGGGTGGCAAGAGCAGAAGCTGGTGGTTTTTAGCCTGCGTCCCTCCACGGCCCAAAGAGCCGCTGACACCCCCCCCCGGGCACAGCGCGAGGTCCATCTGTCGCGTGAGCCTCTCGCCCGGGGACAGATTGCGCGCCATGGTCCTGAGCGTTGCTCAACGCCGGGGATGTGTCTCCCGGGCACGGCCAGCTCCGGCCGCTCCCCTCCACTGCCGCCATGCCCAGCCGGTGCCTCCGGCCCCCCAGCAGCGGTGTTTCCCCCCCACCCCTCCCCACTGATTAACAGCCCAATTATGCAGATCAAGAAATAAAGGGGGCTGTGCAGCCCCTTGGCTCATCGATAACCCGAGGTGGAGGGATGGTGTGTGCAGATAATGTGAGCATCAATTAGTTTCTCTCTAACGGCAGGAGGAGGATGGGGGCTGTTGGCGGGGGAGGTGTCACCCTACAAATGCAGCGTTGGAGTCCCGCTTGAGGGAGGCGAAGGTTGCGGCTGTGGATGGGGGGGACACATCTCCGTGCCCACGTCCCCTCCTCCTGCTGGCTCCATCCTGCCGCGCACCTCGGGTTTGCCTGCGGGACCCCAAAAGTGTAAAACCGTCCCCCCCGGACTTCCACCCCAGCTCCGGGCTCCCTTCCCGTTTCCTTACCTAGGACAGGAGCCTTTCTTGTGGAAAAAAAAAAAAAAAATAAATTGATTTGGGGTCAACTCCTCCAGCCGGGGTGGGTAGAGGGGAGTGGTGGGGTGGGCTAAGAAGGAGAAGACCCCCCCCCCTCCCCGGGAAGCCGCGGCTCGTTGCCTCCTCCCCCCGCGGGTCCCTGACCTCCCGTTTGCCTGTCAAGAGCGAGCTCCGCCACCGAAACACCCCCTGTCAAATTAGTGAGTCAGAAGACGTAAGAGAGACCACCGCTGCTAATTTGTACATTAACTGGTTCTGACAGAAATATTTCACAAGTGAAAAAACAGAAAATGTGCCTCAAGACAATGTGCAACTTCCATACCAGCAAACTTCTGCTTAACTGTGCGGTGCCCGAGGAGGGGGACACCCCCCCCCGCCCCGGCCCCGACGTGCCCCGCTGGCAGCGCCGGGGTGGTTTTAGCCCCGGGAGCTGCTCCTGGAGCGGCCGGATCAGGCCCGGAGCCGGGGCACGGAGGGCAGGCGGCCGCAGCCCCACCGCGATGGGGTGGGCAGGTCCCCACACCGCTCCCCATCGGGGGCTGTCGGGGTGGGGGGAAGGGGTTGGGTGACAGCCCCCTCCCCACCCCAGGGACGGACCCCCTCGTGGCACCCCTCCATGGCCCACCCTGCTTTTAGCGGCACCCCCCAGGGTCAAGGTCTGCCCCTTCTTGCCCCCCGCCCCGTCCCAGGGCATGACCTGCCTGGGCTGTCCCCATCGTCACCGTCACCGTGGGCCGTGAGTTCCCACCACCCTGCTGAGAAAAGGCGGCACAGGCATCCCCCAGCTGTGCGCAACCCGGCCCCCCAGCCCTGCTGTGTCCCAGGTGGGGAGCACTGGGGGGGGGGCGGGCCGAGCCCTCCCCAGCGCCCTCAGGACCACCCAGCGCTGCCATCGCCTCCTCCCGCGCTGACCACGCCGGTGGCCAAAGCTGGTGGCCGAGACCCCATCCGAGATGCACCGAGGCCGAGCGGCTGCCTGTTGGGGATGACGTGTGGCCCCTCACCGTGGCCTCTCGCCCTCCCCAGCATGGGGGGCTGGCACCAGCGCCTGTCGGGGTGCGGGTGGGAGCCGGCGCGGGGCTAAGCCGGGTCCTCGGGCCAGCAGCATCCAACACATGATCTGTTGTGGCAGCTTCCCTGCAGCCTGGAGCCAGCCCCGAGCGAGCGCTGATGATGGCTTTAATTGCTTTCAGATTCGATAGCCCAGCCCTTGACAGCCCGGGCGGCGCGGCCACCGCAGCCCCAGCTGTGCCAGCCGGCCCCGGACCCTCGCCCAGCACCTCGGGACGGAGGGGACGGCCAGGAGGAGGAGAGGAGCTGCCGGGGATCCAGGCTCTGCTTTTCATCCAGCAAAGTCTTCTCCATGGCCTGCCCCTGCTCGTGCTGCAGCCGGGGTGAGTGTCTGCGTCCCCCCCCCGAGCCTCGGCCCTAGGGAAACCCAGCCAGGGGGCAGCACACACCCCCCCACAACACCAGGATGCCATCACAGCCCTGCCGTGAAGCCACCCGGCCATGCGCCCCCATGACCCCCAGGTGAGGACCCCACAGCAGCCCCCCCCTCCACCACTCTCAGGGCGCAGCTCTGCCGTACCTACATTCGGGGTGGGGGGAGATGCCAGAGGGCTCTGCTCGCCCATCGCAGGGCGGTACTGGGGACACTGGGGGGTCCATGGTGCAGCGGGGGCCCAGGCTGGCCCTCTCTGGTTGGCTGCCTGTGTGTCCCCCGCCACCTGCATGGCCATGTCGGGGGGCTGCCCCCAGGGCAGCTGGGGGTGCCCAGGTCTGGCACAGACCTCGGGGGGGTTCTCCCCCATTTGAAGGTCCAACTGCGTCCCCCCCCTCCAGCATCAGGTCCTCACCCTGCCGGGTGGTGGCTGTGGGGGGAGTCGGGGGTCCCTATGGTGCGGGGGGGCAAAGGGCTGCCAGCACCCACAGAGGCACCCGCGGGCTGGCCCTGACCCACGGGTGGCTGTGCTGCCATCCTCCTCCTCCTCCCCCCTGCTGTGGGGCTCCGAGCTGCGCCCCCAGCTCCGGCCCAGCCCAGCTCGGTGCAGGCAGCTGCCAGCAATCTCCCGGGTGGCTCCCTGCCTGACGGCCAGTGGGGCAACCACCCCGGCACCCCGAGCTCGCCCCTGCAAAGCACGGCACGAGTCCCAGCCTGAGCCACCCTCCTGACACACGGTGGCCTGTGGAGCCGGACCATCCAGGAACCCTGGCCCCAGCAGCACCCGCTCCCTCCGGGGGTGCCGGGGTTGGCGTGGGGTTACCTTGCAGGCAGCAGCCCCCCCCCCAAAAAAAACCAACCCCACCCTGCTGTCTGCAGGTTGCGGCAGCATGCAGGAGAGTGCAGGCGGTGGGGTCTCCATCGCTCACCAGCTCCTGGCAGAGCATCGGCCTCAGCCGAGGATGAGGAGGGGGACGGGGGGTGGGGGTTTGAAGCGGGGGGTGTAGATCCTCTTGCTTGGCTGCGCTGGGGCGGATGCTCACGTCCCCGATGCATTACTGCGGGCAGTGCTGGCGGGGGGTCCGGGGCAGGGACTGCATTATTGACGAAGGGGAAGGCAGAGGCCGGCGCAAGCGACGGTGGTGCAGGCAGGGCCCCCTCCTGCAGCGCTCCAGCCCCGGGCAAAGCACTTTTCCTGCGCCGCAGAGCCGCAGAGCGGGCAGGCCTGGCCCGGGGCGGCCGGCCGGGCGGCCGCAGCCACCGCAGAGCCCGTGGGCAGAGGCCTGCTCCTGCCCCCGCAATGCACCCGCCTCCACAGGGACGGTGCCAGGATTGGGGCACCAAGGGCGCAGCCCGGGAGGGTGACAGGGGTGGGCAGCCGTGGCCCCGCACACCCCATCCTGGCACCCCACCTCCAGCCCGGCGCAGCGCCTGGTGCTGCTCTTTTTTTTTTATTTTTTTTATTTTTTTTTTAATTTTTTTTTTTATTTTTAAGCATCCCTCTGTCTCTAGGCGGAGATTTGTGGCGTAAAATGCACAATATGTTCTATCTGCCCTGTGGGAGCCATAAAATATTCACCAGCAGCTCCCATTATAGTCAGAGTGAATCACGGAGAGCGCTGGAGCCCTGGCTCCCCGCCGTGCCCCCTCCCCGCGCAGCCCCGGCGGTGCCCGTGCCAGGCCCTGACGAGCAGCCAGCGCCGGCTTCCACCCCTGCGGCAAGGACCCGCGTTCCCACCTCCAGCCCTGGGAGACACCCCCGGGCTCCGGCGGGTCGAGGGGATGGTGGCCACATCCATGGGGATAACACACGCCTTCGCCTGCCCCAGCATTCCTCGTGGAGCAGCATCAGCCCTGGGCATCAATGGGGACCGGTGTGATGGGCAGCAGGAGCGGCCGGCAGCGTGGTGGGCTCACTTGCCCACGGCAGCCTGCACCGCTCACCCTGTCCCACCAAGCACAACCTGGTGTCCCCAGGGTGACTTGTCCTGTCACTTGGCTTTTTGAGCCACAGGCTCTTGGTTAGGGTCTCACAGCCGTGCCAGGGCAGGGCCCAGCGGGACAGCCCCCTGCCTGCATTGTCACACACGTGCTCCAGTATCTCTGCTGGTCATACGGGTCAGTACAACGTCACTCTTCCTTCAGCTCCCCCACCAGGACCCTTCTTCCGTCCATCCGTCGCTTCTGACCCACTGCTCTCATGGCCATCCCCATCTCCCCCTTCGGACCTCAGGCCCGAGACATGGCGGGGTCAAGGGACAACATTTACTGATGAAGCCACAGATTCCCCCCAACCCCATGTCTCAGACCCAATTAGATCTTTTGACACACAATTACGGGTACTTATAAAGCAATTAATGCCGGCTCAACCCTTGTGAATTGCCACGATTACGGTTTGACTTCACCTCCCTCCCCTCCACGGCCACTGCTCTCAGCCATTGCCCGGGTGGTGACATTTGGGGTGTCCTGAGGGCAGCCGGTGGCTCGGGGCCACGGGCAGCATTGCTGCGATCCTGGGAGATGCTGTACCCTCCACCACACACAGCCCACCCTGTGCCCCAGCGTCCCTGGGGAGCTCCGGCACGGCAGGATTTGCCCCCCGACATTGGCTGGGGTGGGGCTGGCCAGGACACGACGTGAGAGCTGAGGCCACCACCACGACAAGGGCCACCACCGGGTCACTGGGCTGAGATGTCCAAAGGTGTCCTTGGCAGTGAGCGGATGCGGGGGGGACGCCGTTGACCACTCCGCTGGGTGGGTTTTAGCCACCCAAGGCAGCCAGCATCCCCGGGAGGGAGCGGGGCCAACGCGGGCATCCTGCCCGCCGAGGCGAGGGGCTGCGCAGCCGCGAGGGTTAAATCCTGCCTCCGCCGCCATGAACAGACCGAGGGGAGAGGAGGGGAGCTCGGAGGTGCCCTCCCCGCCAAAATTAACTCTCCATCTGTTTCTCCCCGGCTGAGGCTGATGGCTTGTGACAGGGCCTCCTGAATGCAAAGATGTTTCGCCCGGGAAAAAAAAAAAAGAAAAAAAAATTAAAAAAAAAAAAATAAAATCTATTACAAGTTGCTGTAAGAAAGACCGAAATCCTCTCCTTCTGTCTCTCCCTACTGGTCTCAAGGTGCCCACCCCGGGCGAGAGCGGGCTGGCGAGCAGCCGGTCGCCTCCGCTCAGCCGGAAAGCTCTTCCCAGCGCCAGCCTGGCTCGCCCCCGGCCCAAAGCGGGGGATGCTGGGGGGGAGGATGGGGTGCTGCCCTGGGTGGTGGGGAGGATGGAGACGGAAGGCTCCTTCATCCCCGACCTGGGCGCGGGGTGGGTGACGGGCACGGCCCCGGCAGCCCCGCACCCCCTCGGCCAGCCCGGAGGCGGTGGCGATGAGGATGGGGAAACTGAGGCAGGAGGTGGCGGGGGGGGGGGGGGGGGGGGGGGGGGCGGTCCATGGCCAGGCGGCGGCTGCCCTCTCCCGGCCACCGTGTGGCCCTGCCCGGCCCCGGGAGAGCGCGGCCGCCGCTCGGTTTTACGGGAATTTCTGGGTTTCGCTTTATTTTCACCCCTTTCTGCTCCTCTGTGGGGCCCTTCCTGCTACACGCCCCCCGCGCCCCCCCCCCCCCCCCGAAACGCAGCCAAAGAAACCTGAAACTCAAATTCACTCTGGTTTTGCTGCTCAGCTCCACTTTCAGGGCACTGATGGAGGGATGCCCACCGCTCCATAGAATCACAGAATGGTTTGGGTTGGAAGGGACCTTAAAGCCCACCCAGTGCCACCCCCTGCCCTGGGCAGGGACACCTCCCACCACACCAGGTTGCTCCAAGCCCCCTCCAACCTGCCCTTGAACACCTCCAGGGATGGGGCAGCCACAGCTTCTCTGGGCAACCTGGGACAGGGGCTCACCACCCTCACAGACGAGAATTTCTGCCTGAGATCTCATCTCAATCTCCCCTCTTCCAGTGTAAAACCATTCCCCCTCCTCCCATGGCTCCCCTCCCTGATCCAGAGTCCCTCCCCAGCTTTCCTGGAGCCCCTTTAGGGACTGGAAGGGGCTCCAAGGTCTCCCCGGAGCCTTCTCTTCTCCAGGCTGAAGCCCCCCAGCTCTCTCAGCCTGTCCTCACAGCAGAGGGGCTCCAGCCCTCCCAGCATCTCCGGGGCCTCCTCTGGCCCCGCTCCAACAGCTCCGTGTCCTTCTGCTGTTGGTGCCCCAGAGCTGGAGGCAGCACTGCAGGGGGGTCTCCCCAGAGCGGAGCAGAGGGGCAGAATCCCCCCCTCGCCCTGCTGCCCACGCTGCTGGGGATGCAGCCCAGGCTGCAGGGGGGTTCTGGGCTGCCAGCGCACATCGCCGGGTTGTATTGAGCTTCTCGTCTGCCCTCCATCCCTTCTCCACCCAGCCTGGATTTGTGTTTGGGATTGCCTTGACCCAGGTGCGGGAAATGGCTTCAAGACTCTTTGCTCAGACCCCAAAAATCAGGGCACACCTTCCCCCCTGTCCCTCCCACTGCTCAGACCCCCGGCAGCGTCTGGTAGCCCTTCCCCGCCATCCCTCCCCCGCGGGGCCGCAGCCCAGCGCAGCGAAACCAGGCAGCTTCAGTAAAAAACAAAACTTTATTTGGTCCATCAGAACCTGAGTTTGAAAACCACCCATGGATAATTCGTATCATACAGGGATTACTTATCTGATTTACAATTGATAAAATATCCTATGTTTCTGAAGAGCTGGACAGTATTTACAGGGTTAAAAATATTCACAGCTCAGAAAGACAGAGAGGAGAAAAAAAAAAAAGAAAAAAAAGTGAAGGACAAATCATCCCAAAGAGGAAGGAGAAGGGAAGAGAGAAAACAGACCAACAAACAGAAATACGGACAGAGCCTGGCTCAGCAGCCCCGGCCAGGGGGGCCGGGAGGGTGCCACGACAATGCACCCCCTGCCCACCCCTCGGGGGGAGACACAGAGGGACACGCAGCCCACGCGTCCCCCTGCCCAGCCCGGTCCCTGCCATCACAGGGCCCAGCGTCTCCCAACGTCCCCCCCCCACAACCCCGCAGGTGCAGGTCCCCACAGCCTGGGAAGGGGAGGGTGACACCGGGGGACCCCCAAAACACACACACACACACACGCGCGCACCCACAGAGAGCCATGATGCCCCGCTTTCGGGGGCAGGGGGGGAGGTGGGGGGGTGTCAGCCCCCACCACGGAGCACCCCCCAGGCTCGTGCAAGCCTTGGCTTTGTGCTCACTGCCTTCCACGGGACCCTCCGAAGGACGGGGTTCTCTGCTCCCCCCCACCTCCTTTCCCAAAATCACTGTGTCCCCCCCAGCACAGGGCAACACGGCAGAGCCCTGGGTCCGTACCTGCTGCCCTTCGCCCCCGCAGCGCAGTGCCCGGGGTTGGGGGGGCTGAGCCCAGCTCGGGCCGCATGGCTTCTCTCCAGCCACTGCTTTCAGCGGCCGCCTTTGCATAGTAACACTGGTGTGACGAGTTGAGGGGGGTCCCCACTGCCGCAGGCCGCCCCCCCATCCCGGCATAGCATCGCCCTGTGGCCCCGCTCCCCACCCTGGAGGGCACCTCTGCTTTTTGCCCCCAGGTGCGGTGAAAACCCAGCAGCGGCAGCTTTCTACAACAACCCAGCGCCCTCTCCTCCCCCTCCCCTGCCCGGGCACGGCCTGGGGGGCACCCGGGACGGGTGAGGTGGATGGGGGTGGGGGGGTCCAGGCACCGCAGTGGATCCCCGCCACGAGCAGCCGTGGGGCAACCCCAGCACCCCCCCAGCTCGGCTGCGGTGCCACATTGGTCCCAGCAACGGGCAAGGGGGGGAACAAGACAGTGGGAAGGGCCCCGGGACAGACGGAGGGTCACACAGACGGACAGACGTCAGAGGTATATTCTTATTTGTGCAGCGCCAGGGCCCTGGCGCCGCGGGAGGGGGCAGAGTCCTGAGCGTGGTGCCTGTGAAGGGCCTTGACAGCAACCTCCAGCCACCCCCTCCTCTCCCACAGCCCCCCGGGGCCGGCCGAGGGTCCCAGCGCGGGTATGGGGCAGGTGGGATCCTGAGATGGCCCCGTGCCCCCCGCCGCTCCTCCATAAAGTGCGTGGGGGGCCGGGGGGGTGGGCCGGGGCGGCGGGCAGAGCTGGTCCTGGCCCTGAGAGCTCGCCCCGGCCCCACGGCGCAGGGCAAAGTGCTGGGTGTGATGCTCCGGTTCTGCCCCACGGCTCAACGCTGACAGCTCAGGGGGTGACCCCAGGTGAAAATAACGGGGGAGCGGAGCGGGGAGGGGGAGGCGCTTCGTCATAGGGGCCGAGGCCCGTGGAGCCCGGCAACCTCGGGCGTCAGCAGCGGGTTGTGGGTGCCCTTCGTCGACATCCAATCATTGAGGAAGGCCTGGGTGGCTTTGCGGTGCGCCAGGCGGTGGGTGATGGAGAAGCCGGCGTTACCCTCCAGCTGGGAGAGGATCACCAACACCTGCCTGCGGAGAGAGCAAGGGGCTCAGGGCCAGGCAATCCATAGAGCCACAGAACGGTTTAGGTCGGAAAAGACCTTGAAGATCGTCAGGTCCAACCGTTAACCCAGCACTGCCAAGTCCACCGCTGACCCACGTCCCTCAGCACCACCCTCAGACCAAAAGCCTGCCCGGCTTTTAAACACCTCCAGGGCTGGCAACTCCACCACGTCCCTGGGCAGCCTGTTCCAACGCTTGACAACCCCTTCAGTGAAGCATTTTTTCCTAATATCCATCCTAAACCTCCCCTCGCACAACTTGAGGCCGTTTCCTCTTGTCCCATGGCCTGTTCCTTGGGAGAAGAGACCGACCCCCCCCCGGCTACCCCCTCCTTTCAGGGAGCTGTAGAGAGCGAGAAGGTCTCCCCTCAGCCTCCTCTTCTCCAGGCTGAACACCCCCAGCTCCCTCAGCCGCTCCTCACAAGACTTGTGGTCCAGACCCCTCACCAGCTCCGTTGCCCTTCTCTGGACACACTCCAGCACCTCAATGTCTCTTTCTTGGCGTGAGGGGCCCAAAACTGGACACAGTATTTGAGGCGGGGCCGTAGTACGGGGGGAGGATCACCGCCCCGGTCCTGCTGGCCACATGCGAGATGTTTTCTCACAGCCCTTCTGCAAGGAGCTGGGTTCCTGACGAAAAGCCCTGTGTGTGGAGCTACAGTGTCCGTGCTGGGGTCTGCTCGCACCATCGCTGAGCCCGGGAGCGGAAGCAGTCCTGGCACTCACACTGGGGACCTCCCAGCAAGAACATAGTCCTTGGTGGAATCTTTACCTTTACCTTGGGCTCCGTCCTGCCGGGGGCCAGGGCACATCCCACCCAGTGCAGCTGCTCCAGCCCTTTCCTAAGGCAGGCCCCGGCTTGCGCCATCGCCTCCCCTGCTCGAGGTCATGCTGCAGAGCACAGGGAGCATCCCATCCTCTGCCCACCCCCCACCCCGCCAGCTCTGCCTTGCTCCAAGCCCCCTGCCCACCCCCTGCCCGCCCCCCCGCTGACCCACCCCTGCCTACCCCGGACCTGTGCAGGGGGGGGACGCTGTCCTGCGTTTTGAGGCTGCCGCGCGTGGAGACGACGTTGAAGCTGTCGGTGCAGTCGCACTGGACGTGCAGGTAGGATTTGGGGTGCCGGTTCTCCACCACCACAATGAGCCCTGCCCAGCCGTGCGTCAAGTAGTAGCAGGTCATTCCCTCGCGGCCCTGGGGCAAACAGCACGGTCAGGGGGGTGAAGTCTCAGGGCACCTCTGCCTCTGAATCTCGGCCCTGGACCAGCATCTTCCACCTCCAGCCAAGGGCTGCCCATCTGTTGGGGTGCTCCATGCTGCCCCAGGGAGCACGGCATCCATGGGACTAGGTGGCAGCCAGCGCTGGCACAGCCCTGCCTGACCCCTGCCAGACTGAGGACGCAGCGGAGGGGCAGGGTCCAGGCTCCCGCGGGCAGCATCACCCCCCTCCAGGCCCTGCCCCGTGCCACCCGCACCCACCTCATGGCGCTCGCCCTTGTTCTCGGTCAGCAGGATGATGGCGTCCGCCAACGTGGTGGGCTGCGCCTCCACCTGCTCCACCATCACCAAGCGGGAGCTGTAGATGGCTAGGATATAGCCGGAATAATCGGTGGCCGGTCGGCTGCTGGTGGGACTGGATGCTGTGGAGACACACACAGAGGAAGGAGAGGGGAATCAGTGAGACTGTCACCAAGCCCACAACGCCTGGGAGCAGGGTGCTGCTGGGTTGCTGTACACACAGGCATGGTATAGAAGACCAAGAGCTTTGTCACCTCTGCCTCCCCCAAGGTCTCCCCCAGCACCGCCGTGGTGGGGGCAGCCCAGCCCCTTACCCTGGGTGGTGGCGGGGCCTGCCAAGGTGGCACTCCAGTGGTTGAAGGCACAGCACACCACGGCGTACTCGCCCGGCTCCAGCATCACATCGCAGTTGACGAACTTCTTGACGGCTCGTTTGCTGTGAGCCATCAGCCGGCCCAGGCTCAGCTTGTTGCCGCTGGTGAAGGTGGCCCGGAAAACCATGATGCACAAATCCAGCAAGTGGCTGTCCACTGTATCCGACCGCCTGCGTCGGGAGAGGGAGAAAGGTCAACACGTCACCCGAGCACCACCTCGCAGAGCACATAGAGACCACGGGGAGGATGGTGGACCGAGACAAGAGTCCTCCCACTGCCCCAAGAACCAGCGTGTGTTCAGGGCTTGGGCTTCGGCTAAAACATGATCAGACCCTGAGAACTGGAGAAATGACGATGGGGGCCCCTCTCTGAGCTCTGCCACCCCAGGGGATGGCACGGGGTGAGAGGGTGATGTGTTTGGGATTTCTCCTGGGTCCAGGTCACCACCTGCAGCCCATGCACTGCCCATCTCACCTGCTGCCCTCCTGGAAGAGGGCAAACTCCAGGGCGGCACGCTCCAACACTGTCAGCGATGTCACCGTCACTGGCCCATTGGCCTTGTTGGGGAACATGCCCTGCACACGCACCTCGTGCCAGTCCGAATGGAGCTTGCAGATATCCACGGAGTCGAAATACCTGTGGGGAAGCTGGGCTCAGACTTGGCGGGGTCCTTGGTAGGTGCACAGCTCTATCCCCCACCCCAGCACACTGCAGCTCATGCAGCCAGGAGCAGCAGGGACCAGTAGGTCACCGGCACGCCCCTGGGGATGCCCGGCCCTGTCTTGATCCAGGACAGGCTGGATGGGGCTTTGGGTAACCTGGTTACTTAAAGATGATGTAGTTCTAACCCCACTGCCAAACATGCTATGGTAACTGGGAAAAGCCAGGAAAATGGGGCCCTGGAGATGCTGGGAGGGCTGGAGCCCCTCTGCTGTGAGGACAGGCTGAGAGAGCTGGGGGGGTTCAGCCCGGAGAAGAGAAGGCTCCGGGGAGACCTTGGAGCCCCTTCCAGTCCCTAAAGGGGCTCCAGGAAGGCTGGGGAGTGACTCTGGATCAGGGAGGGCAGCCATGGGACGAGGGGGAAGGGTTTTACACTGCAAGAGGGGAGACTGAGATGAGATCTGAGGAAGAAATTGTTTGCTGTGAGGGTGGTGAGCCCCTGTCCCAGGTTGCCCAGAGAAGCTGTGGCTGCCCCATCCCTGGAGGTGTTCAAGGGCAGGTTGGAGGGGGCTTGGAGCAACGTGGTGTGGTGGGAGGTGTCCCTGCCCAGGGCAGGGGGATCGAATGAGATGATCTTTAAGGTCCCTTCCAACCCAAACCATTCTATGATTCTATGACCCTCATGTCCCACGTCCTGTCCCCTGCCTGGCTTCCCGCCCCGCAGCCTTCTGGGCACTACCGTACTTAATGAAATCGCTGTACTCCATCCAGAAGACGCCCTCGCTGCTGCCGTGGGGCATGAGGTCGTGACGCAAGGGAGCCGGCCAGTGCGGCCACTCGTCGGACCAGCTGCCGTTCCAGGAGAAGCGGCCCCAGGGGTTTCGGAGCCGCAGTAACCTGGGAAAAGGGGAAAAACAGTGTCAGAGGCCCAGGAGAAAGGAGAGCACAAGGAAGATCGCCTCCGAGACGCTCTCCCAGCTCTGCACACCCAGCCAGTCCCTCACAGAGGGAACACACCACTTCTGCTGCTGCCTTTCGAAGCCCTCACAGCATCCCAGAACTGATTTGCTATCTCCACCGCAGCCCCAGATGCCCACGTCCTGCAGCTCTGGACCTGCTGCAGCTCCCTCTGCCCTTCCCTGCCCAAAAGGCCTCCAGCCAGGCGCTGCGGGGAAAAGGGCTCAGCAGGGAAGGGGCTCCAAGCGTGTGCCCGGAGCTGCACAAGCCCAGGAGTGACATGGATGAAAATGGGGCTTCACACAGCACCCAGGCTGTCGGGGGTGGCACCCCTTTCTATCCGCCCACCCCTCTAAAGGTGAGAAGGATGTCCTAATTGCCTCATTGGCTTGAGAGAGCTCAAGTCAATCCTGTACAACTTGTGAGAAGACCAGGTGAACCATTCTGCGCCATCATGCGTCCTGGAGCCGAGCAGCCCTGGACGTGGAGCCAGTGCCAGGCAAGGATGGCTTTTATGACAACAGCATTTATGTGACACCCTGAGATGGTGAAACAGCCCTTGCTGGCCGTGAGGATGGGACACCAGAGAGTCCCCAAGGTCTTGTCCAGAGTGTACTCAATTATCTGTCCCCAGAGTTGGCAGGAATATCTGCTGTACCATGCCAGCCTTCATCCTGAACTCACCTGAAGCCTTGGACATCCCGCACGTCCAGGATGGAGTAGGCGTGTCGTGGACGCAGACCCATATTCTCGTAGGCCACATCGTCCACTTTCATGTTACCTCCGCCACAGGACGCGCCCATGAGGAACCTGCACGGGGGACAGCAAAACCCTCAGTGTCCTGCCAGGCGGGGAAGCTCGTCCCTACTGCTCAAGGCACGGGACAGACTTACCCCCCAGGAGGCTCCTGAATATTCCCTCTCTGCAACCACACCATAAACCTCCCTGGAGCAGAGCCCCGGCCTCACCAGCAGGAGCTCTGCCTGGGCAGCAGTGAGCTCCCTCCACCCGCTCACTTGCACGCTCCAACCCAGGCTCCGTGGTGAGCTTCTCCGAGCAGTGCCCTCACCTGCAGGGCTGAAAGCTCTGCCCAGGCACAGCCTGGCTTTGCCCAAACCTCACCCGTTTTCTGCCAGGCCCCAGGGTCCTGCCCATCTCTGCTGGCTGGCAGGGCTCAGCCACACGGAAAGCCACTTTGCAGGCAGCCGGCCTGTGCCGCAGCAGGGAGGACAGGCTGTTTGGGGCAGGAGGTCTGCACCAGCCAGGTGCAGGACCTCTCAGCCTCCCATGTGGCCCTGCACTTCAGGCTGGCAGGAGCAACCCTCCCCTTCAGCCATCAAAAATCACTCTGATTTCCACCGCGCAGAGCCCAGAAACCTAACTGCCCTCCTGCTCCTCCTAGTGATGGCCAAGAGGTCTCTGCTTTTGCTCTGTCTCCTACAGACTGCCTATAGTCATGCCCAGGCATGGCCAGCAAAGATGCCACGTAAGGGTGGGAGATACGTGCAGGGTCAAGCATTTAAGAATACAAAACACCTCAAAGCAAAAGCAAGCGGGCTCAGTGCCAGCCACTTCCAAACTCCCGCAAGACAGCAGTAAACGTGCGCAGGGAAGTTCACCAGGATTTTAAATTCATATGAAAGTTAAACAAAGGAGAAATAATTTCTTAGAGCTTAGAGAGGGAGCTCTGCCAACGCTCCAGATGAATGCCAAGGGTGGTGGTCTCCACCTCAGGTGATGCACTAGCCCTGCTGCTCCTCCGAGCCTCTACGAACGAGAGCGGCCCCCCTTGCCCCCCTCTCCGAGCATCCATGCTCCTGCCACGGCACCCTCCTGCCTCGTCTTACCCAGCCTCCTTAGAACTCAGCATTTTGGCCCAGATGAGGTCAGTGTCAATGGGCTCCTCGCGAGGGTTAGTGGAGCTGACCTGCAGCATCAGGCTCTCGCAGGGGGCACCCGTTAGTGTAGCCAGGCCTTCGATAGCACGCCCCGCCTGGAGGGCAAAGTACGAACCATGAAGCTTGGCCAGCGCCTTCTCAATGAGGGCGACCCACAACTGCTTCCTCTGGGCCTGCGGAAAGAGGGAGAAACACGTCAGGAGCCGCCCCAGGCAGGAGATGGGAAAGCAAAGGCAGCGCGCGCAGACAAGGCAAAGCCCTGCTCCCCCAGCCCTGCCAGCCCTCCCGCTGCCATGGGAGACAGAGAGGCAGGAGCAGCAAGGCCAAGCCACCAGGAGCTTGTCCGCATGGGGCCAAGGGTGAACCCATTTGCTGCCTGCTCAGTGTTTTGTTTCCCCAGTTTAATTCCCCTTGGGAAAACATCCAAGAGGTCTGGATGCCTCCAGAGCTGCACCCTGGGGTGCCCAGGCAGTCCGGCTGGCAGGGGTGGGTGTCCCCTTCAGTCTAGGAAGGGACTAACAGTCCTTTCCTTCTGCTTCAACATGGATTTAAGAAGGTTTAATAATGGAAAAGGATATCGAGCACAGCTGGAACACCTGCCTTTCACCGGCACGCCATTGCAAACCAAACCCAACGCACCTTTGGCGGAGGAGGCTGCCTAGGGCACACACGGACATGGGGCCGATTAAATTTCACCCATGGAACAGAGATGCCGTTTCAAGGAAAAGCTCCAAAAACTGCCAGGCAGAGGGGCAAAGTCCTCTACTTCAGCACAGGGACGGTGGCAAGATGTAATTACAAGATGCAAGTTTTGCAGGGGAGAAACTCTCCCTGCAGTCGCTTTGTTCTGGTGCCAGGCTCTTGGCATCACTAGGCTGATTACGGATTCAGGGAGAAACGCAGAAGCGGCATTAACACACCCGGAGGTTTGCAAAGCCTCCATCGGCCACGGCAATACGGGCTCAGCCTTCATCACTGCATCCGAGCCACCACTGCGGGTCCTTGATGTGCCACAGGGTACCGTCACCAGCCGTGCTTCGTTCCTGGGCATGTTGGGGCTGGGGGGAGACACCTCGGCTCCAGCCCCTGCCTGCAGCCAGGACGCGAAGAGGAAGGTGTACGAGGACAGAAGGCAAGGAGACATTTAGAGAAGGCAAGGAGATGTTTGCCGGCCTCTGGGTCCCCAGTAAATCAGGCTGAGTACTCAGCGTTTGGAGGGCAGCGGGGGAAAAGCACCGGTACACAGTGACTGTGCGCGACTCACAGGTGGCAGCCGAGAGCTGGCAGAGGAAAGGAGGACACCGAAGATTTCTTTCCAACGGATAAAGAAAGCTTAACAAGTGCTTTTCACTGCTTTTTGAGTCCCTCGCTCAACAAAATCTGTGTTGTTTATTTCTGCCTGAGCGGCAGCCAAGGAGTTTTGGTAAGAGCCTGGTTTTCCTTTATTTTTAAAACTCTCTGGTTTTCCATTTTTAGCCCCCACATTCAGCTCACACGGCTAAACACTCGTCAGAAAAATCTCGTCACGATTCAGATGCCCCTGGAAACAAAGGCGAGGCAAAACCAGCTCATGTGAAAACCGTCAATCTTCAAAAAAAAAAAAAAAAAAGCAGACTTGAAATTTTAAGAGAGGAAAGACGGATGGAAAAGGAAAAAAAACCCAGACGGGCACATCTTATGCTGAAAACGATGTGTCTGACTGGATCCTCTCTGGCTACTAATGTAGACACAGATAACTCCTTCCCCTCTCCAAAGTTTCTCCTTAACCGGACAGGCATCTAGCAGTGCTGGCAATCGTTTTGCCACCCAGATCATGTTTGATCACCCCCTCTGCTGAGAAAGCGGCCAGGGCAGCCCAGGCTTGGCAGTGCCCGACCCGTGCCCCCACAGCCCCTGCCCGGTCCCTGCCCCTCTGCCCAGAGCCGGGGTCAGCGGGGTTCAGGAGCCAACTGTGCCAAGCCTGCTGCCTGTTAGCTCCGACGCAATTAGCAGTTTCCCCAGGACCGAGTCACCTCCACGCTGTGGAGGCCACAGGGTACTGAGCCCCCAACAAGCTGGAGACTCTGCAAGCTGTGCCGACATCAAAGTTCCCCAAAATACTCATCTTTGGGTCCCGTTTCCCCAACCGGAGCCCTGTCCTGACGCCTGCACCTGATGTGGTTCGGGGCTGTGAGTACTTTAAAAGAGAGGATTGGGATTTGCAGAACAAAAGTCCAAGCCGACAGTCCTGAGCCTCTGTCTCCTCCTGACAGCAGCACTTTGTTTTCTTTGGCAGATTTTGCTGCCTGGGTTTCAATAAAGACGTTCTCAGTCTCCTTCATGGACACGATCCCAGCAAGCGCCCCTGGGCCTGGCAGGCAGGGCAGGGCAGGACGCGCAGTGACGTTCCGAAGTGGCTGAGGGAGCTTCGTTAATCCTAGCAGATGCCACCCCAGTGTGCTCAGAGCAACCGGGCGGGCACTGGCTCGAAACAGGCTGATTTGTCACGCGATCCCCTCCCTCTCCACGGTCCATCCCTGGCAAAGCCAAGCTGCCAGACCTCCCCGCAGAGGAAAGGAGCAGCTTTCCCTCAGCCCCTCTCAGGGCAAAACACACGGGTTAAGCTATTTTCCTTTCGCTGTGAAGAATAAGGCCGGCTTCTCCTGCAAGTGAAGTGACCGTGGAGCAGGGAGGAGTGAGGGAAAACCAACTGCAAATGAAACTTCTCCGTGGCAGCCTGGAAAATGCCAAAAGGGGCCTAAATAGATTTGGCTGTCTGAAGCTGTCCTGAAGGTGCGGCAAAAAGCAGGGTCCTGAGCTGCAAACACCCCACGCAGCCTCAGGCGAACCTCAGGCAAGTATCTCTTCCCACTCTTTCCATCAGTCCTCTCTCCTAGCAGAGCTGGGGACGAGCCTCCCCCTGCCGCTGGAGCACTGCCCGCCCGCTCCCGGCACCCCTGTCCCCCCCTCCCCAGGGCCGCTGACCTGCGAGAAGAGGAGGTACCCGCATTCATCGCAGGGCAGCATGTCATCCACCAGCACCGTGGTCCACGTGCCATCCTTGCAGAGCCGCACCTGGTAGGCACCCTCTGGGCACAACGTCCTGGTGATCATCACCCTCTCCACCAGCTCCGGCCGCTCGGCCAGCACGGCCAGGGCGCTGAGGAACCTGCCGGTGGCACGGGACAAGGGACATGTTTCAGCGGGACACGGGCAGGCAGCTGCCCAGCCCTGTGGTGCAGGGGACTGTGGTCCGCAGCCGCTTGGGAAGGGGTGAGGAAGAGGATGGGGTACGCGCCTGGGGGTACGCATGAGTTTGAGTAGGGCTGAGGGGTCTGATCTGGAGCTGGATAAAGGGGGGGAAAGGGGGAAGGGGTAGGAGGGTGTCAGCCCGGCCCGGTCCCCCTTACCAGCAGTTTCCCAGCAGTCCCTGCAGGATATCCGAGGGCCTGGGCGTCCGAAACACCGACCACTTCACCGATCGGTCCTTGAAGATGCTACAGTTGATTTCGTGGGGTCGCAGCCACTGTTTCACCCTCTGCTGCACGCTGTCGCCTTCCGGGAATCCCACGGACTTGGGCCCAGGGTGGAAACTGTCATCTACAAAATTGACTTTGTTCTGCGAGAGCGAAAGGCAAGGAGAGCATCAGTGTGCAGCTGTGCGGCACACGGCTCCCCGGGGCCTCCTGGATGGGGCTGGCCTGGAAAACCTCCCACTGCACCCCCAGGAGTGAGCGCAGTGCACCCAGTACTCCCGTTTGACCCAGACAGCCCCTTCCCACGCTGTGCTGGAGAGCAGGTCTGGGGCCGGCTGGCGTCTGCCGGCGACGGCACAGATGCGTTTTGCGGGTCAGGCCCAGCGTTGAGCCCTGCCACGAGCCAGCTCACCTCTCCGGGCCACCGCTCAAATCTGCCTTTTTCCTCTTTCACAGGAACCTCCCCGGGCAGGGACCGTCTCGCGCTTTGCGCTGGTGCTAAAAGCCGGACGGCGGGGGACCTTGGCTGCCTCTATCAGTGACAAGGCAGGCAAGCCTGCCAGGAGCCACCTGGCAAGCAAACGCTCCTCACCGCAAGCCCTGTGCTAAGGGGCTGAGCTGTCCCTGCTCCGGAGGGGACATGTTGGGCTTGGCAGTCCCATGCCACCCCCGAGGCACAGCCAGGGAGGACGTCAGGGGCAGGTTTTGCAATTGGATTCAGCCAGACCACAAAACAGGCAAAGCAATTTCCGAGCGAGGGCATCCCATGTCCGAGCCCATCTGTGCCAGCTGCTGCGTATTAAATAAAATAGGAAGGACTGAAGGGCAGATAATCGTGCGGGTATTACCCACGGAGGCAGGATGGAAGCACAGAACTTCACCGAGGGGAGAAGAGCA
The DNA here is from genome assembly GCF_963924245.1 of Chroicocephalus ridibundus. Classification (NCBI taxonomy): domain Eukaryota; kingdom Metazoa; phylum Chordata; class Aves; order Charadriiformes; family Laridae; genus Chroicocephalus; species Chroicocephalus ridibundus. The sequence goes on along the minus strand of NC_086291.1, from coordinate 40,034,270 downwards.
GCTTTTTCAGACAGTTTACCACAGGGTGAAATAGGAACCAGGATTGCGTTGTTGTTGTTAATGAAATGAAAATTAAGTTCTTCCAGCAAAAGCCAGCTCTAATTTAAATTAGCTTTAATGCACACCAAACTAGTAGTTGTCCTCCCCTCTTTTGTCGTAATCCTACATGAACGCTTTCTACATGGTGCCTCAATTAGCGCTTCCAGCTCTTCTTTTGCGGAAGGGTGTTTTTCAGCTAATAGATACCACTGTTCAAATACTGGTGCGGGCCAAAAAGGACACGTCACAGGGCTTGCCGGCTTTCTCTGCCGTATCGGCCAGCAACCTGACCTCGCCACATCCCAGCCTCTCGGGGCGCAGCCGGGGCTCCCCAGGAGCCCTATGTGGCTCCCCAGCTCCCCCCATGTGTACACAGAGCAGGGCAGCAGTCCTGGAGTCACAGCCTGGGGGCATGGCAAGATTTCTGTCCCCGGTGGAGTCGCTGCGGCGCTTTTCCAAGCAGCAGAGGTGGAAGAAGCCTTCGCCCTTGTCGCCAGGGTCTCACCAGGGCCAGGACAGCACTCAGCAGGAGTCTGGACGTAGGCCCACAGACCCCACCAGCATGATGATGGTGGCAATGTGAGAGCCGTAGCAGTGCAGTTCCCCAGCAGTGTCAGGAAAGCCTGCCTAACAAGCTAACTGCCTTTATACCGTGATCATAGAATCACAGAATGGTTTAGGTTGGAAGGGACCTTAAAGACCATCCAGTGTCACCCCCTGCCCTGGGCAGGGACACCTCCCACCACACCAGGTTGCTCCAAGCCCCCTCCAACCTGCCCTTGAACACCTCCAGGGATGGGGCAGCCACAGCTTCTCTGGGCAACCTGGGACAGGGGCTCACCACCCTCAGAATGAAAAATTTCTTCCAAATACCTGATCTAAATCTCCCCTCTTCCACTTTAAAACCATTCCCCCTTGTCCCATGGCTCCCCTCCCTGATCCAGAGTCCCTCCCCAGCTTTCCTGGAGCCCCTTTAGGGACTGGAAGGGGCTCCAAGGTCTCCCCGGAGCCTTCTCTTCTCCAGGCTGAACCCCCCCAGCTCTCTCAGCCTGTCCTCACAGCAGAGGGGCTCCAGCCCTCTGATCATCAAGTGATGTCTCCCTTCCCATATTTCTAAACGCTTCAGAGAAGTTGTCACTACCAGTACCCCTGGAGATGGAGGGGAAGAGGCACGAGAGCTGCAGGGGCAGCACCAGAGCAGCAGGGAGAGGAGCCGGTAACTCCTCTCGTGCCCGGGCAGCGATAAGCCTGCTCACAGATGGTACCAGACGAGGAGCCCTGCTTATTTCTCCTGCAAGGGGATAAATCCGGGCTCTGCCAACAACCCTCTTCATGACATTCTGGACCTGAGACATGAGGTCCATGAGACATGAGTCTCTGCTGTCACCTCCCCGGGACCGCACGGGCTGAGGAAGGCTGCTGCCTTGCCCAGCATGGCCTTGCTGCCAGTAGCCAGCTCTCCGATGGGTAGAGAAGGAAAAGAGAGCTGGGGCCTCCCCCGGCACATGGAAAGGCTCTGCAGGCAGAGATGCCAGAGCAGGGCACCGACAGCAAGAGTCCTGGGTTGTCTTTCTAGCTGCGCAGAACGTGCTGATGCGTGCTGTTATTCAGAAAGGGGGAAAGGATGGTTAATGACAGAAGCGTGAGACAGCGGGATAAGCAAGCGAGGGGGACACCACAAGACAGGGAAGCAGATGCCCGGCGCAGAGGCAGCTAGTGGAAGAGGTCAGTTCTGCTCTCCTCCCAGACGGAAGAGAAAGGGTAAAGCTAAAAGCGGGGACCACACACTGAGAAGTGTTGGAAAAGGCAACCCTGGAACAGCAGAGGAGGGAGAGCCCACAGCAGGAGCTCGAGCAGAAATCGCTGCAGGGAGCAGCACAGCAAGGCCGGCTGCTCCATGGGACTTGGGACAGGGGGACAAGAGGCGGAGGAGAACTTGGCCGGCCTGACGCCCTCCTCCAGGAGAAGGCTGAACAGCCTGGGAAACTCCACGGAGGGAAGGCAGCTTGGAGGCTGCCTTACACGCTAGCCCGAAGAGGAGCGTTGGTGGGAGGTCGCAGGCACACTGAGAGCAGAGCAAGCATGCGTACAGGAGCAGCACTGTCCCACCACCGCCGCCAGCCGTTCCCCTGGACCTGCAGAGCCCTTGGCCTACCATAACCAGTGTCAGAACACAGCAGTGACTAAGTTGTAGAGGGATTTTCAGGAGGTGGCCCACGCAGATCTACCAGCCCGTTACTGCCGGCTCAGCGAGCTGAATGGGCTCAGCCACGGCTCCAGGCGAGAGCTGCCCGGATGGGACAAGGCAGTGGCAAGCTGCTAATCCAACGTGGCCATCTCTCATAATTCAACCATCAGGTCAACTGCAACAGATGTTCCCTGCCTACAAAAGAGGCTATTCACTTGCTTAAAAGAGGGGGATAAGCAGAATCAGGGCCTCTCTGCTATAAAGACAACCCAGAACCCCAACCCGGGATCATTCTCAACATCTTCCCTCCTGAGCCAAACATCTCTGTGGTCCCCAGTCTGCACAGCGGAGGCAGAGGCATGGACGTACTCCTCAGGCCCAGGCAGAAAAAGCCTTGTCCGTATGTCAAAACGGGACTGCAATTCCCTTTCCATCTGGTCCAGAGGAGCTGGAGGCTTCCCCCAGACAGAGGGCAGAGAAAGAGCAGCATTCACAGGAGCATCTTATGCCACTCCGGGAAAAAAAACGGGGCCATCACAGTGCTGTTTGAGACTGAAACCCAACAGATCGAGCCAGCTAATTCACAGTGGGAGGAGAAGGTGACAGTGTGTGCTCCTGAGACCCTCGCCTGGAGCCAGGGTACAGCTAAACCTCATCTGTCCTTCCCAAAACAGGATGAGACATTTGCAGCTAGAGTTGTGCATTCACGAACACCAAAACTAAGAACGCCAAAGCCCAACCTGCCGTTGCTGGCAGTGGCAGCAGTGTCCTCTGTCCGCAGCCCTGCCGGTGCTCTGCGCCTCTGCCTGCTGCATCCCTGCATCTCCTACACCCACACACGTCACAGCTGCTGCCCACAGACAGCGGTGCCACCGGCAAACCTGGACACACTCTTTCCCAGGCACCCCCACCCTTGGACAGGGAATTAGGTGGTACTGACCACCTAAGAACGTCCCCTTCAACCCAGATGTTCTCTCTCGCTGATTTAAAATATCACTAGGTTTCAGAATTAACACTCAAGACTTCCTCACCCTTGTACTGTGAGCGAACTGGATGCCTTCCCCCCAGAAATTATCTTGTCTCAATTTGAAATATTACATTTCGGTATTAATAACCAGCATCTAGCTGTTGCAGGCGAAGGTCTTCCCTGGACGCAAGACCCGGAAGGCAGCTTGCCTGTGCCAAGCCATGCCCTAGACCCATGGGGGAGGCAGGAAGGGGGCCCCTCCCAGTGAAACCAGGGGCAAGACAAGTTCAGCAAGCACTCACCTCCCGGCAGAAGGTCACGATGTTTTCCCACAGGGCCTTGGCCTCTCCCTCGTCCGTCTGCCGCCTCTTCTCCACGTGCATGCTCTCCCGTCTCTTCAGGGGTTTGAGGCCCTTGCGCTGGGCCACGTACTGCTGCGGGGTATGACAGGCCACGCAGTGCTTGGCCTTCACCTCATTGAGCAAGGTGCAAGCGGGACAAGCCCACTGGCCCGGCCTCTCCTGGCTGGTGGGCAGCTGGGACGGGAAGAGACGGGCGACCTTGCGGGCGGACGGAGCTTTGCTGCTGCAAGAGGAGCAGCCGCCCTTGTCGCAAGCCCCGCAGTCGGGGCAGCGGGGGGAGGGCTCGCCCTGCGTGCCGTGCTCCTGGAAGCCATGCAGCTTGGAGGAGCCGCAGGCTTTGCATTTCTGGGCCAGGGTGGGGTTCTTGAGGGTGCACTTGGAACAGGACCAGGTAGTGAAGTCAGGGCTGGAGGGGCTGCACGGGGTGAATCTCACTGAGTCCCCCACCAGATTGATGGTGTCGCTGCCTTTCTGGGCACTGCAAGCCTCGCATTTGCTGGCCCCAGCGGAGTTAAGCAGGGAGCAGGAGCTGCACTTCCAGTGGGACGGACTGACCTCCATCTCCTCCTCCAGCACGCTCAGCCGCTTGTTAGACAGCAGCTCCTGGAAGCGGGCAGCTGGGGCAGCCCTGGCCTGACCCTGCGGAGAGCCCTTCTGCCCCGCTGCGCCCTGAGCCACGGGCTGGGAGGCTTCGGGCCCCGGCATCTGCAGCTGAGGGGGCACCTCCCGGCGGCTTCGGGGCACAGGGTTGTTCTGGAGCCCCGGGGAGAAGGGACTGAAGGGTGGTATCTTCTGGGCCTCTTGTTCCATAGCCACTGGGCCTTGGGTGGCTGCGGCGTCACCATCAGAGATCTCTGCAGAGACCAACGGCTGCGGGGTAGAGGGGGCCATGTGAAATCCGGCAGGGGTGATGACTTCAGGGACGACCAGCGCCTCTGGTGGGATCTTGGGCAGGGAGAGCTTGCGTGGGCCACCACAGGCAGAGCAGGAGTTGGCCACCGGCGTGTTGTGCAGCGTGCAGCGCTGGCAAGCCCAGCCATTCTCCAGCTCCGCTTCATCGGGGCTCTTCCCCTCCGAGTCCTCGCTGCTGCTTTCTGCCTTGGCAGCCTCCTCCTTGGACGTGCCCTTGGGCTCCACAAGCACGGCGGGCTTGGGCAAGATGCCGTTGATGACGGGCAAGGGGGAGCCGCTGGGCCCTGGCTCCGGGGTGAAGCCACATACCTCGCAGGCTTCCTTGCCCAGAAAGTTCCTGAAGGTGCAGCGGGCACAAGCCCATTTCTGTTCCTCCACACTGAGCCGCAGGATGTGGTTGAGGTCGGGCTTCTGGCGGGGGGCTTCGCATATGGAGCACTGCCGCTGGCCGACGGGATTCAGAAAGGTGCAGCGGGTGCAGGACCACTCGCGGACGGCAGCCATGGAGCCGGGAGAGTGGGAGTGGCTGGAAGAAAGCAGAAGACAGCGTGAGGCCAGGGCCACCCGGTACGCGGAGGTACCACGCTGGGCTGGTACCTTGCTTCCGGGAAGACAACAACCAGCAATCCAGCCATTGCTCTCCAGGCACTTCTTCCTCTGGCACCGACAGCCGATTTCTCCAAGAGCACGGCAACGCACTGGCTTCCACCCAAAACACTTCAGGAAAAGCACAAGAAACAGCCCTGCAACCCCACTGACTCTGGTTTCATGGAAGGGATGCACCCTGGTGAGCAAGCACACCGTCTCCGCGCCCAGCCTCCGCAATTTTATACATCTGCAGCTCGTTTGTAACTCTCTGGAGGAGGTGACACCCTCCTCTGCCTTCTTGCTGTCCCAGGGTCAGTTCTTTCCTCCTTCGGTGTCCCTCCAGCCCACCTCTCACTTTCTGTTCCCGCCTCCCTCCTCTCCTTCTGGCTTGCCACTGCAGGCACACCAGTTATCCACACTGGGACAACTGTGTTAACCCAACCAGGCACCACCGAGCAAAGAAAAGCATGTTGTGGTGTACAGTGGTGCTACAGGCTTTGGGGCCAAGAAGCCTGGCCGGCCTGCCGGCAGCAGCTCCGTGCCGGGGCCGAGGCGGGTCGTGGCAAAGCAGTGCCGGGACCGCTCAGCGGCAGGTTCTGAGCTCAGCACCAGCTCCTGGTCTCTCCAACCTCGGGCAGAGGCAAGGCGTTTCTCATCAGCAGGCTTTGGAGGGCACCGTGTCCCAGCTCCAGCTTCTGCCCCACTTACCTGGGAAGCGGAGAGGCCACAGACCCTTGCCGTCAGCACCACCCCTCGGATTCAACCTCCAAGGTTGCCCAGGAATGCCTGAAACCCTGATGGGAGAAGGGGTCCAACACACGCCAGAGCCACCTCGTTCTAGAGGTTGCAGGGAGCAGCTCTCCCTCACCGTGGCCCTCCTGGTGCTTTCAGGAAGACAGTGCCACGCTTGCACTCATGCTGACAAATGGCAGAAGGAATACCCAGCCTTGCACGATGCCCTTTGTCCCCTGCTCAGGATGATTTCCCGGAGCTTTGAGCAAAGGTGGGGCTGAAACAGACCTTTCTGCTTCCTCCTCCTTCGCGCAACAACAAACCAGCTCTTCTCCACGCCAATGTGCAGCCCAGAGCCCTCCTTCCACGCGCTCGCTCCTGCTCCCTGATAACGCAGCCAAGTCTAAAGCCCCAAACTTGAACCCAAGCTCCAGGCCAGATGAGCTCCTCTCCATCTGAGCTGGTTCTATTCCAGCCCCTTCCACCCTGCCCTGCTTGCCTGACACCCCGGTGCAGGACCGACCCTGCAGGAGAAGCCTCCGAGTCTACCTCGAGCCCTCAGCTCTTCCTGGGAACAGCAAATTCAGGGCATCCCAGGCCAAGGAACCAGCAACCTAAATCATGGGGGCTGCAGCCCAGCGGGCTCATCGCTGGCTGCCTCTCTAGCGTACCTTCAAGGACCAGGTTCAACCATAACACGGGCTGGAACGATGAAGGGAGAGAAGTCTTCTGCCACAGAGGGCAGGTGCAGAAGGCTGTGAGGGAACTGGGTCCTGGCTGGTCTCCAGCATCCCGAGCAGCAGCACCTGCACAACCAGCTTCCCAAGGCAGCTGAGCAGACTGCATTGCAGCAGCGGGGTCTGGAGGGGACAGAGGACGCAGTAAAAGCCACCCTGGGGAGGAGGAGAGTGACCCTTCGTTTGGCTGGGTACACCAGAAACTCTCCTGAGAATAGTCCGGCAGCAGGGATCGGACCACATTTCCAGACCGTGCCCCACAGCCATCAGAAGAGCAGCACCCCCTCACAAGGTGATCAGATACAACCTTCAACTCTCTTCTTAAATCAAATGTTTCTCTAAATAAAGCCCAAACCCAAGAAATCTATTTCATTGCAAGAGAGAGCTTGAAAATTCATTCTGGTTCATATACCGTGCCTTCATAGTTCGAACTTTACAAGGTATTTATTTACTGGAGTTATTTAAGGAATCTTTCCCAGGTAAGAGAAATATAAACATTGATTTTTCTGCCTGAAGTCCTACAGCTGTGAGCCACTGAAGAGTCCTCTCCCCTGTGGCAGCACCATGCCCACAGCCATCTGAAAGGGAGATCATTCCTCAAAGAGAGAGAAAGGGACGGAGCTGCGTGCCCAGCTCCAGCAGAGGCGGAGAAGCCAACAGGGCCATGAAGGGCACTGTGCTCCTGTCACATCCGTTCGTCTTCCTGGATGAGGTTCATCAAACCACAGGCATCAGCAAAAGCCTGTCAGCAACCAGTGCCATCCACATCTGTCCTCCTGCAGCGTCCCGTGCTGTTACCCACCGTATGCTGTGCTGGAGAGAGCTGGCTCCAAAAAATCCAGCCCTAAATGTGGATGCCGTGCTGCTTATTGCAGAGCAGCACCCTCCAGCCACCCATCGTCCTGCCGCACATGTCGCTCTTGCGCCTGCAGTCCTACCCAGCTTCTGGCCACACAGTCGCAGGACCATGGGAAGAAATCGCCTTGTCCCTTCCCATACCAATACAGAGAAAGGAAAGACCAGGATAACCTAAAAGAGAGAAGTAGACGAGGGGACAGTGGGACACGCTGCATTGCGGGACCTTCCTGATGCGGTATCGGCGATGAGCCGTGGGCTCAGGGAAGGCAGCACGGTTTCACTTGGCCGGGCAGGAGATCCAAGCTCCAGGCAGCAGGAAGGGAGGCGGAAGGCAGGACACTGCAGTGCTGTGCCATGCCACCGCCCATGCTCTGCCCCAAGCTCTGATACCGGCCTTGGGGAGCTGTCATCGCTCCCTGGCCACGCTGTCCCCCTCCCGGTCCCCTCCTCTCCCCCACGGCACAGGAGTCGGCTCCCAACACCGTCCGCTCCAGGGACACCATCCTGCCCACTGCTGCGATTGCCATCTGCTTGACTTTCTCCACTGACAGCTCTCAGGAAAACCAAAAAGCCTCCCAGAAAGATCAGCTCTTCTCTCAAAGGTCAGTAGCTCCCCTTGTGCCGTGGTTTGAGGTGGACTGGCCACAATAATGAACAACGGGACACCTTGCAGTGGCCGGGCCACCAACGTGGCAAGCTCTGGCAGAGCACTTCCCTGCCCGCTTCTCCCCGGGACAGCTGTTACACCACATCACGGTGCCCGGCAGCCACACAGCTTTCCCTGCAAGCCAGTGGGAGACGCACAAACATGGGAGAGGACATGGGACAGGCATCTTCAGCTGTCCCCTACATGCCACTGGTTCCCCAGCCTTGACGACTGGCAGCACACCAGACTGCAGCCTGCTCCCACCAGACTCCTGCCTGGGACTGATGGACAATTCAAATCTCTGCCTGGAGCACCAGACTTAATTTGATGGTCCAAAGATCACAGAGGGCACCAGACTGGAAGGGCTGGGCTGAACGCTGGCCTTTGGTCCATCCTTACACAATACAAGCCCTGCCTCTGTCCCACACCTCTCCGGAATGAACTGGCTGAAGAAGAAACCCAACCGCAGCCTGTCCAAGCTCTGTTCTTCTCCCTACAAAGCCTGGCTGGCTCCTTTCCCGGCAGGCAATGAGCCTGCGTGAGGAAATACAGTTGTCTCCACCAGCTCTTCACCGGGCCCATCTGCTGTATGCTAACACACATGCTCTCCAGCCCCAGAAAACGCAACTGAGAAACATCGCCTGCCACCTTCCCAGGCGCCTGGGCAGGAGAGGAGCTCCTCTCAAAACAGCCACTCCACAGCGACCTGACAAAGTCATCCACCCACAGAAGGGGTTTTCCTAAGAAGGGGACTCTTTACAGGGAACATGACGACACAAGCTCTCAGCAGCTGGTTGGGCTGGCAGCATGGATCACAGAACGGTTTGGGTTGGAAGGGACCTTAAAGACCACTCAGTGCCAACCCCCTGCCCTGGGCAGGGACACCTCCCACCACACCACGTTGCTCCAAGCCCCGTCCAACCCGTCCTTGAACACCTCCAGGGATGGGGCAGCCACAGCTTCTCTGGGCAACCTGGGACAGGGGCTCACCACCCTCTCAGCAAACAATTTCTTCTTGAGATCTCATCTCAATCTCCCCTCTTTCAGTTTAAAACCATTCCCCCTCGTCCCATGGCTCCCCTCCCTGATCCAGAGTCCCTCCCCAGCTTTCCTGGAGCCCCTTTAGGGACTGGAAGGCTGTTATAAGGTCTCCTCAGACCAGGAGAGGAACAAGATCTGTGAGAGGCTCTTGCTGGGTGCACACAACAAGGAAAGGGAAAAGGCCGTGCGACCCCACACCTGCAGCAGCATGGACAGGGCTGGCCCCAGATGGCCATGCTTCCCTCCGCAGTAGCTATACCCAATCGAGACAGGGCGCACATCAGCTGGCAGGAGACACCACCACGTTGGCAGGACTGCACCTACCTTGGCAGTCACAACAGTGTGATTATAATACTTTAAAAAGAATATAGAAAGTACTCAACCGAGTAGGCAGCTTTCAGCGGGCTGACCAGGTCCCAGGGGACCTCACTGCCGTGTGGAGTTGGGAGTGCCAAAGACAGCCCCGTGCCGAGGTGAGAGCCTCTAGAGAGGGACGCTGGCTGGGACACCAAGGCAGCCTTCGCAGGCAGGATCCGGCAGCAGAGCTGCCCGAAGGGTGTGCGACTGTTTCCCTCTGGACACCGTTTCTGAGAGCGCAGAGGTGGCGAGGGAAGGCTGTCATCAGGAGGGAAGGGAGAGCCACTGCAGGGATATCGTGGTCCTTTGCTTCCCTCTGACCTGCAGGAACTTTAACTGAAATGGGGCAGAATTGTTAGGACAAGGCAGGGAAGGGATTACAAAGGTACCAGCTGGTACCTTCTAAACCCACCTTGGGACAGTGATGCCCCCCTCCGAGGGCTCTGCTGAGCGATGAGTTTAGGAGTCTCTGCCGAGCTTGCATGTCCTGGTGCTACAGAGCCCAGGCTCCCACACAGCCATCAAACAAGCCAGGGGTCTCCACCACCTTTGGGTATCATCTGGGACCAAAGGCTTTTCTGAAGCCTCACCGGAGCAGGGCAAGACAGGAAGGAACAGGGCAGGGTGCGAGATTGGGAAGTGCCCAAAAACCTGCAGTTTGCGTCTTTCCTGGAGGCAGGGAGCTGGTGGCGTGCCAAGCCTGTGTGATGTGCAGCCCAGCGCCGGGGCAAGAGATGGCAACCAGCCCTGGAGAGAAGCACCTTGGACTGCCAGAGCGAATGGCCCATGGTGACCTGGGCACTGGAGCGAGAAATCCCAGGGCTCCGCTGCAGAGCCCACCCCAGCGACAGGATTATATGAGCTTGTGTCAATCGCACACAGCAACAGAATCAGGCTGTTTCTCTAAATAAAACTCTTCCAGAACAGCTAAAGCCTTAAGACTTACTGCTTCAGTTCTCTCCTGCAGTAAATAAACAAATAAATAAAAATCAATTGTTCTAGTCAGCAGCGTACAAACCCCGAGTTCCCTGAAACAGAACGCATTCTAGCAAAATCCTCCTCTTTGACAAATAGAAGAAAAGGCACTAGAACTTTGTGGAAGAAAAAGAAAAATCACAAATTCCCCAAACAAAATCCTGCCTGGATTGTCCGTGAGCTGCGCATCGCTCCCCCTCCTCCCCGTCCAGCTGTTTTCTATTTAACTCCTCCTTTCAACTTGCTCTGACCTCAAAGAGGAACTGCTGAGGCATCTCCCGCGCCGACCTACCCCATCTCCAGGAGACATCCACGCCTGGGCGAGAAGGGGGTTGGGGGGGGGGGGGGGGGGCACGGTCAGGATCCGCACGGCATCGCTCTGGAAGATGAACGGTCAGAAGGACAGGTGGGTTGGGATGGTGGCCCACACGTCGTGAAGCCCAGGCAAGGAGATGCTGTGGGCTGAGCTGACTCACTCTTGCAGAGCCAGGCAAGGGCAGGTAGGCTGGACCAGGGGAAGGCTGCAGCAGATATACTGGCAGAGCAACACAGGAACACCACAAAGAGGGACTTTCCGCTTTTTACAAATTTCTATAGGAGAAAAACAGGCTCTGATTCACACTTCTCAACCCTGAGGGGCTACAGAAGTGTCACCAGCTCTGTGCTAGCATCACACAAACAGGGCAGGTTGCATAAGTATTTCCAAATCCTGCCTCTCCCACTCCACCAAGGTGAAACAAGAAAATCACACAGGCTTCAGTACCAGTGACCTTCACCCAACTTCCAGAGAGGTGCGGGCAAAACCAAAGCACCAGAAGGGACCTGTCCCTCTGCCCTCTTCTCCCACTTTGCACCAGCAGGGATGATCGACTGAGCAAGGGCAGAGACAGCAAAGAAAACCTCTCCTGCGCTCACCTGTGCTTTCCTGGAGGCTCCTATCAAAGGAACCATGCCAGGCAGTGCCAGGCAGGCCCACCACAATGGCACAAATGTGCCCACAAAAGAGGGGCTCTTGCTGGACCTCTCCACCTGTGAGCAAAAGCAGCGCCCCACTTCCACAAGAGCAAGCACGGAGGATCCCAGAGGATCCCAGAATAACTCAGGTCAGAGGGGACCTCAGGGGGAGTCTCCAGTCCAAACTCCTGCTCCAAGCTGCAATTCTTAACAGATCGCACGAGGTTGCCCAGGTTTATACAGTCTGGTCTTGAAAACCTCCAAGCACAGAGACTACACAGTCTCTCTAGGCAGCAAACTCTACTGACTGACCGTCCATGAGCCAAAAAGGCTTCTCCTTGTATCCAGTCTGGTCCTCTCCTGTTTCATCCTACGCTTTTTGTTTCCTGGCCTCCCACCACGCACTGCTGTGAAGAGCCAGGCTCTGTCTTGTGGGTGATGTCCCTGTAGCCATGGGTAGACCTCCTCCAAAGCCTTCTCTTCTCCAGCCTGAACAAGCCCAGCTCCCTCATCCTCTCCTTGCAGGACACGGGCTCCAGCACCCTGACATCTTAGTGCCCCTCCACTGAACTTGCTCCAGTTTGCCGAGGTTTTTGCCCCAAACTGGATGTACGTTTAGGAGTTCAAGCTGCAGTCTCGCTACACCTTCTGGGTTGCGGTCCTGCTCCTCTTGCGCAGCACCAGGAAAGCGTTTGGTACAGGATGGGGCTGAGCAACACAGAACGGGGCTGGTGGCTCGCATCCTCCACTGTGAGCTGAGAAAGTGCTAAGTGAGCCCTGGTTGAAAAGCTTCTACAAAACACAGCTTCACCTTAGCAGGAACCCATTAACTTCAAAAGCACCAGCAGTTCAGCCTTCTGGTAACTACAGAGACAAACCTGATTTTTAAAGAAACTCTTGCTCAAATAGCTTGAGTAGCTTGAGCTAGAATAGCTTATCACCATGTTTGATGCCTCGTATCCTTGCAGGCACCACCACTGCAAGCCACTGCCCAGTCCAGGAAAAAAGTGCCTCCCAGTAGACCTGGTCTGTAGCATCCAGGACCCGCAGCCCCTTCTATGAAGCAGCACTGGGATCTCATCATCACACTGAGGTCAGGCAAGGAAGGAAAGGAAAAACAACTCCCAAAAGGACACCACTTTCTTCATGCAACGCCCATCTCACACCAGGCAGCTCCTTCAGCTGGGACCAAGCTCCCTTTGTTCCTTCAGTCTGGTGGAAGGGCACCACAACGGCTACAACTACACACATTCCTCCTTTTGCTGAAGCAGCTGATGAAATAAAGATTTCTTGATCCTGAAATATTAATTTTTGAGTGCTCCAGAGCTTTATTATATATTTATATCTGCTCTCATTCTTTAGAGTCAGTCCAGGACAAACTGTCAACTGGTTCCCAGGAAACCACCTTAGATACGGGAATGGAAAACAGCTGAGGGACCAGCCCCTTCCACTTCCATGCCAAACCCTCCTCTGGCCAGGACTCCCCCTCTTTCTGGAGGTCACCCCCTCCCAGCCCCAGTGCAGTATCAGTGACACTGACTTGGGCAAGACAATTACATTTATGCAGAAAATAGCATTTTCCACTGGTAATAACTTGAATGGCTTGAAGCAGGACAACTGGATTTGTTGTGTTTAATAAAGCAACGGTGACAGAGGAGAATCACTCATCAAGGTCGGGGGAGGAGGGGGGGAAGCCTAATTGTGCAGCAGGAGACCACGCAAGGGTGAGCACTTGACGGTGAGCTGCGCCATTAAAGATCCACCAACACCACACAACCCTCCCCAGAAGGTGCCAAGAGGCTCGGCTAGACACTAAGAGTTTTCCAAGCTAATGACGCACTCCAGTTCCTGGGAATTTCTTGGTCCCATTGCACCAAACCTCAAGGGGGTTCTTGCACAGTTTCTATTTAGCTTCTGCTTTCCCAGCCTGGACACAGCTCCCAATGTCCTCTGCCAGCTCGGATGTGCTCCACCGGCCAGCGAGAGAGGAGGCTGCGAGTTTTAATGAGAAGTTCCCAGGGGAAAACTGAACTCTGCTAATGAGAAGGCTGAGAAAAAACCCACTGGCCCCAGATGTACGGAGTTCAGTCAGCAGTGTGCGGCAGCCAACAAAACCACAGAACATGCTCTCAAACTGCAGCTTTCCCTGCAATTCACCTTGCCGTCACCTCCCCAAAACCAGGGCTTGCCTGTCTTAGGACAGACAGATGTTAAGGGTGAGGGGGGACATTTTGGTGTAGGATGGGGAAGAAAGGCCTTCCAAGGCTCTGTAAGTACAACTGCTTGCAAAGTGTGCAAGTGGGGCAGAGAACATGCTCCTCTAACCCTTGCTGGCCACGAAGAGGCCCCAGGGAAGCTGTCAAGAGTAGGGTGGGAAACGGGAGGAGAGCAGAGGCACACCTGGGACAGGAGCACCCTGAAAGCTCCTGCAACACGCATCGAAATCCGGCTTCGACAAAGGAAGGGAGCTGAGGAGACCGTCATTGCTTGGGGAGTCTTCTTCACAGCTGAAACACCTTTCTGGATTTGTCCCAGGAAAAAGGGGAGAAGGAGCAGTCTTTGAAGGGTTCTAACCCATCTGAACACGTGGTCACTGGAGCCCAGTGCCGCTGCAGGAATGCAAAGTGACACACGTCTGGAAGGAGGATGCTTCACACTGGCTTTCCTCCAAGGCTAAGGACACACAGGCAGCGTTATCCTAAACTGATGGCTCGGAGATCAGAAACTTTTATCGTTCTTCATGCAAAATCATCAAAGCAGAATCAGAATCTGGAAGGCTTGCCTTGTGAGAAAAACAGGACGTGCATCATTAGCCTTTAATATACCTTAATTGCTTCAGTGTTGTAAGATACTGGCTTTCAGAAGAAAACCAGTTTGGCTTGCAGAGCGCTGTGAGGCACAGGCACGCCGAGACATGACCATTCTCAAAGGCTCCTTTGCTAATGAACAGGTCACCCAAATCTCTGCCAGGGCAAGAAGAAGAATCCCTGGGGATACGAAAGGAAGAGGCGGACCAAGTACTTCAAGGAGGGCAGCAAAGTCCGAGTTCTAGCTTCGCTCAAACGTCAGGAGCTTTCACAAGCTCTGGGTTCACAAGCTTTTGATGAGGGACCAGGTGTCTCACCCTAAAGAAGCACCTCCTATGCCTATCCCAAGGTTATTGGGATGCAGGACCCAGACGAGATGGCCAACGGCAATGGGAGCTCTTCAAAACTCTGGATGGGGAACGCACTCCACTGGCACTCAGTGGCATGGGATCGTCCTACAGGCTGGCAGGAACACAGCTTGGGAAGGTCCCTCTGGAGCCCCAGCCCTGGGGACAGACACCAGCACAGCCTCAGCTCCTCTCAGGCTACACCGTTTCTCATTAAGATCAATTCCAGCCCATTGGTATAATTAATAACCTCATCTTGCCTCCCTGCATGTAAGCATGGGAAATTTCGGCAGTTGCAATCACAGTTCACTTCAAAGAAACCAATTTAGGAGAGCGCTGCTGCCGCCACCTTGCCTGTACTCAACTCACCTCTTCTGTACCTAATTCCCCTGGTCTTTTGGGTATCTGGGGCAAATTAAGAGCAAACAATATCAAGCTCCAGTTGCACCCAAGTATTATACGAGGCGAGGAAAATTTGTGTCATTAACTCAGGCCAGCACCGTACCCTGTATATGCTTAAACAGGTTCGATAACGTCTTAATACGTTGATTTGGCTCAAGGTGGTGACGAACTGAATGGCCTCAATCCATATCTTGCCTTACTTTGCCTACATGACTAAAATCCACATACAGTGGATATCTGAACCCGCTTAAGAGCAAATACACAAAAGAGGTACACCAGTTTTACGTGCTTTTGTCACAGTTGCATGAAATTGGTGTAATTTAGGCATAGAAAGCGCAAAGGATCTGTGTAGATACCCTGGTTCTGCTAAAACATTTGGGAGTGCCGCAGGGTGCCTGCACCTCCCATAAAAGCTGCTCTTTCAGCGGAAAAAGGCCCACAGTCCTCCAGCAAATGGAACACAAGAATTCAAGAATTTAATTTTTTTGTTAAAAAAGACCAACAGACCAGAAAGGCCTGAACCCTCGAAGACTGACGGACACAAGTTAGGTTGGATACTTGTAGCTTCAGCTTCTTGCATGCTTGGAGCAAGAAGGCACCTAGAGAACACTAGATTTGTTCTTTAGAAAGCCTGGTAAAAATTGGTTCAGTTATCTTGCCTGTTTTTTATAATTACACTCCCTCTTTAGTCTAAGCAGCGTCCCAGAAAGCTTCCCATGTAAAATACAGCTGTCCAGCAAAATTCATGAGCACCTAAAAGGGAGGAAGATTCAAACTCCATTGAAATCAATCCCACGGACCAAGCTGACACATCTTACACATCTGCTATGGAATAAAATAGCTACCTGTTGCCAAGATTGGCTAGTATAGAAAGGTTTGAAAAATACAGCTTTTTACACCCAGCCACCAAACAGAGACCTCCACGCTGAAAAACTGAAAGACAACGTCATCCACAACCCAAACAGGGCAGGGGGTCTCGCCAACATTATGGGGTAACACAAAGGATTATGAGAGGTGCCGTAAATCCAGCTTTTGGCCCTTCACACTCATCTTTTCAGCAATGCCAGGGGAAAGATTTTTCTGGAAGCAGCAAAAGGGAAGTTGGGAATTATATTTTCTTGAGAGGTTTTCATGAGAATGACCCGCTGCTGGTCCAAGTCCAACAGCGATCTCCAGCCAGCATCCAGCAGGTGGCAAAGCACACCACCACCAACCAAACCTCCTGGACCTTTGGCCGTCCGTGCGGAGATGACAAAAACTCAAGGCACCGAGGACGAGGGCTGACCCCACACCCCGGCAGTCGGGGACAAGACTCAAACGCGGGCGCCAGAGGTGCTGCTTGCTCGCTCATGTTGAGAACAGGTTTAGTACAAATGTGCGTTGCGGTTTCACTTCCATGGCCCCAGCAGGAGGGAGTCTGCAATTATTCACATGTGGAGAAGCCTGAATGCTTCTGTGGAAAAGAAGGAAAAAATTTCAAACTCTGAAAAGACCCCCTTGGTTAGGAAGAAAGATTTTGAAGGAACGGCAGGGGCTCCAAAAACTTATTTAATCATTCCCTGCCTGGCCCATAAATCGTTCCCTGCCTTGAGGCAGCTCGTAAAACTTCTCAAGAGCCTATCAAGGGTCAATCCTGGGAGACACCTTCCCTGGCCGGTAATACAGATGAAGTGAAAAAAGGTGAATGGGGGTGTGGGGAAGAGCGGTTCAGCTGCCAGGCAGCAAGACAGGCTACGGTCAAAGGCCAAACAGGTTCAGATGTGGCAGAAGAGGAGTGATGCCTGGCTGCAGCGTTCAGCCTCAACTCTCAGCCCAAAACACTCTGAACCTTTTGAACACGGCAGGAGAAAAGATTATTACAGAGCAAAGACAGCCCTGGCAACACCAGGACTGACAGAATCCCATCAATCCCACCACACACCCAGCAGGGACCAGTGAGGACACCAAATCCTCTGGGATGGGCTATAGAATCATAGAATGTGTTGGGTTGGAAGGGACCTCTAAAGGCCATCCAGTCCAACCCCCCTGCAGTCAGCAGGGACACCTTCAACGAGATCAGGTCGCTCAGAGCCTCATCCAGCCTGGCCTTGAATGTATCCAGGGATGGGGCCTCCACCACCTCTCTGGGCAACCTGTTCCAGTGTCTCACCACCCTCGTTGTAAAGAACTTCTTCCTAATGTCTCATCTGAACCTGCCCTGCTCTAGTTTAAAACCATTGCCCCTCGTCCTATTGCTACATGCCCTTGCAAACAGCCCCTCCCCAGCTTTCCTGGAGCCCCTTTAGGGACTGGAAGGGGCTCCAAGGTCTCCCCAGAGCCTTCTCTTCTCCAGGCTGAACAACCCCAGCTCTCTCAGCCTGTCCTCACAGCAGAGGGGCTCCAGCCCTTGGATCATCCTCGTGGCCTCCTCTGGCCCCGCTTCAACAGGGCCATGTCCTTGTTGTGCTGAGGGCTCCAGAGCTGGACACAGTACTCCAGGTGGGGTCTCACCAGAGCAGAGGGGCAGAATCCTCTCTCTGCATCTGCTGGCCACGGTTCTTTTGATGCAGCCCAGGATGCG
Source organism: Chroicocephalus ridibundus (assembly GCF_963924245.1). Taxonomy (NCBI): domain Eukaryota; kingdom Metazoa; phylum Chordata; class Aves; order Charadriiformes; family Laridae; genus Chroicocephalus; species Chroicocephalus ridibundus. The sequence continues at coordinate 40,016,798 of NC_086291.1, read as the reverse complement.
GTTGGCCTTCTGGGCTGCAAGTGCACATTGTTGGCTCATGTCCAGCTTTTCATCTATGAGTAGCACACCCCCTCCATGGAGCAAGGTCCTTTAAACCTCAAGGTGTGGCAGGAAGAGGGTGGGAGACACCAGGAGCACCTAATGGCCTCCTGCGCCCACAGGAACCCGAGGACAAACACACCTCGAGCAACATGAAGCCAAATCGCACCCTGGAGGCAGCCTCTCCTCTTGCAGTCACAAGGGCTCCCTGCTGATCTGAACAAACTGGTGAGCAGTTTAAACCTGAACACGTGAGTAGGACACATCATGAAGACGCCAGTCCCATCAGGATCTCCAAGCCACCACTGAAGTTAGGCTAGCACAAGACGTATAGAAATCAGGGGAGATCAAGAGCAACAGCAAGAGGATTCATGACCAACACACCAGATCTAGGAGGACAAGCAAGATGCTGGGGAGGAACAGCTGGGAAGATGATGTTCTTTACTACTACTATTACACCAAATCATTTCAAATCGTGGCAAGTTTTAATTTAGGAAGCCAACAGAAATTGTGCCCTTTAAAAATGGGACTAAAGTTGGTAAGAGTAATGAACCAGGAGAAGATCCCAAGGAAGAGCAGTGGAGGGTTAATGCCTCTCTCCGAGCATTAACAGTAGCCAATGAATGGCATCCAGGGAGGCTGCGGAATATCCCCTTCACACCATGTCTTTTGCCCAGCAAGGAAGAAGGGCAAGACTTTGCTGTCTTCAACACATCGCCGAGACTTAAACGAGGCTGACATACTGAGAAGACATGTCCTTTTTTCCTCCATCAAGGATGTGTGCCACTCCCTCAAATCCGCTGGTCGAGGGGTCGTCTTCTGAGCTGCCTCCTCTGTTATTGCCCCTTAACCATCTCCACTGCAGGCCTGCTGGGCTGGCTCTGCCCCAGGCCCTGCCAGCAGCCCTTCTCACCAAGCCCAGAGTGAGATATCTGCTCCCCAACCCTGCAGACTGGCCACAGGAACGTCTGCTCAGAGACAAGAGGATGGGGGCAGCTTCGTATCAATGATTATCTATGATGCTCGGGTCAGGAAGAGTGGGAGGGACAGCCAAGAAAAGCTCAAAGCTTAAGGATTTCAGATGAAATGTGGGAGAAAATGGACTAGAGGACATCTCTTAGGATGTCTCGTGTCTGAAGAGCGTGGCACAGGACAGGTTTGAGGAGCTGCGGGTGATGCTCTGTGAGCAGCTCCACCCCATGCTCACAGCCAGTGCCACCAGCTCAGCTCCAAAACACCGCCCTGTACTTTCAGAGAGTAAATTCAATCCTTTCTTCCCAGGATGAAAAGGAAATTCAAAGCTGTTTGCTGCCTTTGACGCCAGAAAGGCAAAATACCGCTGTTGGAGGAAGGCATACAAGGCTGGAGAGGACCGCCTGCCCCCTCGCGTGGCCCCGCAGGGCTTGTGGGGTGGTGGGAGCTATCGCAACACAGGCACAACCACGGGGAAGGAGGTGGGAAAATGCCGCCAAGCCCCTCTCTTGTCTCACCAGTTCCCAGCCCTGCCTGTAATCAGCTGCACGGGGCAGGCTGCTATTTGCTTGAGAAACAGCCATCTTTTTCCCTAAATTCTCCCTTTAAAAGAAATAAATCAAGGCATAGCTCCAAGGTACAATTAGGAAAAAAACGACAGTCGTCAAGAGCTTGGTACCATTTGGGCTGGAGAGAGAGACAAAGACTCGTCTTTCCCTCAGGTCTGACACTAAGGAGAGCGTGGGCATGCAGAGCCCCCGGCCTCCTCCTCCTCCTCCTCTCCTGGGGCTTTAACTTGGCCGTTGTCCTGGCTCCTGGCAGAGCTGCAAACGAGGAAACTTCCCAGGGCCCAAGCCCACACTGCCGAGCTCTGCAGCGGCGCCATCCCACTGTCCCAGACCACCCAGTGACCCCCCTGCAGCTACCAGCCACGCTCGGGGCACTGTGGGCAGGACCTTGCACCCACCAGCAAGAGAGAAGGCAGCAGGGCACTGTGGTCCATCGCCAGCGGCTGTCAGGCTCTCTTCAGGGTGATTAACCGGCCTTAATGAAAAGCTAAGCCAGTCCTGTGCCCGAGGAAAGCAGCTCACGCTTAATAACCCAGCCAACAAGCTTTGCACTGATCTGCAGAAAGAAAGAAAGATTGCCAAGGGACAGAGGAAGAGAGAGGAACTCTGGCAACTCCCAACATCCCTGGAGCCGATCCGAGTCGGCCAAGCCATAGCCGCTCGCGTGGTCGGATCGGGGCATGGTAATCAAGCCACCGCGGCCACACTACAAATGTCACCGGGCAGCGAGGGGAAAGGCGAGGATGGAGGTTCCTCCCAGAGCCAATGCCACCAACCAGCAAGCCCTGCTATCTCTCAACTCCTTTGGAGACAGGAGATCAGAAGGCAGAGGGCAAACCTGAATGTCCTCTCTTCTACTTCAGGAACCACATCTGCAACCCCTCCAGAGAACACCAGTCCCAGAGGAGGATCTCGACGCGCAGAGCAGAAGCCCAGGACGACGTCCCAGATGACCTGCGTGTTGGAGTTTGCCCACACATGCACACGCTCACTCTTTCCACTGAGTCCCTGGCTCCACACGCAACTTCCAAGTGCACTCACATTCACTACCAGGTCCTGGAAAAAACTTTCCCAAAGGCTTGGTGCAGCCTGCTGCACCGGAGCCATGTCCCTCCACGCTTTGCCGACCTTGGGTGATGTGGGGCCAAGGGCTTGCGTGGTCAGCTGGGGTACCAGGGCCCGCATGGAGAGTGGAGGCTTTCAACACCAATAAACCCCACCAACCTCACAGACAGCTCCAGCCTTTCCCGATCTTGGATCACCCGCGCCGTCTCCAGCTCTGTTCCCAGGTTCTGTCAGGTCAAGCAGATGAACGCAAGACTGCACAAAATTTGTTGCTGCATCAGCTGTGGGTTTGGGTGTCTGCTGCTGTGCTGCAGCCAGCAGGCTCTGCTCTCCTTGCAGGCTCGGGGGGAGGAGGAAAAACAAGGAGGGGAGAAGCCACCTCAGGTCCTCTTCAGACTCAGGGCAAATGAACCAGCATCTCCTCCACGCAATAGGAGGAAGAAGCAATTTGTTCTGACAAACGGTGAAAGCCTGCAGCGGGGTTGGCCCTTTCTGTCAAAGCTGGTGTACCACACGGAGCCTTACATGCCGGCGCGGAGAGGGGAGGGTACCAGCAGTCAAGTGATATATGCATCACTCACACAGGGAGACCATCAGCAATGCAGAAGAATAACCGGGCTGCAAAAGATACCTGTCTACCCAGCTGGGATCCCAGTGGCAAGCAAGCACGGTGTGTGCTAGCCAGCCATTGCCGCTTGTCGTCCACACCCGGGGCTGCCAGCGAGGAGTAGCGACTCAACGCGGCACCGGGACACACAGCGCGGCACCCCTGGGACACCCCTGGTGTACCCCTCTCTAGAGAGTTCACGTCTCAACACTTCAGCCTCGAAAGGGGTTGAAGGTTTGGGCACAAGCGCCTCTGGGATGAGATACGGTGCTATGGAGCACCCAGCAACGCGGCACAGGCAGGATGGGCATATTTGCGTCTTGAGTTTGTAAGCAACGTTCAAGTTGGCCGTGGAGTGTTCACAGTCCAGGAGGCCAGGAAATCGAAGCTCTTAACTTGTAGCGGAGCTGTAACAAGAAGGATCTGGGATGTTAGGTGTCTGGATTACCAAGAGAGAAGAGGCAGCAGCACAGAAGCCTCCTCTGGAAGCAACGTAACTCCAATGTCCATTTGGTCTCCAGCAAATGGACAGATATGGCCGTCTCCTTAGCTTGCAACTCCTGCCTAGCTGCCAGATTCCCTCTTTCCACGCACCATCTGGGGAAGCCTGGACGCAACTGGGAATGATTTTCCCACTGCAGCCTAAGAAAGAGCGCCAGCATCTGAAAGAACTAAAGACTTCACACCTGCACATGCTTCTCCACACATACCTGTGCAGCCCTGCGCCTGCCACAGACAGCGGCGCTTTGGAAGAGCCTTGGATTCTCCTCCCATGGGATCTCTTATCTAGACAGGCACTGACAGACCAAGGATCCTGCCCAACCACTAAGTCTAAGACGAGTCCAGCAACCAAACATGAATTTCTCAAGTCCTGGCAATGATCCTTCACCATCCTCTGAATTATTCCTCCTTGTTAGTATAATGATTTCCAAACCTTTGGGTCAAACCAGACCTGCTCCTTGCGAACAGCGATAACCGAGTGTGGGAGCACACACTTCCCTGCATCACAGAACAGAAAGCAGCTGGAGCCGCATCTGAGCGCTGCCAACGGGAAGATGAAAGACTCTCACACACTCCTCTTTTTCCACTGACACCGTCTTTATGGGCTCTTCTCCCCGCTCTCTGCTACGGATACAGCTCCTTTAACTGCTGATTTTCCACAGGTGGTGAAGTTCCAGATGCTCCTGGGAGGCTTTTCCAACTTTATTTATTCTATTTAAATAACAGGGGCATATGGATTATTACAGCTATTAAAGGGTTTGTTTATGTATGTGGGGGGAATCTTAAGAGAACAAAATATGCATCTGAGCCTGGGATTCAGAGAGCTACCAGCGCCTCTGAGCACCCAGACACCAGCGCCTGGCCACAGAGGAGCGGAGAACCACCTCTGTCTGCAAACAGCAGACCAAGGGCTGTGAATGAGTTTTCAGCTCCTCACCTACATCACACTAGGTCCTGCAGCGCTAGCGAGGAGATTTATACCAGCCCAGGAGATCATCGGGACTCCTGTTCCCTTTCTGCCACCCCCTGAACAGGATGAAGGTCCAATCTCCAGGACACGGCCAGAGCCAGACATCAGGTTAAACAGGATCTAACCAGGCGCTGAAGCAGCTACACAGGGTCCTTGGAAGCAGAGTATTCATGCTGGATCAAGCTGTGGCTGCTCCCTCTACAACCTGGGGAGCCCTGGCTAAGGACAGACTGGGCACGGCCAGCACTGCCTGCACGCAAGGACCGAGGCAGGCAGGGAGCTCCGTGCTCCCTCCAATCTAGAAAGCACCCCAGGGGTAGGTGCAAAAAGGCTTATAGAATCACAGAATGGCTTATAGAATCACAGAATGGTTAGAGTTGGAAGGGACCTTAAAGACCACCCAGTGCCACCCCCTGCCCTGGGCAGGGACACCTCCCACCACACCAGGTTGCTCCAAGCCCCCTCCAACCTGGCCTTGAACACCTCCAGGGATGGGGCAGCCACAGCTTCTCTGGGCAACCTGGGACAGGGGCTCACCACCCTCAGAATGAAAAATTTCTGTCTGATCTCTCATCTACATTTCCCCTCTTCCAGTTTGAAGCCATTCCCCCTCGTCCCTTGGCTCCCCTCCCTGATCCAGAGTCCCTCCCCAGCTTTCCTGGAGCCCCTTTAGGGACTGGAAGGGGCTCCAAGGTCTCCCCGGAGCCTTCTCTTCTCCAGGCTGAACCCCCCCAGCTCTCTCAGCCTGTCCTCACAGCAGAGGGGCTCCAGCCCTCCCAGCATCTCCGGGGCCTCCTCTGGCCCCACTCCAACAGCTCCGTGCCCTTCTTGTGCTGAGGACTCCAGCGCTGGACACAGTACAGTACGTACTGTAGGTAGTACACGCTACTTAGAGAGTGTCTCCACTACCCCAATTTCACTAACACATCACAGCAGGCTCTGCGCATGCGTTGGGTTAGCCCAGCTGAAAAAAGGTATCCTGCAACACAGCAGCCCAGATTCTTTGGGGTAGGAAAGGATCCCAACAGGGAAAGCTGTCCCAGAAACCTGCTGACATGTCCTTCACCCCAGGTGAAGAAGAAGCAGCCGTGGTACCACTGGAGGAGCTCAGAGACCTGGGCATGGTGATCCTTCAAATAAGCCTTCATCACCTCTCTCCAGGCCCCATTTGAAACAGGCCCTGGAGAATCGGAGCAGAGGCTGCTCTTTGGAGGAAGATCTCAGCATGGAGGCACGGAAAGAGAAGGAGCCCTTTCACTGCTACGAACCTGAGGAAGCGGGAAGGGAAGGAAAGAAAGCACCGATGGGGCTGATTTTTACGGTTATGTTTTACAAGACAGACTTCCCCGCTCTCAGCAGGGAGGGGAGGCGGCGAGGCAAGGAGTAAGAAACTGAACTCATTAAGTTGCTCTCTCATCTGAGGAGCTGGGACAGCTTCAGCAAGGAGGGTGGACTCTGGGGACCAAAGGATACTTGATTCCCCCCATTTAGCTACCCACACCTGAGGTGTGTTTGAACAATCACTTCAAAAGCAACCCCTGGAGAGGAAAGCAAGCTGGATGAAGAAGCAGCTCTACTTGTTGTTTTCATTTCTCTGTCTTTAAGCCAATTAAGGAATTTCTTTTTAAGTCAGGGCCTGTGGTCTACCTCAAAAGAGACTGTGCTCCCTGCAGAACAGAGCGGGGCAAGGGCGAGGTGGCCATCTGGAGTCAGAGCCCTGTGGTCCCTAGACAACACAGGGACTGTGCTTCTCCTCCGCAAAAATCCCAGCTACTCCAAACCCCCAGAACCTCCCTGGTTTTTAAGACACTCCTGCAGCAGATGCCCGTCCTCTTTGCACCTTGGTTTTCTCACCGGTACATCACACAAAAAGCAAGTCTCGTTGACATCAGGCAGACCTATCCTGGCGTCTTTCAACACTTGCGCCGTGTTTTAAGAACCCAAGATGGAAAATGCCTTTGAAGCTTCACAGCCAGCTTCCAGACGAAGGCACGGTCTGTACTTTTATTCTACTCTCGTAATACCTGGCCTCAATGCAGGGTGGCCAAGCTCAAGCGTGGTGGGGAAGGGGGGCTACAAACACAGATGGAGCACACATCCATGGAGACAGTACGGGCAGCTGGGAAACACGTTTGCCAGGACAAACGGCTCCTGGGGTGGGAGCGTGCAGATAGATCCCCTGTGCGAATCAAATGGCAAAGACATTGCCCTTCACACACCACACAGGGCTATGCTCCGCCATTCTTCCCAGCACAGCCTGCAAAGGACACATGCATTCCGCATCCCAAAACAAGAGCACCTGGGTATGCAGGGTACTTTGGAAGTACAGATCCAGGTGAAGACCACCTTCTTTTATCTTTCAGAACAGGGAACAACTTTAGATGTCACACACCTGAACAACAGCATTTTCAATGTATGATAGCATCCCTTTTACACCCATTTCCAACACACCAGGTGCTAGCACTGGAGGCTGTGGTGGGAGAAGAATCTTCCTGTTTCCCAGGACTAAAGAGATGTGGGACTAAGGCTAAAAATGCTACAGTAACTGGAAAAAGCCAGGAAAATGGGGCCACAAAGATCCTGGGAGGGCTGGAGCCCCTCTGCTGTGAGGACAGGCTGAGAGAGCTGGGGGGGTTCAGCCTGGAGAAGAGAAGGCTCCGGGGAGACCTTGGAGCCCCTTCCCGTCCCTAAAGGGGCTCCAGGAAAGCTGGGGAGGGACTCTGGATCAGGGAGGGGGAGCCATGGGAGGAGGGGGAATGGTTTTACACTGCAAGAGGGGAGACTGAGATGAGATCTCAGGCAGAAATCCTTGGCTGTGAGGGTGGTGAGCCCCTGTCCCAGGTTGCCCAGAGAAGCTGTGGCTGCCCCATCCCTGGAGGTGTTCAAGGGCAGGTTGGAGGGGGCTTGGAGCAACGTGGTGTGGTGGGAGGTGTCCCTGCCCAGGGCAGGGGGTGGCACTGGGTGGGCTTTAAGGTCCCTTCCAACCTAAACCATTCTATGATAAAACCTGATGGGACTGTAAACCAGGCACACTTGGGACTCACCTTACTCCCAGTGCAACTTCCCTCTCGCATGGGGAGGAGGCCGAAAGAGGAGATTTACTGGTGGCCACCAACCCGAATTGCTGCTCAGCTAAGATTTATGCTGCAATTTGTAGTGCTGTTAAAATAAAATTGGAAGAGTGGTGGGGGAAGAGAAAGAGAGAACGAAAGAGATGGGAGGAAGGGGAAACAGATCAGGAGCAAAATCCAAAGCTGTCTGCTCCCATCTCTCACATCTCCATTGAATAAATCACTCCGCATTTCCAGCTGCTGCGCTCCAGCCTTCAGTTCCTGCAATGCTAATGCCTGGGCTTGCATCACAGGGGGGCACACGGAAGGTACGGTTAATAGAAATCCATCCATCTCCATCCACAGCAGCGTAAGCGTCGGGCTCAATAAATACAGCAGGGCCGAGAATGGCACGAAAGATCCAGGGCATCCACAGGCTGGTGGCTGATCCCAGAACTTCCACACTGCAGCCACCAAGGCTCCAGAGGAGAGGAGAAGGGACACCCTCACCCCAAATGTCACCCCCTGCCTTCTACCTTTTCATTCCAGCACTGGTTAAACACCATTCCTACCTGCCGAGGTGAGCTAAATTACCGCCTGTACCTCCAGGAGCTTGCCAGCTCTACACAGCAGATCTGCAGGGAAAAGGCCGAAGTCATGGATCAATATCCCTCCATGTGCGAAGAGCCACAGCATTCCCCCACCGAGACCCCCACTGAGGGGAGTCCTCCTCTGAGGAGAAGGCAAGGAAAGGTCAGAGCGCCTTGCAGCTCTCAAGGAATCCTGTCTCTGCTCTGCAGGACTGGATGCTGATACGTGACCTTCAGAAAAATCAAAAGCAAAACCCCTTTAGGGAACTTTAATGGAACAGCTTCCTCTTGACATCAGGGAAACTCACCCCACCCTGAGCCAGCTGCTCTGTCCCGTGCTGCTGAAACCACGGAGGAAATTCAGGATTACATCCAAGGAGACTTTGGTCTTTCACCACCTCAGCGTTCCTGCTCTTTACACAGAGAGACAGGCCAGCCTCGAGGATTCACATCTCATTACAGAAAACACCACAGGGCAATTTAATGAGAGTCCAAAATACCAATCCAACACAGGCATCCCTGAGCTCTCAAGCCCTGCTACCGAAGTACCTTCTCGTGGGGCTCCAGCCAGCAACAGAGCCCAGTTCCTTCTTGCAAGGGACATGAGAGAAGGTGAGATCCAGTGCACAGGCTGAGTCCCACCAACAGCAATGGATCCATTTGCGTGTGTGCAGCTGACCTATAAAGGTCATTTACTTCTCTTTCTCATGTGCCTGAACTTTAGAAGGGACAATTATCAACAGTTCCCAAGAAGCTCAGTGGGATAAAACACACTGATCTTACTGTGGCTTGGCTGTGAATGCTTCCTTTTGCCCTGACCACTTGCCATTTTCATTTCCTTGCACAGATGGCTTCCACGACAGCCCTGGGCCAATCCTCAGTTCCAGTGTGCACGTATAAAATAACCCTGGATGTGCAGAGCCGATCCAGACCTATGCCCTCTGTGGCACAGCCACCAGTGAGAAGAGTCCTTCAGCATGCTGTGATCCCCACCAGCCCAAAACCCTCTCCTGCACCTTCCTGCCCCACTGTCCCCAATGCAACATGGCAGTGAGCAGCGCCTCGAGGCAGCCCAGGGCAGCTGCAATGTCACAGAAGATCACCCATGGGCAAGCCAAGGAGCTCCAGGAGGACCCGAGAGCTCTGCACCACTTCAGAAGCCCACCGCTCCATCAAACAAAGGTTCAACGCAGGAACCCAGGCTTGGCCTCAGATTCAGGTGGCCGAGTTGGGTTTCTGTGGCTTCTCGGAGGATTGGGTGGGTTATGTGGGGCTGGAAGGGCCAGGAGCAGAGCAGAACGACGCTGTGCTGAGCCACAGGGCCATCCAGCACCCCAACCTGCTCCTTCTGTTCATGCCCCATGCTCTAGAGCTACTGCCACCTTAACTGAGCCAGCAACACATCTGGCTGACTTCTCCTGCAGTTAGTCAGGCAGTAATTACCAGGGAAGCCCCTAGGAGTTATACTGTACCCTGGAGGCCTCTGGACTCGGTAATTCAGACTGTAGTACTGTTTACTGCCTCATAAAGATGACACATACTTAAGTTAGTGCTTTGACAGCTGGAATTTAGAAGATGCTCCTGGCTTGAGCACGTGCAATTAACCCTCACGTGTCTACTTGTCACAGAGAAGCATCCTGCCATCACGGCAATCCATGCTGGGGCTCCTCTAACAGCTCAGTGTCCCTTCCCCACGGCAGAACGCAGCCCTTTCTACCAAGAAGGGCAGCTCCCGCCCTCAGTTAAAGCTCCTGAACCTCTTCAAGTCACCGGCAGCTCTTGGGTAACCTCAGCACACATGCTCCTCAAGGACAACCTGAAGGACATCACTGTCAACCTACAGAGGTGGGACAGAGGAGAGGGAGAGCACGCGTGCTCCGCCTGCAGCAAGCTGAGACGCTGCACAAGACAGATGGGGGCTGTCAGCTGCCATGCCATCCCCACCGCGTCACCACAGTCCCTCCAACACAGGCACTGGGAGAGCCAGGGGCTGCGGTGCCCACCCCAGCACGTCCAAAGGACGCAAAGCATCTAAACATTTGCTGTAGGAAAAGACAACCCAAGGAAAACAGGCCAGGCTTTGCTAGGAGATGCTCCGGGGGGGTGTGTAAAGCAATGACGTGCCCAACACACGTCGCTGCATGTGCCATGGAGGCTGCTGGGCACAAAACCAGCACAGTATCAGTCATCAGTCCATTCTGGGCCACCGGCTGCAAGCCTGCAGCTCCTGAAAAAAAACAAACAAAAAAAATCTCTTCCACATTTCAGAAGCACCAAGTGTTTCCATATTTGTCCCTCCCGCAGACAGACACCCCAGCTGCGGGGTACGGCAGCAGGAGGAGCCTCAGCTCCTCAGCGGGGAAGGTTACAGAGGACCCATTTGCTGCAGTTGGTGGCACAGGTCTGATGAGAAGTCCATGGGGCACGTGGCAGCCAACACCAGGGCTCTGAATAAAAGGTGTCTATTCCTTGGCGGCCCAAGGAAACAGGAGGAAAAATACATATACATACCTACACACACACACACACACACCCACCTATCTACCTACCTACCTATCTAGCTATAGTTTCACTTTTCCATGGTATGCAGGTTAAAATCAGGTTTTCAGGAAGATGAAAGATCCTGCTTGTGTCCACCTTCTCTCCACTCACAGCTGGGAACGCTACAGAAGGCTGGGGTGCACGGACACCCTGTCCCCTCCACCCTGCAAGGTGGCAAGAACCAGCCTCCCGACATCTCCTTTTGCTCTAGTCAATCTGCTGCGCTTCAAATTGGAGCCAAGAAGGCCAATGGCATCCTGGGGGGCATCAAGAAGAGAGTGGCCAGCAGGTGGAGGGAGGTCATCCTCCCCCTCTGCTCTGCCCTGGTGAGGCCACATCCGCAGTGCTGGGTCCAGTTTTGGGCTCCCCGGTTTAAGAAGGACATGGAACTGCTGGAGAGGGGACAGCAGAGGCTACAGAGATTATCAAGGGCCTGGAGCATCTCTGTGCTGAGGAAAGGCTGAGAGACGTGGGGCGGTTCAGCCTGGAGAAGACCGAGAGGCGATCTCATCAATAGCTAAAGGGTGGGTGTCAGGAGAATGGGGCCAGGCTCTATTCTCAGTGGTGCCCAGTGACAGGACAAGAGGTAACGGGCACAAACTGGAACACAGGGAATTCCATCTCAACACGAGGAAAAACTTCTTTCCTTTGAGGGTGGCAGAGCCCTGGCACAGGCTGCCCAGAGAGGTGGTGGAGTCTCCGTCTCTGGAGACATTCAAATCCCACCTGGACGCGTTCCTGTGCAACCTGCTCTGGGTGACCCTGCTCTGGCAGGGGGTTGGACTGGGTGATCTCCAGAGGTCCCTTCTAACCCCCACCATTCTGTGATGCTGTGAAATGCAGGAGCTCAGCTCTACGTAATTACCAGCCCTCGGATGCGATACCACTCTGAGGGCTGGGAGCAGCGGGGCTGGAACCCACGCGTCTGGAGCCAAAGCTGAGCTCTGCGCTGCTCTGGGCAAGGGCAGGCGAGGCGCCTCCGGCTCCCCGCAAGCTGCCAACTTGGCAGCCTTCAAGCACCCGTAGCCCAAACTCTCATCCTCACCCCATGTGCTGCCCCGGCTCTCCTGCTGATCGTCCCACCGCCATCCAGAAGGGCTGCGGGGCTGCGTTCACACTTCACTTCAACTTTCCTTCTGGTTTGAATGTCCTGCTGCAGCCTCATAAATGCCATCTGTAACGCAGGAGCAGCTTCTTTCTCTTCAGATCAGTTCTTCGCACCTCCTCACGGTGACCTTCAGCACCTACCCCTCGCAGGGATTCAGTGATGCTTGCGGGCAGGGATGCTGTGAGACGCACGGGCTGCCGGCTGCGTTACGGCTGCCTTGCCAGCACCGGGCAGAGCGGGAAGGCTGGCAGGCACGGCAGGGCGAGAAGCACGGGAAGGCACCCAATTCAAATAAAAGCCCAGGGCACTTTGTTGAGGAGAGCGGCTGATACACAGCACAGCTACCCGGGCGGGTTGTGGATCCCTGGGCAGGGACAGGCAGATGCAGCCCCAGCTCGCCAAATGCAAACAGCGTCAGACCACAGCTCATCTTCCCTCCCCGTGTCCCCAAACAACTGCCCTTCTGTTTGTGGCAGCCCCGCACAGGGGGGGCGGCTGTTTCACCCGAGGGAACAAAGGCCTGCAGAGGGTTTGTGGGTACGCGCTCCCCTCTGTCTCCTCCACGCACAAGCACCAGCCTCCAGCCGAGATGGCATCAATGCAGCCTTTCAGTGCCACCGCCAGCAGCGGCGGGTGGAGGCGGGCAAAGGGAGACTGCAGCTCTGTGTCTCCCATTTTTCCCCATTTCTGAATCGCGTTAGTCGGAGACATGAGCCCAGAGCCACTGGTGTCAAGCTGTCACCCATCAGAAAAATCCCAGCATGTACCTTTTGCAGCAACTAGTACCTGATAATTTTGGAGGAAAGCAATGAGCGCTGGAAGGAACACAGAAACGGCTGGAACTGGGCAGCACTGAACAGCTCAGAGGGGCAAGGAGCTCCCTGCCCGCCCCACGGGCAGAAAACAGGAGGCGGTTCTTGCCCTCACCCCCCTCTCAATGGCCCACAACAGCAGGAGCATGAGGTTAATGCAGACCCATCCCCCTCCAGGACAGAAGCTGCACAACATTAGGTGGGCTTGTAGTTTCCACCCGAGGTCTTTTTCATGACCCTGGGGAAAGAATCACAGAATTGTTTGGGTTGGAAGAGACCTTAAAGACCATCTAGTTCCAACCCCCTGCCCTGGGCAGGGACACCTCCCACCACACCAGGTTGCTCCAAGCCCCGTCCAACCTGCCCTTGAACACCTCCAGGGATGGGGCAGCCACAGCTTCTCCGGGCAACCTAGGCCAGTATCAAGAAGAAATTACCCACACACATACGCTTTCCTACATTTTCTCCTTCCTTGCAGCAGCTCAGCCAGGCTCCTGAGCTTCCTGCTGTCACTGCATCCATCCATCAGCTCCTTCTGGAAGATTGAGACCGCTTCACAGCCCCAGGCTACTTGTGTGACACCTCTGCGGGGTGCAAGTGATTTTCCATGCAACACTAGACCAAGCTCCTGCCTCCGCAGCCACAAAAAGTCAGGGGAGCAATGCAGAAGGGTTGCTCTGAAAAAATCCCTGCTCTTGCTCCTCTTACTCTTCTCTGCTCTTAAAAAAAATAAAAAACAAAAATAAATTCACCACCTACCAATCCCTTTCCCACCCCACCCCCAAAACCTGCATCTGGAAACATGCCTGATACAAAATGAGCACCAAAGGGCTCTACCAGGCCCTCCTACCATACATTGCCACTGCACAGAGCACAAGAGGCCTGTTTCCTTCACAGCAAAATTGCATCTTCAGGATCTCTTCCCAAAAGAGATGAAGAGGAGAGGGCCACAGATCTAGGTACGGCCAAAGCTGGATGCTAACTCTCTTCATCCTCTTTTTCCTCAGCACAAGAAGGACACGGAGCTGTTGGAGCGGGGCCAGAGGAGGCCCCGGAGATGCTGGGAGGGCTGGAGCCCCTCTGCTGTGAGGACAGGCTGAGAGAGCTGGGGGGGTTCAGCCTGGAGAAGAGAAGGCTCCGGGGAGACCTTGGAGCCCCTTCCAGTCCCTAAAGGGGCTCCAGGAAAGCTGGGGAGGGACTCTGGATCAGGGAGGGCAGCCATGGGACGAGGGGGAAGGGTTTTACACTGCAAGAGGGGAGATTGAGATGAGATCTGAGGAAGAAATTGTTTGCTGTGAGGGTGGTGAGCCCCTGTCCCAGGTTGCCCAGAGAAGCTGTGGCTGCCCCATCCCTGGAGGTGTTCAAGGGCAGGCTGGACAGGGCTTGGAGCAACCTGGTGTGGTGGGAGGTGTCCCTGCCCAGGGCAGGGGTAGGCACTGCGTGATCTTTAAGGTCCCTTCCAACCCAAACCATTCTTGTGATTCCATGATTCATGCAGTGTGGCGTCCTGAGAGCACCAAAGCAAAATTACCCAACGCCTGTGCTTGGAAAAGGACCTGAACCTACATCCCTGGGAGCATGAGTGCTCAGCTATTGCAGTGTCAGGAGCGCCCCAAAACCAGGCAAAGGCACTGCTCTCCTTTCTTAGGGTTGGCACTATTGAAGGGACAGGTCCACTGCGCTCTCCATGCTGTGACAGCAACGGTCCAGGCAAGGGCTTCAGACAGTTCTGTTCAGATTTTAGCCAGCCCCACTGGGTAAGACGAGCACACGAGCTCTGATTGACTCCGTGTCCTGGATTTTGCCCTTTCTTTGGAGAAGGTGAGCGGGCAGGATTGCCCTGTTATCTGCACGTGTGGAATGTGCAGATGGGGAAGGCTGGGGGGCAGACAGGGAGCAAAGGGAGAATTTGTTTGTGTACCTATCCAGAACTTCGGTCTCTGCTACTCTGCACCATCCTCCAAGTTCTCCACAGCTCCAGAGCTATAAATAGGCTCAATTTAAACAACTAAGAGGCTTTGTAAGTGTGCGGACTGCTGGAGCAGCCAGCGTGGAAAGCAGACGGGCAGGACTGGAAGCCTCAGGCGGTTGAAACAGCACACCAGGCTGCCAACCCCTTGGCACCGCACACTTTCTTGAGCAAGATACCATTCCAGCTGCCGCGTGCTTGGGTGAGAACTGGCGAGCAAACAGTTACAAGCCCAACGTTCCCATCAAGCAGGTATCCACGACAACCTGCAGCAGCATTGCACTACCAAATCCCAGGTGATTCCTGGGATTCCACGCCACAACAACTTCCAGAGGGAGCACAACCCACATGGGGACGCATACACCTCACTGCAGCACCCGGGGAACACGAGCTCCACTCCAGTGTGATGAACAGGCATCGGAGCTGATGCTAGTACCCCTGTGGTTTGGAAGAGTAGTCCCTTTTTCCCCTCCTTATCCCTCCTCTGGGGATATAGAGTCAGAGCAGATTTGGTTATCCCCAGCTTTTCCACAGCAACACACGTGTCTGTTCTTTGCATGGAGGCTTGGGAGGGGAGTTGGACCAGCTCGACCCCAGAGGTCCCTTCCAACCTCAACCAGTCTGTGATTCTTGCAAGGTGCAAAACCAACTCTCTGAGCACGCCCAAAATCAAGCGGATTGCTGATAAAAACGAGGGAGCTGTGCCTGTCCCAACCCACAGCCCCAGCCCCAGCTCTGTCGTGGTAACTATACTCCAAAGAGCACCAACACTGGCCCACCGAGGCTGCCAGACCTCCTGAGGCTGATGTCGGACCTGAGATCCGATGACAGGCAACAGAAGCAGGGAAACCCTGCAGCGTCACCTGGTGCTGTACCAGTAGCTTTTCACAGAATCATAGAACGGTTTGGGTTGGAAGGGACCTTAAAGCCCACCCAGTGCCACCCCCTGCCCTGGGCAGGAACACCTCCCACCACACCACGTTGCTCCAAGCCCCGTCCAACCTGCCCTTGAACACCTCCAGGGATGGGGCAGCCACAGCTTCTCTGGGCAACCTGGGCTAGGGGCTCACCACCCTCACAGCCAAGAATTTCATCCTCAGATCTCATCTCAGTCTCCCCTCTTGCAGTGTAAAACCGTTCCCCCTCGTCCCATGGCTGCCCTCCCTGATCCAGAGTCCCTCCTCATCTCTCCTGTAGGTCCCCTTTAGGAACTGGAAGGTTGCTATAAGGTCTCCGTCTCTTCCCAGATGTCTCACTTCCCCTCTGGGCCTTGGTTTCCCCAAGAAGAAACACATCCTCCAGACGCCACTTCTGCTTACACCGCGCTTGGAGGTGAAGGGCCACAACACAGGAGGGAGGGAAGGGGCTGCACACCACCGCATCCCCCCTCCGACCCACCAGTATGCCACTGTCCCCTTGTTAACATCTCCACCAGCCTCAAGATGGCTCCAAGCCCCCGAGACAGGACTGGGTGATGCTGCCCAGCGGTTTTGACTTGCTTTTTTTCCCCCCCCACATTTAAGCCACGGGGGTCACAAACACCGAGGTCACGGATGCCCCGCTCTGGGTTTCTCTCCAGAATTAAGTGATGGTTCTGGAGAGCTGGGGGGGCTCAGCAAGCACCCTCCCACCAGCTGCCAACAACAAAAGCAAGTCTCCTTGCTTCCCTCTAAAAGCAGACAGATTTATATATTTTTAGCATTTAAAAAAAAAAACATAGTCTGATCCTCCCTGCATAACCATTGAGGCCCAGAGGTATTTCATTCTGAAGAGGCTTTTATAGAAAAATACCAAGCCTTTGCAGAATGCTGCGGGAAACCCCAGAAAATGCATATTCTCTGGCAAAGGAAAGAGCTCAGACAGCATCAGCCAAACTGAGTGGTGGGCAGAGACGCTTCGATTCAGCCGCGCAGATCTTGCGACGCTTTCTTCAAAAAGCCTCTCCTGAGCGGAGTGAACTCAAGCAATTCTCAGTGCCATGAACCCTTCACAAGACTTCCAAAGCGCTCTGCAAACCAGGAACCCTCCCGGCCCACCAGCCTGGTGCTAACACGTGCTCAGCTCTGGCAGGGACCTCATCAGAAGGGCCACAGGAACCCAGCAGGTCCAGCCGGGAAGAGACCCATCTCTCTACTGGTCCCATCAAGATCCCGTTCTTCTCTGGGTCCCATCAAGAATTTGACCAGGACAGGACCCTGTTGTCCCTCTTTATGAATGCTGAGGAATGAAGACTAGGTGAGCAGAAACGCTCCCTTAAATCTCACCTGGGAGACAGTCCAGTGCCCTAATTCCCTCTTAACATCTTACTGATATGGAAGGACGGACACTGAAGAGCTGCCACCACCACTTCCAGCAGCAGGAGAAGCAACCATGAGCCCACACCTCCCAAACGATTCAATTGCAGCAGCAATTGGTGGTAGGAGATATGTCCTACCACCAGCACCTGGACTTGTGGCACTGCACTTTGCTGCTGTCAGCTTCATGAAGGGTTTGTCATGGCAAGAAGCTCGGCCGTGATGGGTCTGGAGGCTCAGCTGAACATTCTCATCCAACAACAGCCCAGGCCAAACACCTTTAAGCTTATGAGCAAGGAGCCACCAAAGGGCACCTGTAAATAAGCCAGAATTTGTCTGGCTACACCCAGCTACCAAGGAAGTATTTGAAAGGAACATCTTTGCCCTAAACAGAGATTTCAGCAATAAGATCCCTCTAACAAACACACACGTAACACTCGGTACCTTCAGTCTTCAAGTAGCTACGTCCTCCTGGCATGCTTGGGAAGGCAGGAACGAGCTCCTGTTTAAAAGGTGCGACGCTGACACATAGAAAGAGACTGTGCAGCCTGGCCCAGAAGAGACCAGGGACTCGAATCTGGATGTCACAAGACTACTGCTTCTGCCATTAAGGCCCTTTTTCCTTCTCCCTCCCTGTCCACCTGTCTCCAGCAGACAGGCAGCTCCAGAGCACCAGCCTCACCCAGACAACACAGGAGACAACACAGCCTCCTCTCAGCTTCTAGAATCTCAAAAGCCAAACAGCATGGATTATTCCCACCCAACCATGAGGGAAGCCTCCCCGAATTCCCCCACCAAGTACAGACCAAAGTCACTCGTGAAAGTACTCGCGTCCCTGTTTCCCTGCCAAGGGAGGTCTGCGTTCATCCCCGAGGCATGAGACAGAGCACAGCAGGCTTGGCTCTGTGCCGCTCTAGAGCGGCCAAAGCATTATCAGCTCCAAAGGCGGCTACAGGCAGGGACAGGAAATCAGCAGGAAAAGCAAAGTCTACCCCAGAACTCCTGTCCAGCCTCAAATTGACTCCCCAGTACTCCACTTCCTTCCTACCCAACACAACTCCAGGGATGAGGATATTCAGAGGCAGGGTTACCTACCTGGACTTGTTCTATTGATCTACTTAATTTTTTAAAGGAATATATTTATCTGTTCCTCTCTGGAAATCAATCATCCGCTGCTTCTTCACCCTCTTGTTTCACCCGTCTCGCCATGGGAACAGCGGGTACTTTGATGCCTGACAGCCTGGCTGATCTCAGCAGGTCTTTTGAACCCACTTCCATAATCGCTGCCTAAAGCGAGTTCTTCCCACGCAATTCACTGCTCAGCGAATCACGGCCAGTGATTTTCCTGTCTCCAGGAACCATGCAGCACTCAGCCGGGATGAGTTCTCTTCTCCCTTTAGCAGGGGAAATACATAATTATCAGAAAAACCACTCCTGTCCTAACAGGACACCGGCTTTATCTGCACTGAGACCGGCAGTTCCTGTTCTTGCCCCAACATCCGCTCCACCGTGAAGGCTGGTTCTGCAGGAAATTTATTTCCACATGTCAGGATTTCACTTGGTTTCTCAAGCTTCTCCAAGCTACAGACTTAGAATCACGAGGGGTCTCAGCTGGCAAACATGAGGCTGCAGAGACACGACCTTTTCAGTGCCACCTTTGCACTGGGAGCTCCTAAACCCCAGCGCCGGCTGCATACGGCCACACCGGGTTATTCATCTCGTGGTGGGAGCCACCCACACCTTCCCCAACTCTTCAAGGCAACAGAGGCCAAACCAGCAGCGGGGAAGGAATAATCCCGCAGGAAGGACCCAGCTCTGTTGGCAGGATCCCTCTAAACAAGAGGGGACAAACCTACACAGCACAGATGACCGACCAGGACCGTGGGCCAGCCACAAAGGTTGGTCCACACAGCAACAGACACCGTGAACTGCACAAAACAGCCTTTTTAAAGGCCTCTTGGGCATTGCTAGGAACTCGAGTCCGTGACTGAGAGCAAAGACAACAGCTAAATTGGTTTCACACCGTTACCAGCTCAACAAGGAAACCCAAGACAGGGCTACAAAGGAGCAAAGCGGGACGTTGTTTGCCCGGGGGTCTCCCGGAGTCGTGCACCAGACACCCTGAGGCAGCCTCGCTGGGATGTGCGGCAGCAGAAAGGTACAACAAAAAAAACCAAACGAGGACTACACGACAGATACTACATGGCCATCACAGCAAACGCCTCCAGTGGAAAGCCACAACAGCTCGGGGACACTCAGAAGCAAGCAGCTATTCCTAAAAGACTAGCGGCTCCAAACAGACTCAAGCAAGTACAAACACCCAACCAGGCCGGAATCTACACAAAGCAGGCATTAGGCAAAGGCTCAAATATTATTAGCACAAAACACGGCAGCCTCTGTAGCCAAGCCCCCGGGCAGAGGATTTTTAGATGCTTTTGACATACCTCTCAACCTGTCAGAGACTGAATGCAGGACGCCAGCCCTCCAACATGAAGAAAAATTCCTCACTGCCAAGTGGCTGATGGGGAAGGGGCAGAGGCAATGCCTCAGAGACACATTTGAGGGGCTGATTTTATCAAGGAGGGACAGAAACAGAGGGCTGGAAACACTGAGCTCTTTTTCAGAGGAACGCTGCTTTGGTGTCTTTCATTCCCCTGGATCTGGTATTGAAAAGCATTTCACTGCTTTTGCATGAAAACAGCTTTTCTTGCTCTTTTGACTTCAGAAATTCTTGCTACTTATCACCACCCAACCTGGAATGACAATCCTCCGCCTGTGACACTGTCGTGGTTTCAGGCTGACAGACACCTACAGTGTAGTGAGGCGGTGGGAAAGAAGAGGAGCCACAAGAACAGGGCAAACTCATTAAAGGAACTGAGATCCCATTCCCAGGCAGCCACCTTCCCAATTTAGGTGTGTGAGGAAGAGCTGGGATGAATCCTGCAGTCCATTCTGCAGGAGACATCAGCAGCCCTGTAAAAAGGACATGGCTTGGCATCACGCAAATCGGTGGAAATTCGCCTCCAGCTTTCAGGAGGAATTGAACTGAGCCTCTGAATGAAAGGACCTGACACCCAATAGGATGCAAAGCAACTTATTTCCCAAACGCACCGTCCCGGATTCAAGCTGAGAGGTAAGCAGGTAAGCAGGCTCCTTCCCCTCCTCCTTACCTTCGCACCCGGTGGTGTAAATGCTGATGCTGCCGCGTTATAAGGGCACTTTCCCAAACGGGGCCACTGTGACTACTCCTATACCAGCTCACGGCTGGGTGCCCCGGGTAGGGTGCGCTAGTGAAGCCATGGTCCGACTCCGTCTCTGCGGCCAGCGATGAGGCAGAGCTCCCCATGGTTCCCCCCCGCCCCCGGCCACGCTGAGATTTATCCTAGGTTAGGTCCAAGCCAGTGGCACGGGCAGTTCGGGTGGAACAGGCGAGGCGCTGCGGCATGGGCTGCTGTAAAGATCCCAACACACTGGAGAAAGGAAGGTCGGTTCTGATCAAGAGTTAAAAAAAAAAACAAACAAAAAAACAAACACAAAACAAACAAAAGAGAAAGGGGAGAAAAAAAAGGAAAGAAAAAAAAAAAGAGAGAAAGATAAGGTATGATTTAAGCAACAACCCTCCATTTTTAGCAGCCTATTAATACATGCTCTGACCAGGACCCCCATCCCAGCGCTCACTGGGATGGGAAGGGCCGTTTCACCGAATCCAGTTTTTGCTGCCTGGAGACGGGGAGTTACGGGGGCTGTAGAAGAGGCTCTCCCCAGTTAAGCACCTGGAGTTCCCAGGCTTGGGGCAGAGCCTGACCAGCGGAGGAGAGCACACCAGAGCCCAGCAGAAAGCCCTCGCCACCACAGTAGAGCAGCAGAAAAGGGGACAAGCAGGTCTCCCTTGGACCCCAAACCAGCAGCCCTTGGGAATGACACACACACAAAAAGGTTATTCTGAAAGCTCCAGGCTCCGACTGGCACACCAGGCTTTTAGTTACCTCGGCTACGAGGAGGACAATTTGATGGCTTGTATGCAGTGAGATTTTATTTTTCTTGTACGTAAAATAAAATATCCCTCTTTTCCCGTTCCCCACTAACACCACAGTAAAGCTGAAAGCAGAGAGACTGGGTATCTGCACAAGTATGTTTTCTGTGACGGTGCAATAACGTACTTCCTTTCAGCTCACACCAATTTTTAGCTGATCCTGAGCATCCCCTTGCCCACAGAAGCAGGTTTGGGGCTTTGACTGTTCTTCCTTTTCTCCCTTCTCTCTTTCCTACTTTTTTAGAATTTACTCTTTGAGCATCCTCACAGTTAAACCACAGAAACACTCCGTGTCCTCTAGTATTCAAAGAGGTTTAAAGCTACACACGTCTCTCCTTAAAGGAAAAAGGCACGGCAATCTGGATGCGTGTCAGGAGGAACGGACTGAGGGAATATTTAACAGAGCAAAAAAGAAGAAAGGAGGAAGAAGAAAAAATTAGCACAGCTGAGCTTATTCAATTACCCACCAGGATTTACAGATGAATGAACTGTAGAAAGACCTTTGCGAAGAAACTACTTTGGGCAGTAAAAAGGCTGAAACAAAGACTCCTAAAATACAGTTTTTCAATCCCAGGATTGTTCTAAGGGATCAAGAAAGGCCTTGATAGATAACAGACTCTCAAATGCGGCTGCTCAAGGAGCAGGTGCAGTTTTGCTATGAGCTTAATACCGGAACGTGCCTGCATTAGGCCATTAGCTGGAGAACGTTAACTGCTCTGCCGTGGTCTTTTTGTAACCTGCAAAGCCTCGACTAACAAAATAAAACTGAAAAAAAAAGAAAAAGCCCAAGAACACAATTTTCCCTCCATTGATTTCCTCGTTTTAATTGGTTTGACAAACTGCTGTGCGTCAGCCATCGCATCTCCGCACTTTGCTTCCCGCTACCTGCCCAACAGCAAGATTTCACTGATTTTTGCAGATCCAGCCAAAATGGATCCCTGGCGCTTCCCCTCTCATTTCCTGCTATTCCAGCAGTTAATTTGTAACTAATCTGATTTTCTGGCTAAATGAAACCCACCTGATGTGAGGGGAAGAGTATTCCCAAGTATCTCCAGCTTAAGTCAAACTGGAGACACCAGTTGTCCCACACCAACGGCCTCTCTGCCTTTCCTGCCGCATCCCTTGACGGCTCC
The DNA here is from genome assembly GCF_963924245.1 of Chroicocephalus ridibundus. Lineage (NCBI taxonomy): Eukaryota > Metazoa > Chordata > Aves > Charadriiformes > Laridae > Chroicocephalus > Chroicocephalus ridibundus. The sequence continues at coordinate 39,994,545 of NC_086291.1, read as the reverse complement.
CCCATAGCGAGCACAGCGGCAGCAAAGGCGCGGGGGCTGCAACTACGAGACCCGCTAGAAGAACGGACTCCGTCTCTCACTTCAAGACTTGGGTTCTACCACGAGAAAGTAAATAAATAAAGGCAAGATGGGTAGAAACACAGCCCCGTGCAGCTCACCGCAGGCTGGGCTAAACAGAAGACAGGATGCTCAGTCAGTTAATAGCCTTGAGCAGAGCTAAATTGCCAAATAAAGCAATTCCACAGGCTGGTTCGAGACCACTTCCTCAGCTGATTCTCAAGCTGGAAAAGCAGCTTCCTCCTCCTCCACACGGAACCGCCAGTTTTAGCTCACCACGAGAGGCAAGAGACATGCCTGCTGCCCGCATTACTGCTGGCTCCCAATGTGGTGCTCGTGCCTTGCTCCGTCCTCCTCCACCGGGTCTGCACCGGGGAGAGGAGAGGCCGGGAGTCTTGTTTTAAAGCGGTGCGGTAAAACCCCAGGGTGGGTGGAGCTGGGGAGAGGAAGGGATCTATAAATAGGTGGAGGATAACCCGGCTAAGTCGTAGCGATCTCCAAGACTGTCTGGTCAAAGTGGGCTGCTTGGCTGCAAGCGCGGCGTGAAATCGGATTTCTCCAGGCAAAGCAGTAAATCCTTTTCTTCAGGGTCACCCCTGCCACCAGGTGAGAGCAGCCGATAAACAATATTTAGGGGGGAACGTCGGCCCAAGGAGCGGAGAGGGTGAACCGGTTCGAAAGCAGGAGGAGCGGCAGCGTTAGAGCCGGATGCAAAGCCTGTACGTGCTCGCCACGCTGGGCCAGAAATCGCCTTTGGCCAATGCTAAGCAAACGAAGAGCCTGCAAGAAGCAAAGGTGAGAATGAAAACTACACCCTAGCGAGGGAAGGGGTCAGTTAAAGAAGCCTACAAAGAACGAAGCCTCTCTGGAAGCAGACAGCCTTATTTTTGAGGAGCTTCTCGCACCGGGCAGGGAGATGCCCTGCACATTGCCCGTGCTCCACCGGGGGGGCTTCAGCCGCGGAAGGGAGCAAAGTGCCAAGAACTGCTCTGCTTTGCCAGGAGGGAGCAGGATTTTCCTCCTAATTAATAAAGCGCTGCTTCCACCTATCTAATCACAAGAGGAAGCAACAATGCGAACAGATTGTGTGAAGTGTCTTGAGAAGGGTGGATCTCGCTCATGGAAATTAACAGTTAAGCACCTTAGCAAGATGCTGAGTTTGGATTTTGTTTTTTTCACCCCTTGCAGCTGCAATAATTACCGGGTTTCAATCGACACTATTTAACTGCTCCCAAAATATCGCTTCCAAAATAAAACCAGATTTGATGTTTCCACCTCCAAGCCACTTCACAGCCACTCGCCCTGATCTGTCGGATGCGATGCAGACCCTTCCTCAAATTGCCCCACCGGCACCCTGAGCAGCGGGCACTTAGAGCGAGTGCAGGATGGCAAAGCTTTCCCATGGAGGTTCCTCCTGCTGCCAGGACAGCCTGGATGCTTCCAGATAAACCCTATTCCTCGCCACCAGTCTGACCCTTTGGGCCCCAGCTCTTCTGTCACACCACCCAGAGCGAAACAGGCAGGAAGGGTGGGGATCTGGGGCTGCCCAACCCCCTTTCCTTCCCTCTGGCTCCAAAGTAGGTTTTGGCTCTGAAGAGAGAAAAAAAAAAAAAAAAAGAAAAGAAAAAAAAAGAAAAAAGGCAACTAGCCCAAGTGTTTCAACCTATCTAGGAAGCTGCAGGATCAACTTTTCCTAGGATCCTCCCCGAGCTCTTCCCTTTGGCAGGCAGCAGGAAGACGAGACAGAGGTCCCTGGAGCTGCTCCAGCCCGCTGAGGAAGCCAGTAAGGCAGACTGGCCCCAGTTGGTCCCACGTGCAGGAGCCCCCTCCTCGTGATGGGATATCTCCCATCCTCCTTTTCTTATTAATTTATTCCTCCATGTGGCACAAGCCAGCTCAGCTCCTGCCTGAGTCTTCCGGTCTCTCTTAGTTCTCAGCCACCCAGACTCAGGGACAAGACTCTGTCACTTCATTAACTCCTCCACTGCCCCAGCCTATAAATAAAGTCACCTCTGAGCTACTCCCTTGCTCCAGGTAAGATCCAGGAATGAAAACACAGACATCCCACGCACCAGACAGCTCTTGATCAAGATGCTGGGCCAGCAGCTGGCCCAGGAGAAGACACGCCATATACCTGAGGGAAAAACATCCCTCAAAAGCTGTGCCCAGAGGAAGCCACATAGCAGGAGGCTTTCTTCTAGGATTGAAGCTGCAAGTCCCAGCCCTTCTCTTCCCTCTGCTGAGTGAGCTCCCCTGCCTGGGGGCTGACTAAGACAGGCTGGGACCTGGTACCACCCTCAACAGCAAAGGAGGAGCTCTCTGCTCTCACTCACATGCAGGCTGCTGCTTGCTGGGGGAAACGAGGGTTCCCGAAGAGCTTTGGATGTCCAGTACCCACCCACAGCCCTGGCAGGAGCAGCCTCCTCTCTGGGGACTGCTGGATGGAACTCACACATCCTAAACACAAAGTAGTTCAGGGGCAGATGAGCGCAGCTGGAGGAGCTGCAGTTGGCTTGGGGCATCAAGCTGGAGGAGACCACTTCATAGAATCACAAGAATGGTCTGGATTGGAAGGGACCTTAAAGATCATCTCATTCCACCCCCTGCCCTGGGCAGGGACACCTCCCACCACACCAGGTTGCTCCAAGCCCCCTCCAACCTGGCCTTGAACACCTCCAGGGATGGGGCAGCCACAGCTTCTCTGGGAAACCTGGGACAGGGGCTCACCACCCTCACAGCAAACAATTTCTTCCTCAGATCTCATCTCAATCTCCCCTCTTGCAGTGTAAAACCGCTCCCCCTCGTCCCATGGCTGCCCTCCCTGATCCAGAGTCCCTCCCCAGCTTTCCTGGAGCCCCATTAGGGACTGGAAGGGGCTCCAAGGTCTCCCCGGAGCCTTCTCTTCTCCAGGCTGAACCCCCCCAACTCTCTCAGCCTGTCACTTCATCATGAAGACATGCCCCTCTACTAATCTTGCCACCATGCACGGGAGGAGATCTCCCCACCTACCACCGAAGGAGACACGTGCTCACGGGGTCCGGGGCAAGCAGGGAACAGCGTGCAGGGATGGGTACGGTACACAGCATAAGACACATCAGCGCAGGAAGGTTACAAAGTCACAGAAGAGGCCAGGCACAGGATAACTGAAGAAGGATGCAGAGTGGAGGCCTGATGGTGGGCCGTGCCAACCACGCCAGGAAAAGAAGCTCAAGCATTTGTGTGCACAGCAGTGATAGACAGCAGGGTCCCAGCTCCACGAGGCAGGGTGGCAGCACCTGAGGACGTGCAAAGCCAGGTACGGGCTCCAAGCAGAGCGTGACTTGTATTCACCAGGCTGAGGTGACCCTGATAAAAGAAATAACCCCTGGGGAGGAAGGGTGAACAATCTCTCTTCTTCCACAAGGCAGGGGGGAAAGAACAGAAAAGCAACAAGCCATCCACCTCAGACAGATGCAGGACAGACTGAAATCCAGGATGCCAAACACTGACCCAGCGAGAGGTCTACGGCTCAAAGTGCAGCAAGAGCTTCCATGATCACCCGCGGGACCCCTGTTGTAAAGCCACCGAGCAAAATGGGATGCTCCGTGCTGAACAGGCGCCTTGCACGAAGCTCCTGTCTTGGTGACAAGAAACAAAGTTTTCCTGCCCTTTCTTCCTGTCCTCACCTGCCAAGCCAGCACTACAGGGCAGCCCGAGTGCTGCAGTCTTGGCAGGAAACTCAGGTGTCAGCAAGTTCCTGTTCCTCGCAAAGCTTCTGGCAGGGAGGGGTGGGAAGGTACCTCCAAGGACAGACAGAGGCATAGCTATAACAGGAAGGACGGGCCAGCGGTTGGTGCGCTCAACTGGGACGTGGGAGGCTTCTTCAACACTCCTGCTGGACCACGGAGCTCCCTGTGCCACTCGGGGCATAGTCCTGTGGCTCAGAAAGCACCGCTCACCTCCCAGGGCCAAGAGGTCTTCAGGTTCGCAAGGCACTAGGGCGACAGGCAGCGCACAAGCACCGCAAATGGAGGAGAGGGAAATGGGGAGAAGGGTAAAAATTACCCACCTGTATGTTTGGTGTGGGGTAGCTGGGCTGAGAGGAGAGAGGCCAGTCAGATGCTCTGGCCTTAGAGGAAATCTAAGGGACTGGAAGCTGCAAATGAGCTGTTTTCCAGATGACAGTGAGAAACAAGATTGGTGTGCTACTTGCCGAGATACCATTAGATGAAGTTAGCTGCCTGGAAACAGATTTCCAGATGGGCTGTTAATGACGTAACAAGATAATTTAACCTGGAGTCCTAGACCAGCACAGAGCAGGACCTCACGCTTCATGCTACGCTTTAGCAAAGTCCAGAACAGCAGCACATCTTTCTGTCCACGGACATTAACATGCAAAGGCAAGCTTGTGGATCTTTACCTTCTTCCAGCTGCCTTGAAACTGGTTCTGGCTCAACTTTAACAGAGGAGAAACTCATACACAGCAGCTGAGTTGGGCTGAGCTGCATTTAATGCCCAGCACTGACTCTTCATAAGTATGCAGGCAGAGGAAGAGGCGTCCAAAGCCTGAAGCAAAAGATTGATAGGAAAAGTAGATTTATTGTAGAGGCAGCTTAGCCACAAAGCAACTAGCATCAAAGTCTGAGAAAAGTTTCCTCTTCTCCCTTGCACAGGACGCTGTAAACCAGTGATAGATTATCCAGTGAGCTACTGGAAATCTATCACGGTCACTTTGAGAGAGGAGATTATACAGATCTGAAAGGGCAACCAACACCTTAATTACAGGCTACAGGGAGAAAAAGAGGGAGAAGCAGTGGACAGGAAGGTTTCTTCAAAATAAGGGTGAACTTCAAAATCCATCTCCATCAACAGCTGTAGAGCAGGAAGGTCCTTTTCTGAATAAACATGAAAATAGCAACAAAGGCACTGCCGAAGAAGGGTCTGAATGCACACACATTCAAAAAACAAACAAAAAACCAAACCCACAACCAAATCTCTGAAACCCTGGTGCTCCATTAAGTCAATTAACATTGCTTCAATGAAGTGCAACGAGCCGCTTGTATCCTCCAGTTTACTGGCCAATTGTGGCTGACTTTTGAGTGCAGCGTTAACAAAAGCGTGTGGGGGCTGGCACGGCTCATCTCATTAGCAACATCGCGGTAATGCCACAGAAAGACAGACAAGGGGAAGAAACAAAAACAAGACAAGCCAACAGCATCCAACCTTGGGAAGCTTTACCAGCGGATCTCATTTCCAGATCTTTTCCTCCTCGTATTTCTAATCCCCGTAGCAGAGTTCTGTCATCCTACTCAGCTCACAGGCTGCCCCAGCTACAAAACACGCCAGGCTGAAAAATCACCTCGACAGACTGCTTGCTGAGCCTGGTTGCATTATGAAAACAGGAAGCTTTTACTTGCCTGCCACCAATATGCTATGGATTTAAAGGGAAGCAGCATAAGCAGGGATGCTTTGCAGGAAGAACACACACACACACACGGGACTCTTGCCAGAAAAAATGCATCTTGAGTAACACATGTGCTCTTAGTTTCCTCTTTTTTTTTTTTTTTTTTCAGAAAGGTTTAACTACACTCTGGGTTACCCAGCAGCAATAAAACATTTCTTTCCCCTTTCTCACTTACAGCAGAGTGTTGATTGGTAAACAGCAGATCTTCCTGTCTGAGGCTGTGCCAGCCTGTGCAGAACAGAACTGTTGTTATTGCACATTCACAGCTAGAGATAAACATGAATAAGAGCCACGAGAAAAAGCCAGGCACTGGCTCTTCAATACATTGCTTTATCAGGTTCACCTTGATTCAACTGTTTCTGCCAACATCTCTCTCTCCTGAAGGGGCAAGACGGCACAAGTAGCAAGGACAAATGTTAAAAAAGACGACAGAAGTGACAGTAGCGCAAAAAGTGCTCTTCTGTACTCGCTAATATTCACAAACTGTGCAGCTCAGAACTCCACCTGCACTTAAAATGCTCAAAAGCACAACGCTTAAATAAATGGGCCCAGCAAAACCAACCTCCCAAAAAGAAGCAACGGAAAAACAAAGTAGCTTTCAACACATTTCTCAGGACAAATCTGCATCGGGAGTCACCACTGGTGCAGGACATAAAGTTCCAGTGAACCAGGGAAGGAAAAGAATTTGCAAGTCATCTCTCATCTGCAAGATGACACTCTGCAACGGCACAAGTACAATAAACCAGCCCAGGAAAACTGGATACTGGAAGCCAGAGGAGGGTTTCTAACCTTTCAAAGAGCAGATCTCTGGACCAGCTGCTCCAGAAGCACCGGGGAAAAAAAAAACAGAGTTAGATCCAACAATTAGTTCCTGGACAAGTTCATGACCTGCACAAGATGACTGTCTTCAGCAGTAGGGAACTGGACTTGATGACCCATGAAGTTCCTCCCAATCACTCGGCAAGCTGAATTTGTAGAGGGCCAGAGGTGCCCAGGCATCGCTCAAACACAAGGTCATACCCAAAAGGTCATCAGGGATTGTATCTTCAGATCATGCTAAGCTGACAGATAAGCAGATGAAGAGCTGGCCACTGCAGAAGGGAGGGGAAGAGAGTTGCACCAAGAAGCAGAGTCTCACAGCCAGTGAAAACCCAGGGCACGGACGTGGAAAGCAGTGTCTCAGAGACAGGAGGTGGAGGCGATGTCCCCTGAGCACACTGTCCCCAGACACTCCAGCCACAAGCTTTAATTCTAACACAGATTAGACAGACAGTAAATATGCAATTCGTCCAAGCCACATCCAGCTGCACCCCTTGCTAGCCAGAGCTCCCAGCCTTCACCACACTGCCCCGTCCTGAGCCACAAGGGCCCTTCACAGGGGCAGCAGTTCCTGGGTGCCTCCTCCTGCCATTTGGACTTTCCCAGCTTCACTGGACACCACGTCCCAGTTTCCAACCAGCTGGCCTAGATTTAAACCACCACGTCTCTGGCTGGGCCTCAGGCAAGCGCAGAGGTAGGATACGCCTGACAGACGACAGTGGCATTTGGCATTTCCATCAGAAACAACCGGGAGATAAAAGCATTAAGAATTGCCGAGAACTGCACAAGAGGCTGCCGCCTTCTCCGCGAGCACAGGGAACCAGGAGAGCACAGGGAAGCTGGGACAGGGAGAGTGAAACCCAGAGGGGACAGTTTCTCTTTTAGCACAGCTCAGTTTGATAACCTGATGGGGGAGCAACACGTTACTGCTCACCCCTCTCCTCCTCCACATTACACCCGTACTGTCCTGGGCCATCCAGGTGACGCGGTTTAGTGATGGTTTTTGTCAGGGTTGGGTTGATGGTTGGACTTGATGATCTGACAGGCCCCTTCCAACCGAGGCAATTCTACGATTCTGTGATCCTGAAAAAACCCATGAATCTTTCTGCACGCTGATGTCGTAGCCGTGCTATTATTTCTGTTAGGAGACGATATTGTAATTGAAATTATATGACTGGAATAACACCTGGTACAACTGAAGTGACATATATAAGAGTGCCTGACGCTGTTACATATGACAGTGACACTATGATACTCCCCTTTCCTCACCAGAGGAGCTATACTGGCTTACTGTCTCCGTCACAAGCAGCTCCTCTTCTGCTACACCAATATAGCTGAAACTGTAGGATGTGTTCAATTACACAACGCCTTAAGCAATATTTGCCCATGAGAGCATTTATTTGAACAAATATAATGATCACATGAGGAAAATGCTGTACTCCAAGATGAGAGGGCTGAAACATAATGCAGATGCTTTGAGAATGAAGCTGCCTTTGCTACGGCAAAGCCAGCCCTAATGGGCCATCCAAGACACCTCCCCGCAGAGTGACGGAGCTGGCCTCAACCCAGACCAGCTGGCTGCATCCTGAACCCACGTCAACCCGAACAGGCAGATGGAGAGGAGATCACGTTACAGGAGTCACTCTCAAATGCCTTGCAAGACATATCCAGCTGCCTTAACCTCCTGTGGTGCTCCAGACCCCCAACCTTCCCTCCACCAGGCTCTGCTGGCTAAGGCATGCTGCATGGCAGGGTCAGGCAATGGGAACAAGGGCTTTGCACACCTGAAGTAGCATTTACAAAACACTCCAAGGCTGCATCAAAACCGATCCAAGAGCAGGAACGTTACTTCATCCCTCCCACAGTTGAGAGCTAGCCATGGCGCAAATCTCAGCTGACATCTGCCTGGTCACAGCCACCACTCAAAGACCACCGTGCTCACAGCCTGGCTTCATTGACCCCGAACGGTAAGAGATTCCTACAGACCTTCTGCTGAAGCTGGACACCAAAGTTGCACAGAGACTCCAGCTCGCCCATATGCATCCAGGCAGACCAGATCGGCCAACACACAGCACACCAGTGTCCATTCAATTAAACCAAAGCCCTGGCCTGGATAGGGCCACATCAGCCTGGCTCATTTGAACGCAAGACCATCACCATCAGATGCTCTCCTGCAGTGGACACTGCAAGCGTATCCTGAAGGTACAAGCTCAGACTGGCTTCTCACCACCTTGTCCTGTCTCTGCAGAGCAGGCTCTGAATCTCCAGGCTGAAAGCAGCCCAGCCACATAAGGTACACCACAGTCATCTCCCTGTCCCAGTCCTGGGCTGGGAACTGCCGCAGCAGTGTGGTTATTGCAGGCAAAGCAATGCAGAGTTTCTCAGATTAATGTATTTCCCTGCCCTTGCATTGCCTCAAACACACCCTGGGACAGTCACACAGTTTCCACAGCTTAAGATTGCGACGTCCTGGAAGATCCCACATTTTCTCTTCCACTCTTACAGTTTCTCCTTCGCCATGAGAAAACCAGGGGACACCAGTATCCCCACCCATAAGAGCACGTGGCCTTCACGCACGCAGACATTGAGGAGAGGGAAACACTCAAAGAAGGAAACAAAACAAGGAAGAAAGACAAGTACGACAGGCGTGGGAGACAAGAAGCGGGGTAACTGTGCTTACGAACCAGAGGAGAAAAGCTTTTTTTCCTTTCAGCCCCTCCCAGCCCAGCACAGAGCCCGCTGCAGTCAGAAAAGCCTCTTACTCAACACAGTTTCTGCTCTGCAGGTCCCAGTTGGTGGGAGGTCAGCCTGGCGTCCCTGGAATCGAACGGCTGCTGTTGGCACCGGCTGAGCGGCCCGCTTGGAGGAGCATGCTAGACGGTCTCTGCACACCCCGTCTGTTCAGAGGAGCGGCTGCTGCACCAAGCTGGGGAACAGAGAGGAAAGGCAGGCACGTAAGAATAAATGGCTGCTGAGACTCCAGGCTGAGCAGCATCTCGCACCAGCGCACGCAACCAACCTCACATTTTAGGTCACTCAATCAGCATCCACTTGAACTTGAGCTCTCAGAAGCCTCTGTGCTTCCCGCGGCATCCAGCTGGCGACGGGCTGGAGCTCGGTCCCGCCTGGAGACAGGAGCCACTCTGTTGTGGGTCGACTCAGATTCTTCACTTGTGGTTTCAGAACCTTTGGCGGTGACTTTATAGTTCTGTTCCCACCACTGGCCTTACTCTCCCTGACGGCAGCTGCTGCTTAGCATTCTGGCGAGAGCTGTCGTCGTAGCAGGTAACACAACACCTCAGGAGCACAGCGGGATCTTAACGATAAGGATTCTGGACAGCTCTCGACAATTAGCAACAGGGCAGGATCTCCCAAGGGGTCTGGATGTGAACACAGGGACGTCTGGAGGGGCACACTGCCTGAATGTTCAAATGAAGAAACAGATGTTAATTACTCCGCATGGCCAGGACATCGTTAGCAGTTACATCGACTGGATATTCAAAAGTACAAATTCCTCTGATTATGTCAAATGTGCCCATCCCACCCCCAGAAGGCATTGCGTTTGAGTACTCGCCTTGGCAAACCTCCCTCCCCCAAGACATTTCCTCTTCCCCCTTCATATTCTCTGCTCTCCAAACAACCTCTTTTAATGAAATTTATACTTTGCAAAAGCACTGTCTCCTTTGGGACGGGCTTTTATCAGACGGAGGCAACAAGAACCCTTATCCATAACTGTCTGGCTCACCAGCACTCTCTCACTTTCTCTATTTTAGATTGGGGAGGGCACAATAAAGCAAAGAAGGATTCAGCCAGAACAATGTGATCGCTGAGCCTCTTTGGGAGCGCGGCAGCAGCACGCAAGAGCCACAGACCCGGTTCTGCCCCCGCCACCTTGCCCGCTCTCCCCACAGCCACACCACCAGGTGCGGCACGATGCCCCTGGGGCAGGTTATGGTCAATTCACAAAGAGCTTTTCTCTTCCAGCGCTCTGCACCCCTGAGATTTCCAGGCAGTGGGGAAAAGATGAGCTGTGGTGGACACCTGGGCACGTGCCACTAATGGAATCAAACTAGCAAATGTTCCAGAGCATGCAAGAGACACCACTGGGGGACCAGCAAAAAGTAATTAAGGGAGTGACTAAGGTTCAAAAGGACCAGCCTGATTCTTTTAGCCTAAGGGTCTGTACAGCACTGGCTAGGTAGGGAACTCCAGGCACACAGCTTCTCCAGGGCGCCCAGTAGAGCTGCTCCCGCTCACTGGAAAGGCTTAAGGCTTACGAGAGCTAAAGAGACCGAGACAAACGCCAGAGGACAGAGGACCACAAATGCCTACATCAATCTACGTGACACCACGTCATTTTTCTTGCAGGAGACGTGGTTGCACACGCATGGGCTAGGAAGAGAAACCGCTTAACACCCAGCAGCTTAAAATAAAGCCTTTTGGCTGTGCTGAAATTCCAAGGACTGTCCGAGCTCTGCCCGCTGGCCTGAGTCTTGCGGGCAGGTGACCGATGTGGACAAGCTGGAGAGCAAGACCTTGACCACAATTGGTGCTGCAGCCTCGCCAGAGAGCAGAGCTGCCCCAGCGGGGAGGATACGGCCCAGCACACAAGGACCCTTGTGATGTCTTCCCACTTCCACGGACCAGCACAAAGACGGGGGAGTTAACTTGTGCCCTGGCAAAGCTGTCTGAGAGTTAGCTCCTCTGCAAACCCTTTTGTTACGTGAGCAGAAGGACCTTCTGCTGTCAGAGGAACACAACACAACGCAAGTTGGAAAGCTGCCTGTGATATCCTCAGTAAACCAAAATCATCTGGGCTGGGGCTGGGAACAAGATGCTGAAGGGGAAACTTTGGTGCCGCAGGCAGTGCCATGTTAGAAATGCAGCTGGGCAGTATCACCGGAGGGGGACAACAGCTTTTTGTAATGTCTCGATCTCTATTTTACCGAAGAGAGCATGTATTGATAACCCTGCGGCTTGGGTAAGGGCTGCTAACCCCAGGAGTGGGGCGAGAAACCAGCCTGGCCCCACTGCCACAGTGCAATCACCACTTCCTCTAACGCCGATGCTGATCAGACCCACAGCGTTTAGGCTTGCTACAAACGGGGCTGCATTGCAGGAACAGAAAAGCTATTTCTTTTTTTTTTATTATTATTATTTTTATGAATACACATTAGAGTTTACACCACTGGCAAAGCGCACAGGCATGCATTTGGAGAGGAACAGAGATATGGTTGCAATACTCTTTTTAATGTGCAAGCCTAAAGACTCGGCTTCAGTTTTTAGAAATCAAACTTGATCATCTCAAGCTGGCAAAAATAGCCCCGTGTTCCCTCAAGTTATTTTCTTTTCAACGAGGCAGGGTACAGCACAATAGGAAATATCAGCAGTTATGTACTCAACCTCCAGAAACCCAAAGGGCCAATTCTAGCAACCCACGGCAGCTTTCCAATCCTCCCTGATCTATTTGCCGGAATTAGACTGAAAAGCATGCTGCCCCCAAGCCATTCAGCAAACTCCACGTCCCGCTAATTACATCAATATAAATGTATTATCTTGGCTGTCAAACATCGGCTGCCTGAACAGGACGACGCTCTGCAATATAAATGCAGGAAAACAATTGCTCTTTCTGCTGGTGACACATTTCTTTGGATCTTATTTCCTTTCCAGGGCTCCCCCTTCTCCCTTCTGCCCAGGCACCAGGGCAGCAGCATTTTTTCCAGAGCAAGAGGAAATGGCACACAAAAACCCTCCTCATCCTCTAAGCGACCAAACACAAGCAAATTTCGGGAACGCCACCGGCATTTCCTATCAGCCCAACCTGAGAGCTGCCAATGCACGGGGAGCTGCGAAGGCAAGAGTTAAACGTTTCTCGTGCTCAGGCAACAGCCCTTCTGCCTTCCTTGGCTCCCTCAGCTGCCATTGCTAAATACAAGGCAAGCGACAGCACTCCAAATAGCAATGACAGCACGAAAGAAATTTGGTAGGAGCATCCATCCTGCTCCTCCCTGCCTGGCTGGGTGACGGTGGCCTGGGAAGAGCTGCGTGCTCTGGCAGGGTCCAACAGCAACCAGCACGGCCGAGGCAAACGCGGGCAGATCCGGGAGGCTTCTGGGGAGCAGGCAGGCAGCACATCTCGCTCTGAAGAGTAGGATTATGACGGAAAACGAGGAGGAAGCCACTGACTCACCTGTCCCACCCGCATAAGCAGCTTTCTCAAGGCTGCACTGTATATGACCTTTCTCAGAGCCCCACGTTCCAGCAAATGGGCTGTTCACAAGTTTCCTGCCAGCACTGGAGAGAGCCGCCTCGGCAGGACACCGGGCTCCGACACACGCTTTCCAAACCAGCCTCCTCTCTCCCTGCCCTCAGGTCTGACCACAGGCAGCCCCAGCCCTTCGCTCCAGCCTCCCCCTGCTTCGAAAAGACCCTCACTCGGAGAAATGCCACAGGATCCGTTCCTTCCCCGATCCCTCCGCTCACAGAAAGGGTCAGAACAAACCCAGAAATGAACAAAAGCCTCAGATGAAGGGGGAAGATGGGAGGAAAAAAGCATTTCTCCCGCTTGCACCTCACCTGATGAGGTCCCTGCTGGCGGAGATCAGCACGGCCGCGTCGGCCGGCCCAGGGACTGCCTGGGTCTCTCTTGAGGCCTCACGTGCAACCGCTGCAAACTTGGCAAGCTCCCACAAAATCTCCAGGACGGATGAAAGCAGCGCCTTTTCCACAAGATAAAGCCAATCGCGCTGAGCTGGCTGAGGCAGCTCCAGGGCCCAGGCTGTTTCCCTCTGCAAAGCCAGCAGTATTCAGAGAAAAGATAAAGGGTGCCCAGAGCAAAGATAAAGGGCGCCCAGGAGAGCCAGGGAGGGGTAACCAGTGCATCTCATAAGGCCATCCAGGCCCCTCCATGGGGTCACCCAGCCCTTCCGCTACCGGGAGACAGCTTCGAGCCTGGGCAGGACGCCCGACCTTTTTTATGTGCAACTTTAGCAGTTTTGGTTCGTTTTTCAATATTTATTCTGACTCAAAAGACATTATGCCTGGCCCATGCCTCAGGTTCCCTTACGCACCAAGTCACGAGGTTCAAGGAAGCTGCATCCTTTCCTGCCAAAGCAATATGGCTTCGCAAACACAGCAAGTCGTATCAAACCTTCAAAAGCCTCTCCAGCCCTCCAACCCCAGCTGGGGAAGGGAGCAATGTTGGGTCTTGCCTTCTGCCTCCAACTCTTAAAGCCTGGGACACAAACAGAAGCTGATGCAACTTTAAACTAGTTAATATCCCCATGAACATAAAATCACGGTAATTTGAATGATGACTCTCTGGCATGTGTTACGCTACTGCAGCTCCTTCCTCAGGCAGAGCTCAGTCCTGGTTCACGCACGGGCACAAGCCAGGCAGTGGGTCTCAAGAAACGGCCATGCAAAAGCCACCAGCAGACTCACAGCATCATAGAATGGTTTGGGTTGGAAGGGACCTTAAAGCCCACCCAGTGCCACCCCCTGCCCTGGGCAGGAACACCTCCCACCGCACCAGGTTGCTCCAAGCCCCCTCCAACCTGCCCTTGAACACCTCCAGGGATGGGGCAGCCACAGCTTCTCTGGGCAACCTGGGCCAGGGGCTCACCACCCCCACAGCAAGGAATCTCAGGAGGCCCGTCTGCCACTCGGCCACCCTCCCACCACGGATCTGCTCCAGATTAGGAAAGGTGGCATCTCCCACAGAGTACAGCCCTGAAGCACAAGTCCCTAAGCATCCCAGTTGACAATGTGCAAAGTATGGCAAGATCTCTGTGTTCAGATCGACAAGGGCAACAGTCTGGGATCTGCAACCTATCTCCATCAGCCATCTCCACCTTGGCTCCCTCTAAATGCATCTCCTGGTCTCCAGTACCTCCTGACCGTCCCACAGCAGTGCACCACTGTCCCCGCACGAACGCCCCAGCCCACGTACAGTAAGCACTTCTCAGATAACCTTCTGTCCGACCATGAAAAACCACCCATCCGCATCCCGGGCCTGAAGGCCTAACAGAGTGCTGAGCGCCAGTGGAGATTTCGATCTGAAAAAGGGCTTGGAGGAAACAATCTGACATTTCAAACGCAGCGCGTGCATCACTCCATCTCCCCCAACAGTTCACCAGATGACCACCCCAAAACATTCGGTTCCCGGTGCTTGGGAGGGAAGAGCTGTACCCCAGCAGCTGGCGCAGGGGGGAGAGGAGAGCTGCTGAGAAAATGGAGAGGCCGGCCAGCATACAGAGCCTTTTCCAGCTGCTCTAACAGGCTTCTGCATCCAGGGTCGGTAGGCTGACACACTTAGAACTGCAGCTGAGCTGACGTGCGGTAAAATCCAGGGGTCCTGGCAAGGCATCGGGGCCCAAACAGCCTTAGGATGCTTCAGAGAACCAAGCACAAGAGCCAGCCAACCAATTCCGAAGGGCAAACTCGCAAATGCTTCAGAAACTCTGCGCAAAACCCCGCTTAGCCCCCAGCAGCCGGGTTTCTAAGCTGCATGTTGGGGCGCAGACTGAAGGACGGGGGTCCCCGGTTCTGCCGGGAGCTCTGCCGTGGCCCCGTGCCGGCCCTCAGCCGTGCCCGTTAACCGCCACAGCGATGCCGCCCTGCCCGAGCCGCACCGGGAGGCTCGGTCAGCCCCTACCCTGAGCGGAGACAGGCCGGGGAGCGACTGCAGCGCGGGGGTGCACGAAGCCTCCCCCGTCTCCCCGGGGACCCTCCAGTTGGTTAAAACTGAGGCGGGACGAGGTTTACCCGGAGGAAGGGATCTGAGGTACTTGGGGGGCAGCCGCAGCCCCCGGCTCACCTCACCGACCCCCCCAGCAGCCCCAGAGCCCCGCGGCGGGATCCCCGGCGCCGGGTTCCCCCTCAGCAGCGGGACCCCGGGCACCATGTGTATCCCTCCCCCCCCCCGCGCCTCCCCGGCCTCCAGGCCCGGCTCCCGTCGCCCCCCCGCGGCCAGCCGGGCTGGGGCCCACCAGCAACAGGTTGTGCGGGGCGGCCCGGGGGAGGCCGGGGCCCAGCCGGAGGCTCCAGCCGGGAAAGCCCTAAGCCGGCGGCGCCGCTGGGAGCCGCGGCGGGAGGCCCCGGCCGGCCCGTCCCCGCCTCCCCCCGCCGCCGCTTACCTGGGGATGAAAACGGCCGCGCTGCTGCTGTCGTCCCCCCCCGCCCCGGCCCCGCACTTTCCCCCGGGCAGGGCAACTTCCACCCCCTCCCTCCCGCCTGCCCGCCCGCCGCGGCGCCCGGCCGCTCCGCCGGCGCCTTCCTCCCGCTCGGCCGGCGGCCCGGCCTGCCCCGGAGTCCCTGAGCCCGCCCTTACGCCGCCGCCGTGGCGTAGCGCCCCGTTCCGGCCTGCGGGCGCTACGGCACGGAAACAGCGCAGAGCGCGTCGTGAATAGGGCGGGGGGACTACAAGACCCGAGGGGCGCCGGGCGGAGGAAGCGGAAGACGGCGGCGGAGAGGGGTGCGCCGGGAGCGGTGGTTCGAGGCCGGGGCGCGGCCGAGAGCGGGGCGTCCCCCGGCGGGCAAGGGGCCGGCGGGAGCGGCGGAGGGATGCGGCGAGGGGCGGCCGGTAGCGGGGGGCCCTGCGGGGAGGGCGAGGACTACAACTCCCAGGGTGCTTTGCGCGGCGGGGGAGAGCGCCCCCCCCCCTCGGGCGGGGGGCGTCCAGGCCGGGCCGGGGCTGGCGGGCCCCGGGCGAGGGGGCAGTCGGGGCCTGGGGCTGGAGGGGTGGTCACAGCACCACGGCATGGCGGGGGGAAGGACCCTCGGAGATCATCCACTCCAGCCCCCTGCCAGAGCAGGGTCACCCAGAGCAGGTGGCACAGGAACGCGTCCAGGCGGGTTTGGAATGTCTCCAGAGACGGAGACTCCATCACCTCTCTGGGCAGCCTGTGCCAGGGCTCTGCCACCCTCACAGCAAAGAAGTTCCTCCTCATGGTTAGGTGGAA
This sequence comes from Chroicocephalus ridibundus, assembly GCF_963924245.1. Taxonomy (NCBI): domain Eukaryota; kingdom Metazoa; phylum Chordata; class Aves; order Charadriiformes; family Laridae; genus Chroicocephalus; species Chroicocephalus ridibundus. The sequence goes on along the minus strand of NC_086291.1, from coordinate 39,978,264 downwards.
CTTCCTATGCTCAAGTTTGTGCCCGTTACCTCTTGTCCTGTCCCCAGGCACCACTGAAAAGAGTCTGGCCCCATCCTCCTGACACCCACCTTTTAGTTATCGATCAGCATTGATGAGATCCCCTCGCGGTCTTCTCCAGTGTCCCGCTCTGGAGTCCTCAGCACAAGAAGGACACGGAGCTGTTGGAGCGGGGCCAGAGGAGGCCCCGGAGATGCTGGGAGGGCTGGAGCCCCTCTGCTGTGAGGACAGGCTGAGAGAGCTGGGGGGGTTCAGCCTGGAGAAGAGAAGGCTCCGGGGAGACCTTGGAGCCCCTTCCAGTCCCTAAAGGGGCTCCAGGAAAGCTGGGGAGGGACCCTGGATCAGGGAGGGGAGCCAAGGGACGAGGGGGAATGGTTTTACACTGCAAGAGATTGAGATGAGATCTGAGGAAGAAATTGTTGGCTGTGAGGGTGGTGAGCCCCTGGCCCAGGTTGCCCAGAGAAGCTGTGGCTGCCCCATCCCTGGAGGTGTTCAAGGGCAGGTTGGAGGGGGCTTGGAGCAACGTGGTGTGGTGGGAGGTGTCCCTGCCCAGGGCAGGGGGATGGAATGAGATGATCCTTAAGGTCCCTTCCAACCTAAACCATTCTGTCATTCTATGGTTCTTCAGGCTAAACAGTCCCAGGTCTCTCAGCCTTTCCTCAGCAGAGAGATGCTCCAGTCCCCAGTCATCTTCATGGCCTCCACGGGAGTCTCTCCAGCAGTTCCCTGTCCTTCTTGAACTGGGGACCCCAGAACTGGACCCAGTACTGCAGATGTGGCCCCACCAGGGCAGAGTAGAAGAGGAGGATGACCTGGCTGCTGGCCATGCTCTTTCTAACGCCCCCAAGGAGACCATTGGCCTTCTTGGCCACATGGGCACATTGTTGGTTCTGAGCTCTCAGATGGAGAAGACCTTTTCTTCTTGGGGTACACGAACCCCTGGGTGTGTCCCATCTGCTGCCCCGGGGAAGACGCCAGCGTTAGGAGATGGAGGATTAGGGCTGGGGCGTGCCCAGCGCAGAGATCAGAAGCCCGGGGCTGAGCAAAGCCGGGCTTCCTGCCCTTCCCACAGCCCAGCCGCCTTGGAATGAAGCGCTGAACCCTGCCTAATTACAGCTCTTAATGACCTGGCGGCACATGAAGCAAACCTGAAACTGGCACAGAGTTGCTTGAGCCCTGGAGGACATGTGCAGCTGTGGTTCAGCTTGGGAGCGCAAGGAGCCATGCCGGCGGGGAGGAGGAGAGCCTGGGTGGCCCTTCCCAAAGCTCTCCCCCATGGACCGCAGCCCTCGGGTGTTGCTGCTCCACCAGGTACGTACAGGTGGGGTCTGCTCCTCCGTCCAGCATCAAATCTCCATCTCCCCGCTTTGAGTTCACGGACATCCCAGCCCTCTGCCAGACTCAACCTGTTTAAGAAGCACCTTCAAACCATCCCGCCCCACTGGGACGAGGAGTGGGAGCAGTGGGTGCAGCACCTGCCAAGCTCAGGGCGCAGGGGAGCTCCCCTCCCAGGGCCACAAGTGAAAACAGGGCGGGAGGGGATCCCAGCTGGGAACCAGCCAAGCCAACCCGGCACACACACATGCGAAATAAATGGGTCGTCGTTCCAGCAAAGGCAGCGTTGTTCATGCACCGCTCTTGGAAAGGGGCATTAATGGTTGCTAAATGAAAAAGGACAGCTGCTTACTAAGGGAAATTTTATCTTCAGGCTGACCTTCCCGAAAGGCACCCGAGGCTTTCTGTGCAGGCAGTTATGGTACAAACACGTTTGGGAGACCCGTCAGTCTTCTGTAAAGAGGATGCAGGGACCAAAAGCCAAGTGGGTAGATTTTGCTTCTGGTCATCTCCCTGTAAGATGTAACTGTTAGTCGTTATCGATGCATTTATTTGCAGACAGAGCTTTTCGAGAGGCTGCAGAAGCAGTTCTCCCTTTGTTCTTCGGGGGTGGACCAGGGGAAGAGCAGTCCCTGCTGCCCTCACTCACGGGCGGGTTTCCTGGACTGGGGGAATCGCAGGGCTCGGTGTCCCCCCCGTGCCCCAGGACAGACAGGGCAGGTAGCCCAGCACACGGCCCTGCCTGGGCACGTGGGGTCAGCACCCCAAAATGGTCAGTGGGGCTGCCCTGCCCACTGTAGGGCAAAACCTGTTGGGATCACAGACTGGCAGGGGTTGGAAGGGACCTCTGGAGATCACCCAGTCCAACCCCCTGCCAGAGCAGGGTCACCCAGAGCAGGTTGCACAGGAACGTGTCCAGGTGGGTTTGGAACGTGTCCAGGTGGGTTTGGAATGTCTCCAGAGACGGAGACTCCACCACCTCTCTGGGCAGCCTGTGCCAGGGCTCTGCCACCCTCACAGGAAAGTTTTTCCTCATGTTGAGATGGAATTTCCCATGTTCCAGTTTGTGCCCATTGCCCCTTGTCCTGTCACTGGGCACCACTGAGAAGAGTCTGGCCCCATCCTCCTGACACCCACCCTTTAGATATCAACGAGCATTGACGAGATCCCCTCTCGGTCTTCTCTTCTCCAGGCTGAACAGCCCCAGGTCTCTCAGCCTTTCCTCAGCAGAGAGGTGCTCCAGGCCCCTCAGCATCTTCGTAGCCTCCACTGGACTCTCTCCAGTAGTTCCTTGTCCTTCTGGAACTGGAGAACCCAGAACTGGACCCAGTACTGCAGATGAGACCCCACCAGGGCAGAGCAGAGGGGGAGGATGACCTCCCTCCACCTGCTGGCCACGCTCTTTTTAATTCTCCCCAGGAGACCATTGGCCTTCTTGGCCACAAGGGCACATTGCTGCCTCATGGGCAACTTGCTGTCCACCAGGACTCCATGGTCCCCCTCTCTGCAGAGCTGCTCTCCAGCAGGTCAACCCCTAACCTGTGCTGGTGCAGGGGGTTTTTCCGCCCAAGGTATAGGACACTACGCTTGCCCCTTGTTGAACTTCAATAGGTTCCTCTCCAGCCTGTCCAGGTCTCCCTGGGTGGCAGCATGGCCTTCTGGTGTGTCAGCCACCCCCCCAGCTTTGTGTCATCAGTGAACATGCTGAGGGTGCCCTCTGTCCCCTCACCCAGGTCGTTGATGAACACATTGAACAAGACCGGACCCAGTACTGACCCCTGGGAAACACCGGTAGGTTCAGGCCTCCAACTGGACTTTGTACCAATGGGGAAAGGGTGAATTTGGGCTTAGAAAGAAACCGCTGGTGACACCATGGTGGCTCTTTCAAGTAACACATCTCACCGTCTAAACTAACGGGAGCTTGGGCGCTCAGCTCACAGTGACACATTTGGACACCATTCAGCGTCGGCACAATGGTACCTGGTGCCACGTGAGGTACCCGAGGGTGGCCGAGATGTCCACGCAAATCTGCCACACGTCTCACCAGAGCTATCGGACATCTTCATCCTTAGTACCTTCACCCTTACTGAGCCACGGCTGGAGACAAGGAAGGATCCTCAAAGCACGTAAAATGTCACTGCACGCCACTGAATTAAGCCCCTTTTGTTACGCATATGATTATTATTAATTGAGACGTGAGAAGTATGACTGCATAGCACCGAGTGAAGAACGGAGTGTGCAGACTCGCAAATGCACACAAGTGTGCAGGGTTCCAGCATCGTATCTACACGGTACAAAAACCCAGCTGCTGACATCCAGCTCTTCTGGCACAGCGTTCCTGGCTGAAATCACATTAGCAGCTTGGCCCTCTGTATTTGGAGAATAAACGTATAAAACACTTTGCCCAGCTACAAAGCGATGTCAAGTACTGGATGAATGCCAGCGTGCTCTGTTAGGAAGTCACATGAACTGGGATTGACATCACCGAATTTCAGATGTAGAGACTGAGGCATGCAAATTGCACTGTCCATCACGTCTTCATCCCTGAGCAACGGAGAAAGACGGAGGATTCCAGTTATTCCAGGTAAGTTCCTGTTTCTGTCATTGATTATAAAGAGAATCAAACATTCGGCCGGCACATCAATATTCCAGAGAGCTGCGTTCCTGGAAAGGAATGCCTTAGTAGCACTGACAGCCTCGCTGAAGGCAAGGTGAACGTCATCCTCCTCTGCCCTGATCAAACCTCGTCATCTTGTCACAGAAAGCAATCACATTTTTCAGGCACTATAACTCCATGCTGACCGTTCCCCACCTTCTCTTCCACCTGCCATGCCTTCCACAAGGACTCATTCCATGTTTTTTCCTGGGGCCTGAAGCGAAGATGGCTGGCCTGTAGCTGCCTGGGTCATCCTGAGCCTTTTTTGATGACGGTGCAAAACTTGGCTTTCCTCCAGTCATAGAATCACAGAATAGTTTGGGTTGGAAGGGACCTTAAAGATCATCTAGTTCCACCCCCTGCCCTGGGCAGGGACACCTCCCACCACACCAGGTTGCTCCAAGCCCCGTCCAACCTGCCCTTGAACACCTCCAGGGATGGGGCAGCCACAGTTTCTCTGGGCAACCTGGGACAGGGGCTCACCACCCTCACAGCCAAGAATTTCTTCCTCAGATCTCATCTCAGTCTCCCCTCTTGCAGTGTAAAACCGGTCCCCCTCGTCCCATGGCTCCCCTCCCTGATCCAGAGTCCCTCCCCAGCTTTCCTGTCACAAAGGCTCTCCTCCGTTCTCCATGACTTTTCAAACCTGATGGAGAGCAGCTCTGCAAGAGCATCAGCCAGTTCTCCCAGTGCCCCAGGCCGCAGCCTGTCCGGCCCCATGGACTTGCGCAGTCAGGATCCAACAAGCAAATGTCACGTGAATCCTCACAGGTTCTACTGTATGTCATCGTAGACAGAGGTGGGTGCTGAGATAGCTCCATACCCTCAGCGTCTCCTCCTCTGGTAAGCGAGCTCGGCTGGCTCTGACGTTGAGCTGGTACGCAACGGGATACCCCCCGGGGGTGGGAGCAACTGGGAGCTGGCCTGGTGCAGACCCAGCTCGCCAAGCATGAAGGATGGCACGCCCAGGGTCGACGAGGACCAGGGGACGCACAGGGAGGCTTCTTGGCCAACTTCTTGCAGCCAGTGCCAGAACCAGCAGCTCCTGCTCAAGGCGCAGCAGGGGAGAAAGAGAGGAAGGGCTACTGTGTTCAACCACCCGAGGATCTCCCTGTCCTTGTTTCCCGAGACACCAAGCTTTTAACAAGCATTTACCTCCTGCTCAGCCTCCAGTTTACCCCAGCTTGGGACCAGCAAGTGACTCTTTTCTCAACCCTCAACCCTCTCCTTTGCAGCTGAGGAACAAGGAGGTCCTGATGGCTCTCCAAAGGGCTGGGCATAGGGTCCATCACCTCTTTGGGAGGAGGTCTTCCTCCATGTGTCCTTGAGCTGTTGTAATGGAAGGCTTTTTGCAACAAGATGGGTGCAAAGAAATGTAACTCCTGGCTAAATAAATAACACGTATATGTGTATCTATCCCTGATCAGAGTGATATCTTTTCAGCAAGTAGGTATCTCAAAAGAAAGTTGGATAGAAGATGTACTCCTGCATGTACATGGTGTACGTGTGTGTGTAAAACACGGATTTAAGGGAACCCAAAAGACTCGATTCCATTGTCAAGATAATGAGGTGGTGGAGGCCCCATCCCTGGAGACATCCAAGGCCAGGTTTGATGAGGCTCTGAGCAACCTGATCTAGTTGAAGGTGTCCCTGCTCACTGCAGGGGGGTTGGACTAGATGGCCTTTAGAGGTCCCTTCCAACCCAACACGTTCTATGATTCTATGATAATGAATCACCCATGTTGAGTGCAAGAGGGAAATAAGACTCAAAGAACTGCAGAGGTGTAACTGAGGTGCAGAGCTCCCGGGGCAGCAGCCACGCTGTATTTGAGGAGCACATCGGCCGTCAGCAGCACGGTGTCTCCCAGCGGCCAGCCGGCCCTCCTGCTCGCTGCGTGCCACAAGCCATCGCCTTCAGCAGGACGGGCGAGACGGGGCGATGGACGCACCTGCCGTAACGGCGCCAGGACACGTTCCGTGTTCTCTGCTTAGTCTTTTTTTGGTGGGCTCCTGACACTCAAACCCCTCCCCACCTGAGGGAGAGGTCTCCGTTCCCCCTACTCAGGGAGCGTTATCTGCTCTAAAACCCACAGGCGAGCCTGGGGCCCCACAAGCTGACCCACACATGGCCTCATGGACTCCCACACATGGGACTGAGTCTGTGGCCTAGAACAGCCACCTGGGACCCACATCGTAGGGACGTGGGGCATCAGGGGTGGCTCTAGGGGTGTGGGGATGTCCATGGGACTCTGGGGGTATTACGGGTTCCCTACAGTCCCATGGGAACCTGTAAGAGACAGCCTGTAAATTCCCTGCGGAGGGGCAGGAGGCCCTCCAAGCCCTCAATGGAATGCCTCAAACGCTCGCAAGGAAATAAATAATGCAGGCCCGGCCTTCAAAGAACTGATAAGGCTCACCCTTCTGGCGCCTGAAAGTGTGGGAGAGCTGTCTTGTCAAGACAGGATAGTTCTGCCACTCGTGTGGCGAGCTCGCTAGTTCTCAGTTCTCGAGGCCATTGTGTCCGATGAGTGACCTTTGCTTCATTCTCCACGAAATGCATATGAAACTGCACACCCTGCATATGCTAATGAAGATTACAGAGATCATGGTAAACACGTATGACTACGGCACTCGTCTCTCCACCCAAATCATGCTACACGTCACCTGGGAGAAGGGAGAAACCTCAGACGAGGCTGTCCTCGGCAAGGGGGGCGGACCGTGCTAATTCAGCAAACGTAAAAGGGGAAAATAAGTGCCCCTAGGGGGGAATCAAGAAGAAAGAGAAGAAGATAGTGCTTGGGAAGATTCTTCTCAAGAGAGAAGACCGTACCTGGGAAGATTTTTCCAAGAGAGAAGAAGATTATGCCTGGGAAGATTCCCTGAAAAAGACGCTGGAACCAGGACCGGTGATCTCTTTATCTCTGTCTTTTCCTTTCTCTGTCCCTCGGTTTGTCTTTTCTCTTGGAGTTGTGAAGTAACGACCTTAAGTACCACTTGCCATAAGTTGTCCTACACCTGCTGTTAAGTAACATGACGCACACCTCACCCTTTGCCATCATTTGTTATACACCTCACCAATTACCGTGGACTTGTTGAGACCTATACTAACCATTTTGGGAAGCTAATAAATGTTTCTATACGGACCTGGAGATTTATCTCACCTTAGTCCGCGCTGTTGGGAACTTACGAATCTGAAGTCACTTATCCCCCCAGTCTTTCCTGGGAGTGGGAGGTGACAGAACGCTCACTAGAGGAGGAGGGAGAAGCGTCAGGGCTTCCTTGGGGGAATCTGGGAGCCCTGGGGGTATCCCCATGGGTGTGGGGTGTCCGCAGGAGGTGTCGTAGTCCCCAGTTCCTCACAAGCATTGCAGATGTCCTGCAGGGGGACCTTGGAGATGTGGGGTACCACGGCCAGTCTCCCATTAGCGGGGTTGGGAGTGCCCCCAGTGGTCACTCACTCACCGGGGGGGGGGCGGTGGGCTCGGCCTTATCCTTGGGGCAAGGCGTGCGGTGGCGGGGGCCAGGGGCAGCATCCCTGTCGGCGTTGGCGTCGCGGTCGGCCAGGCTGAGCAGCAGCAAGTTGGTGCAGGCAAAGCTTCGCTTCGGGGTGCCGTAGTTTTGGGGGAGGAGCGCTCCGGGGGATCTCTGCGCTGGAGGGACTGACACACCGTAGGGCAGAGGTAGTAACAGGGACCCCCATGGCCATGGGGCAGGGACCCCCATGGTGGTGGGAAGCAAGCGCAGGTCTCAGTCCTCCTGTGGCCCCCACAACCCCTCTACTAGCCCCATTGCCCCCTGATAACCCTCAATAGCCCCCATCGACTCCCCAGTCTCCCCCTCGACTTTCTACTGCCCCCCAACAGCTCCCGCCGACTCTCCAGCTCCCCCAGGGACCCTTGAGCTTCCCCAGTGTCCCCCTCCAGAGCCCCCCAGTGATGACCAGGAGGATCCCATTGCCTTCTCACAGCCCAGAGCTGCCCCTCCACTTTATTCCCCACCGGCCGTCCCACCCTGAGCTGCCTCTTACCCGAGGAAAGAGACAGAGGCGGACCTGGTGAGGGCCTGGGGGGCACCCGGGCCCAGCAGGCACCTGGGGGCTGCGGGCTGAGCGTGGGTGCTCAATGCGGGGTCCATGGCCTCCCTGATCACCTTCACCTGCAGGGGAGTTTTCACCCCTGTGCTGGCCGTGGCCCTGCTGGTGCGAGTCCCTGCCGCGGCTGCCCCCCAACAGACAGCAGAGGGGCTCCTGCCAGGCACCTTGACATCCCAAAAACCGATTATACTGGTCACACATGGTTCCATGAGGGGCTTCCATCCCAGCCCCTCCCCTTATGTGCCTCAGGTTACCCTTTGGATTGCTGGTTTAACCCTTTCGATCCCCAAAGTAGCCACCAAAATACTCAGAATCATAGAGTATCTGGACTTGGAAGGGATCCATAAGGATCATCGACTCCCTGCTCGTCAAGAGGCCAGTTTTCCCCAGTACAAAGCACCCTGGTTACGTGGGGCAGGAAGACTCCAACTCGGAAAGGGCAGAGAAGGAAGTGCTAAAGGGCAAACAACAAGGAATTTTTGGCAGCAGTGCCACTTCTGCTACCCTGTCTTGGCAGAGAAGTGGGATGACACAGGCCATCCCCCTTAATTTTCACTGGAGGTCTCTGCCAGAACTGGTGGGTAGAAAAGGGTCTGCATGACTGGAAGAGGACAGCCGCTGTGCGGGAGCTCGCCATGACGCCCTTCCTTTGAGCAGACTGTTCCACCATCCCCGGGGATCTGGAGCATCTCTCCCGTTACTGCTATGGGGCCCACATTGTCCCGCTGCCAGATCCTGTCAGGCCAGGTAAAACGTTGAGGAAGGGGAGTCGGAGAGCACCAGTAATCACCATTAATACCACCAACAATGCTCACTGAAGGCAAAAGAAACTCCCATGTGAGTAGCAACTGGCATAATGGGAACTATGGAGAAAGTAAACGACAGAAAAGCCGAGGCGATGCAGAATAAAGACTCCTTTATAGAAGAGAGAAAGCAGTTCGCAGTTCTCGCCTTGTGCGCCGAAGGAGGAAATCAGCTTTTAGCCATCAGTGGTGCTCACCGGGTTCTTCTTTCAGGGGTGGAATAATTTCTCCCGTCTCTAAAATTCTGTCCCCCTGATGGAATGAGAGAGATGGTGAGCGTGTTCCCCTACACCCAGACTCTCCCTTCACACAGCACAGTCCTTCAATTAAGCTGGAACTGTCCCCACTTCCCGATTAAAAAAAAAAAAATAATCTTATTACTCCGAACGCTCTCATTCGCTCAACATTTCCCAGGATGCTGAAACATCACCACAGCCAAATTATCCAAAATCTGTGCTTGCTTTACCCTTTTCTTCTCGGCTGCAGAACAGCAGCCGAACGTTTAAGAGACCATATTGTTTTAAAAACATATATCGGACTTGCAGCGCTGCACCTTCAGCACAGCTTTAAGCGAGTCTCCAAACCCACGGCCTGCAGCCCGTGACGAGCTACGTAATCCCTCAAAAAAAAAAAAAAATCAGTCTGATGCCCAACTGCTGTGTGTTACAGCTTCAGGCGCTGTCTTGGCCTACTGAGCTGGCCTAACTGGACCGAGTAATTAGGCTGACGTCAGAGATGCGGAGTTTGGCCTTCAGTACGTTGCTACGCGGTTGTTAGGGATGGAACTCTTTATAATTTTATTTTAGATAAAAGTACAGTTTTGTTATGCAAAAAAATGTGCAACTGGTAGAAACAGCAGAGCTGAACTTCTAGGAGAGTATTTGCCCACCGACTTGCTATACCAAGCAACGAGTAACGGCTCGGAGCAGCCCAAAAACCAGTAAAGACCAAACAATCTGACACCCTCCACTTCACAAACCAAAGCTCGAGCTGGGGGTGGCATAACTCTGTCTCTTTGGGGACACCTGGCTGTGGGAGAGCTTCAGGGACACCGGGGATCAAGCTCATGTGGCCAGAACTGACAACGCTCAGCGCCAAACTCCTCCCAACTCCTGACAACCCCTGCTCCTGTCCTTCCATGCTTTCCCAGAGGCACCGAACACCCAAACCCCTTTGCGAAGACGCGCAGTAATTAACGCCTGCCTTCACCCTGTCCTTAGCGAAGCCATGACGGGCGCGCAGCTGGGCTTGCCCCTTTCCGGGGGAGCGGGAGCGTGCAGCCACAGCTTCCACCAGCACTGCACGCCGCGAGGGACCCAGCGCTTCAGCTCCCCGTGAAATTGGGCACAAGGAGCCAAGCGAGAACCAAATGGGAAAGCTTCCCCGAGCAGTCTGTGTGCACTTCTCCACAGCAGGAACCTGCTCCAGTCACTTCCGGAGATCCCGTAAGGGAAACGTTTGCCTTTTCCACCCAGGATGGGCAGTGCTGTCAGCCCGGTACTCAAAACTTTGCTTCTCTAGAGGGAGGTACCCCCAAAACAGGGACTATCTGCTCTAAGGATGATAAGAAAACTGCTCAAAAATACTGTAACTGTGCTTTTCCAGGGCAGCCTGCCCACGGTGCCAAGCTCATCCTTCTAGAAATTCTCCCTGCACAGCTACTGCACAAACCCACGCTTCGCTCCAAGTCACCCCTTTTTTCTGCCTGCTTTACCGAGCTGGAAGACAAAACAAGTATTAATAGACTTACTGGGAATATCCGTGGATTTGACATAACAACACCGTGCGGCGTTTTCTGAAAGGCAGGGGGGGAGAGAAGAAAGGGATGGGGTAAAGAAAAAGGAGTGTTACACAGATGAAGTACAAAGGAGTTCCAAAATGGGGAAAACAATTCTAAAACACAACTCTACTGAGTACCAGGCTCACTGGGCCGGGTTCTTCCCACCAGTTAAAGAAACACCTGAGGCTAATAAAATTACACCTCCCAAGCCAGACAAGGCTGTAGCAGTGGAAGGTCTGTCCCGTGGTCAGCGTATACTAGCCTGTATCAGGAATAGTGTGGTGAGCCAGACTAGGGAAGCGATCATCCCCCTGTACTCGGCACTGGTGAGGCCCCACCTCATGTACTGAGTTCAGTTTTGGGCCTCTCACTACAAGAAGGACATTGAGGTGTTGGAGCGTGTCCAGAGAAGGGCTACAAAGCTGGTGAGGGGTCTGGAGGACAAACCTTATGAGGAACGACTGAGGGAGCTGGGGAGGTTTAGCCTGGAAAAGAGGAGGCTGAGGGGAGACCTTATCAGCCTCTACAACTACCTGAAAGGAGGTTGTAGAGAGATGGGGGCTGACCTCTTCTCCCTGGTGACAAGTGATAGGACAAGAGGAAATGGGTTCAAGTTATGTCAGGGGAGGTTTAGATTGGATATTAGGAAACATTTTTTCACTGAAAGTGTTATTAAACATTGGAAAAGGCTGCCCAGGGAGGTGGTGGATTCACCATCCCTGGAGGTGTTTAAAAAAAGGGTAGATGTGGCACTGAGGGACATGGTTTAGAAGTGGTTTTTGTCAGGGTGGGTTAATGGTTGGACTTGATGATCTTAAAGGTCCCTTCCAACCTCAGCAATTCTATGATTCTATTGGCCATTCCCCTTCCCCACACCAGCTGCCACTGCAGCTTGGTTATCCCCAGGGTCACCCTTCCTCCAGGAAAGCAACAATTAAGACACAGCTTTCTGGCTCACGGGAGGCAGCACAGCCAAAGCTGGTTAATATAGAATAGAAATATAGAAATACAGAATCTGGTGGGTTGGAAGGGACCTCTAAAGGCCATCTAGTCCAACCCCCCTGCAGTCAGCAGGGACATCTTCAACGAGATCAGGCTGCTCAGAGTCTCATCAAGCCTGGCCTTGAATGTCTCCAGGGATGGGGCCTCCACCACCTCTCTGGGCAACCTGGGCCAGTGTCAAACCACCCTCAGTGTAAAGAACTTCTGGTTTCTGCCAGAAAACATCACGAATAATATCTATGCTTGTGCCACCCAAGAAGCAGTGACTAGGCAGTGTGAAGCCACCAGCAGATGCATAACCAGCATGTTCACAGAACCATGGAATGGTCTGGGTTGGAAGGGACCTTAAAGATCACCCAGTGCCACCCCCTGCCCTGGGCAGGGACACCTCCCACCACACCAGGTTGCTCCAAGCCCCCTCCAACCTGCCCTTGAACCCCTCCAGGGATGGGGCAGCCACAGCTTCTCTGGGCAACCTGGGACAGGGGCTCACCACCCCCACAGCCAAGGATTTCTTCCTGAAGAAGACAACCCCGCGGGCGACTACTTGTGGAGTCAGCGCCCCCTCTACGAGAGGGCTTTTTAACCCCCGATTTCCTCCCCTTCCCGTGACCCCCCGCTGCCCCCCCGAGGCCGCACGCACCATGACGTGGTACTTGAGGCAGTAGAGGATGATCCAGGCGGGGACAAGGACCCGCGTAAAGACGAAGCCGCCGGTCTCATAGGCCTTGAACACCTGCGGGGGGGTACACGGGGAGGCGCGTCAGGCCTGGGGGGGCCGGGGCCGTGCGCTTCCCCCCGGTCCCCCCCTCACCTGCTGCCGCCAGAGCCCCCCGGGCTGCAGGAAGCGCTCCCAGAAGGCGGCCACGGGCCCCAGCTGCCGCCGCGGCAGGACGGGCTCCCGCTCGCTCAGCTCCTGGTCCCGCAGCCAGCGCCGCCGCAGGGCGCGGAGCTGCTGCAGCCGCAGCCGCTCGTCCTCGCTGTAGCCGCTCATGGCGCCGCCGGGCCCGGACCCGCTCCCACTGCGGCCCGCGGGCGCCCTGTCCTTCGCCGCCGCACGCGGCAGTGACGTCCGCATGCGTCATCACCCTGCGCGGGCTGGGCAGAGGAGGCCTGTGGGTACTGCCGGCAGCGCAACGCGCTGTCAACGGGAGGCTCGCGGGTTCGAGCCCCCGCCCGCCCCTCCGCGGGGTGGCCACCAGGCCGGGGACGCTCGACCCGCGGGGCCATGGCCCAGCCGGGGCTGGCGACCCGCTTCCAGCGCCGCTTCCTGGCGGCCCGGCAGCTCCGCTCCTTCCCCTGGCCGGTACGATGTGGTACGGCCCGGCAGGGAGCAGGCGGCCGCCCTCAGGTCTGAGGAAGCCTCAGCTTTATTTCACTTTTTTTTTTTTTTTTTTTTTTTTTTTTTTTAGGAACTGGAACAAAACCTACGGATTTCACCGGATTCCTCCCTGCTCCTGGATATTCTACACAAGGTAAGGGGGGGGATGGCGTGGTGGTGTGGCAGCAGCCTGGGACCACCACCTCGCCTACCTTAAGCAATTGGTTTTGCTCATAATTACAAAGATAAGTGACCCCGTGTCACAGCTTTCCAGTGTGCTCGAGCAGAACAGCAGATTTCCTTCGCGTCCTGTTATTTACCTGTTCTTTGCCTTGAAATCAAGCCCCAGGTGCTCTTTCATGCCACACAGCGAGTCAGCCCTGCTCCTGCTCCAAGGGGCAAGGAGGCGGCGATGCCGGGGGTGATCCCGGTCGATCCCAGTTGATCCCAGTGAGCCCTCCCGGGGCTTCCCCTTTGCACGGGGATGGGAAATTGCAAATAAGGCTGCAAACCGAAAAGAAGAGAGAGAGGAGGGAAAAGCAAAATAGCGCTAAACCGGACTCTTTTTCCATGCGGTTTTGCTATTTACTTGCTGAAAAGTGAAAAAATGTGTTTGCTGCCATAGAGCTGTAAAATAACAAACCCGTCAGAAATCACTAGATTTTATTTTCTGGCTCAGCATCGCTTCTTTTAGCTGCAGGATGAGTCGCAATGCGTTTCGTGACACACGGCGCCAATTAACGCCTCTCTGCCTTCCATAAAATCCTCACGCGGTAACTGGTTTCACTCCTTGTTCTTGTTTTAGACCGTTCGCCACCCGCTGTGTGCAAAATACCCCCCTTCCACCAAGTACAGGAGATCTTTTCTAACCGAACTCATCAAAAAGGTAGTGCTTAACTTTTCATCTTGCTTGCAACTTTTTTTTTTTTTCCCCCCCTCTTGAAAACATGGCCAGGTTTTTCATTGTGGGCCAAGCTGAATTATTTGTACTAGCAAAAAAAGAGCATTCAGTGTAAAAATATTACAGCCAAGGATGTATTGAAGTGGGACATAATGTGTGTACGATTTGTGTTTGACGGGGATTTGGTACCGAACCTGCCCCGCTCGCTCTCGCGCAGCATGAAGCTACGGCAGCTGAACCCCTGGATGAGCTCTACGACGCACTGGCAGATATTTTAAACGAAGAAGAATCCACTCGCTCTTACAAAAGCTACTTGCTGGTAAGAACTAACACTGCATCGTTATAAGTCACTTTTAATCATCTGAACTAAGCAATAATCGGCGTTAAAGGCAACCCCCCAGAAAACCAAAGTGCGTCCTACCTTTTTCCAGGTGATTATAAACTGTAAACCCCGTTGTCCGTGCTGACCTGTCTCTCTCTTGTCTTCTGCGTCCTCTCCAGCCCTCGGGAGAGCCCATCACCCTTTCCGAGAGCGTGGCCATCGTTTCTGGAGGAACCACGGGGCTCATCACCTGGGATGCTGCGCTTCAGCTGGCTCAATGGGCGATAGAGAACAACAGCGCTTTCAGGGACAGGTAACGACAGCGGCACAGGTAGAGGGATGGGGAAAGATATTTTCAAATTGTGAGCGAGCTACACAACTGTAACTTCGTAATATACATTTACCCCCCCAAGTAAGTGAAATGACTAACCTTGTAGTTATTTTAAGACAGGTTTTAAGATCAAAACCATTACACCAGGCAGTCTGACCTGCTCTGCAAAGGAAGCTCTTAAATCTTAGCTACCGCACCATCTAGCCAGTGACTTTAACCACTGCGCTTCGCTCCATGACTTGGGCCCCGGAGATGCTGGGAGGGCTGGAGCCCCTCTGCTGTGAGGACAGGCTGAGAGAGCTGGGGGGGTTCAGCCTGGAGAAGAGAAGGCTCCGGGGAGACCTTGGAGCCCCTTCCAGTCCCTAAAGGGGCTCCAGAAAAGCTGGGGAGGGACTCTGGATCAGGAAGGGCAGCCATGGGACGAGGGGCAATGGCTTTAAAGTGGAAGAGGGGAGACTGAGATGAGATCTGAGGAAGAAATTCTTGGCTGTAAGGGAGGGTGGTGAGCCCCTGTCCCAGGTTGCCCAGAGAAGCTGTGGCTGCCCCATCCCTGGAGGTGTTCAAGGCCAGGTTGGAGGGGGCTTGGAGCAACCCGGTCTGGTGGGAGGTGTCCCACGAGATGGAACGAGATGGTCTTCAGGGTCCCTTCCAACCCATTCTATGATGGGATTCACCTCACCTGACTTTAGATGATCGACATGCAGGTGTGCACATCTGAGCTCATCCTCTTGCCTTTGCGTGTAAGCAGTCGAGAGGAAGAAGCACTTCTGAGGAAAGATTCAGCTAAGTTCATTTAAAATATCCACCTCACCAGGAAAGGAACGGTGCTGCTGAAGCCTCAGTTTCTCTCCACCGACTATGAAAAGAACTGGGCAACCAGTTTAGGTGGGGACAACCATGCTGTAGAGGTCTAAAAGCAGGTGGGAATGCATCTCATCCCTGTGGTGGAAATGCTTTGTACCATACACAAAAGCAATATTTAAAAGTAATTCATTTTTATGCTTACAATTCCATCTTCAGTGTTCAACTCTCCCAGTTATTTGAAAGAAAGATTTGATTGTAGGTGGTTTACTTAAAAGTTATTGAAATAATCTGTAACTAATTTTACCTTTAGATATACTTAGAATGTTTTGATTTCCTAACTCAGTTTAGAGTCCTAGTAAGTCCTCCTTTTACTCCATTACCATTCAGGACGGTCTTGGAACTGGGCAGTGGGATTGGCTTCACCGGAATTGCAATCTGTAAAACCTGCCATCCCAAGGCGTATGTATTCAGCGACTGCCACCCCGCTGTTCTCCAGCAGCTGGCGGAAAACATCCATTTGAATGGCTTCGTCTTGGAGCCCGGAAAGACCCGTCATATCCAAACAGAGCCCCAGGGCCAGGAGGAAGAAGCAACGAATTACCAAAACCCAAAACTAAACCCCAGACTCATTGTTGCAGAACTGGACTGGGGCTCGGTTACAGAAAAACAGCTCTTGGATCTTCAACCTGACGTCGTCATTGCGGCAGGTATTTTTCTGATCATGCCTCAGTGTGCGCTGTCACGTGGGAACGAGCAGGGCAGAGAGAGAGACGCAGAGGTATTTGTGTGTGGGACTCGCTCAGCCCTACTCCAGTTACCGTCACTGGAAGCGACAGATCTTCTCCCAGTTCATTTCGCCGTTACGTCTTTTTCCAATACTCAGCAGCTGCGTACATAATGCCAAAAAGCAAATTATTTTTCCCTTCTGCATTTTTTCTTTTAAATTCAGAAACAGATGACAACGATAAATCTCTCACTTTGAAGAACCTCATCAATAATAACAGGCAATTTTGGCATTCTCTTGAGGGACAACATATTTTTTAAAAAAAACCTCCACAAACAAATATTTTTTGGAACTTGCCTATATATAAATTTAGAGGGAGTTTATAAAAAAAAAATCTAATAATGGAAAATCTAGCAATAGTAAAATTTCTTAGCTGTAGCTTACAGGATTTTACTCCCTGATCTGGGGCTTTGCAAAAGAAAAAATACTAAGGATTCAGGGGGAAAAAATGACAAAATATACTGTCTTTGCCATCAAAGGTATCCCATGATGCATTATATATGCAAATTCTGTAAAATGAAGCCACTGTATGTTACCTAATGCCAACTATAGCGCTCAGAGAATGCACAAACCGTCCCAAGCGGGACTCGGGAAGGAAAAGCAATTCAAAACAGAAGGGGATTTATAAATATCTCTACTATTTGGTGTTACTGGTAACGTTGCATGAAGAGCAACCAGTCTGTCTGTCAGCGGTACGCGCGCGCGCCTCGACATCTCTGTGGCGTAAACAACCTCCTCTTGAACATCAGTCCCGAGCAGGAGGCTGACACATCTCCGAATCACGGTGCTAATTAGTAAAAAGCTGACATTTTGTACCCCTTAATGGTCAGTTTTAGCTTTCAGTGCTGTTTCTGCTCTGCTGCAGTTCAAGTCTTTCGCAATCAGCCTCTAAAATACAGATTTTGAACAATGCCATTTCGTTCTGCCAAGGACAGTCACAACAGAGTACCAACGCTCAATGTTTTTGCTGTCTCCCTTAGGATGGGCTTAAATAAACTATCAGGCAATCCATTTACAAAAAGGAGCACCGACTTTTAGCAATTTTGGGCTGATAGTAGAGACAAGGGCAGCTTCACGTAGCACGTAAAGTAGAGGCATTTTCCAAGATCTCTTCTTGGGAATTCTTAACCCCTGACTACGAAAATCATATTCTCCTGCGAGACGCGAATTTGATATTTTTGTTTTGTAGTTCTCATTCTGCTCTTTGCTCAGTTCTTAATAAACACTGAATGTTTTCCTTTTTGTGCAGACGTGGTATATGATCCAGAGATAATTTTAGCCCTTATTGGTATGCTACAAAAACTCGCCGCTTGCAGAGTGGCCAGAAAAGCTCCTGAGGTCTACATTGCTGTCACCGTTCGTAATCCAGACACGTATCACCTGTTCCAGGCTGAACTCGGTAGGTGCCTTTTTCATCAAGTGTATCAGTAGTTTTGGCCTCTTTCCCCATTAATTAATCCCTAGAAAAGATGAACAGGAGCATTTTTTGGTGATGGGTGTTGTCCAATAGTGAGACTTTTTTTATCCTAGAGCTGGATTTAAGAGCGATCTGCCCAAAAGCAGACCTTTTCCACGTGGATTTGGTCAGGAGATTGGAATGTAGCTCCATCCTGTCTATCACAGCTCACATCTGTTCGTGCCAGCTTGAGAAGAATTGCAAGCGTGGTGGCAATAGGAAACCAAAACAGGGTTAAGCTTAAAGAAGCCATCTGTGCTGCGCTGTCACAGCGATAACACTCGAGATGCAGCCTAAAACCTTTATCTTATCTGTTCTTTAAGGGTTAACAAAACCATCGAGAGATTAAATAAAATAGGGAGGGATTTTGGATTTCTTCTTCATACACTCTTCAGAAGCCTGTCTCCTGCTGTCTACCAGCTGTACAGCAATCGTCTACAGCAATTAGTTAATTCACAAAATTATGCTGAATGCATAGCAGAAGCATTACTGTTAGTTTTTTAAAATACATACTGATAAGCATTTGCCTGTAGCTTGCTTTAACAGCATGCTAAAGATCTCTTCTTACAGAGCTTGACATGCATCTTTTGTCCTTCCTTTTATTAAGCAGAAATACGATTCCCCATGTTTCTCTTTACAGATAAAGTTGGGGTCGGATGGCGGATTATTCCAGCCCACAGCAAGAGTATTTTTCTCTATGACGTGCAGCCAAACGTAACTATTCTACAGCTGTTTATATAGACTTGGCAAATATGACATAATTAGAATTTTCAGACCAACAGGAGCCATGTCATCCTTGCAACAAGATCATCTTGAATTCTGGAAACGTACATGAGAGGCACCGAGGATACAACTATAAGCACAGACTGTCAAAGCGAGTTACGCTTCTTCCTGTAACTGTCAGCATGCATGGAAGCAAGCTGCTGCCCCAAAAAGTGTCTGTGAACCTCAAGCAATAGAAAATAAAAAAGCCCTAATTGTATGGCACTTTGATTCTGTAGAAGACAACAGAATTGAACTGTTTTGTTTGTTTTTTTCAACTGTGTTTTGATTTGTAAATAATGGAGACACATCTGCAGGATCACAAGATGAGTATCTCACACTGACAAGGGAGCAAGACAATGTTTCATAGCAATAAATATTTTTTAATATTAAAACCAGCTGTAATTGTCTACTCTGGTTTTTATACTTGTCTGTATATACTTGCATACTTCCAGTAAGGGTCATCTTAAAAATGAGTAATACCTACCATGAATGTAGTAGATAGTGTCTCAAGTAAGAGGAGGTAATAGTCTCTGCTGTAAATCAGGTGCATCTTTAGTCTGCAGCAATGACAAAAATCAGAATTTGATTTCCATTTCCATCACAAAGTGAATTTCACAGCTAGCTGTTTAGAACTCATCCCCCCAGACTGGCCAGAAAACGCAAAAACAATTGTACTCTGTAGCAATGCTCTACGTACACTGCCGGGAGGAAGAACTGAATTGCCTTCTTTGAAGCTTCCCATAATCCGTTAATGATTTTCCTGTTGGACAGTCGTGGTCCTGAAGCAGAAAATCAAATGTGCTGCTCCTTCCCCTGACTTCCTTTTCTGTAACTTGTTTTAAAAGCTACTTAGAAGAAAGTGAACAAATACTTTATCCCACTCCTGTAATAATGGAGAGAAAACGGACGATAGATAACTTGAAATGAAGAATTGTCTTACTCGTCAAGCTGAAGGAGGCCATGCCTGCTAGGATTAAATTGGAAATAGAGAAGTAACCCCACCCCGGGTTTTTGCTACCTCTTGCTGAGAAGTAAGAATTCAAAGGTACGATTTATTGAGTAAACACATGCCAGCATCCCAAACAGGAGCTCCTTCATCTCCCCTTACACAAAATTCTTCAAGTCACTCAGAAGTTCTGTACAGATGGCTCATTTCTGATCTAAAAAATTCTATTATAGGAAGAAGAAACCTCTCTAAAGCTTTCAGCATTACTGTTTAATTAGAGAAGTGCCTAATTTACCTCCATGTGCACGTCAATAGCCAAAGGGGAATGGCCAAACTACTGGACAGGATTTTGTTTGAAAACAGCAGGGAAAAAAACCCAAACACCAACAAACCAGCAATTAAATCTTTATGGATCATTCTTCAGTCAATAAAGTAGTGAAATTGCCAAACTCCTGCAGTAAGCAACGTGGACTCTTATTTTCACCTTTCCACCAGCAGAACCAAATCACTGTCACCAATCTTTTTTCACAAGAGAGTGCCTACCGTAACCACGGTGGCAGGAGGGGAGAGGCAAGATGAGCAAATGGCTGTTTAGCTTGACAAAAGCAGATATTAAATGATTACTCAGTAAGCGGCTTTAAAAACGCTGGTGCAGAACCCACTGTAATCACCTACCACCACCGAACTAAGAACTCTGAAGAGCAGTAACCACATGATAAAACCAAGCACGTTTATTCCTTAAATGACTGACATCTTTTTTATGATCAAAAAGGTGATGAAAAAAGCATCTTGTAAGCATTAGGTCTGCATACGAATACCGGTATTAACAACAAAAAGCTGAAGGGTATACCTGAGTGAGCACTCGGAAAGCAAAATGCCCTTTTATTAAGTCATACGCACTTTAATAAAATGTTTTGGTTTTATTTTTCCCTTTTCTATTCAGCTGTTCAAAAAGGGATAAATTTTATGTCCTTTATCAAGGTAAATGGGTGTATTCACTTCAGTGTACAAGGACAACGCTCATGGAAATGCCTATTTTCCTTTAAGTATTCAATAAAATGTCACATACCTGTGGCTGTGCTTTCACATTCTTGCACACACTGTAGAAAGAAAAACAACTTTGAAATGAAACGGTTCTGTCTCGCTAAAATCATACCAGAGGATATTCAGCACGCATCTAGGGAAGACTAGCCAAGAATATTAACTGGTTGAAAAAATAAAACCCCCCACTGTATCCTCAGTTCAAATAAAACAATGCAAATAAAAGGCGTCTCCCGATTGTGAGAAGACAAGCCCAAATCACCTACTGAAGCGCTTACTGTAGAGCAGCACTCCTGGTAATAGTTTATATAGGTATTCAAGTATCTTCACCAAAAAGTGACCTTTAAGCAGCACAGGTAACAGATTTTACTCCTGATTAACTAAACCTCCCTCCCACTTTCTGACGATCCATCCCAAGTGCTAAGGAAGGACAGGCAGTCCGCTGGGCACGGCTCAAGCTCTTCAGCGCAGGAACCACGCCTTCCCTCAAGACTTACACTGCTGGAACACAACGAACAGCCTCGGCTGCACCTTCAGCACTGTTCTTACGCACACGAGAAGCTCAAATTGTAAAGGAAGAGGCGTGTCCCAACACTTGTTTCAAGACAAAGTAGTTCAAAACTGCAATTATAGCCAATAGAAAGTGTTTATTCACTGTTTATCAAATCTATGCAGCTCCAGGAATGTGTTAGCTTTTTTGACACCGTCCTCCCCCACAAAAAGTCATTCATTCTGTCCAAGCAAAGGAAGAACAGTCTGGTCCCAACTCTCGTCCCAGCGCAGTTGCTTGGATGCACGGAGGTTTTTTCTGAAGCTGTGAAGTTTGCCTTCCAGTGTAGGAAATCCCAGGAAAAGCATCTGTAAGTTAAAAAAAGGAAAAAAAAAAAACAAACCAGAAAAATACCATCATATTACGTTTTAGGCTCATTCTAGCCTCCCCAACACTAACCCCCAAGTACAATGTTGCAGTAAGAGAGCGCTCTTTGGCCTGGCCCTATAAATAGTGAACGATGACAATATTTAAAGTGCTCTTGCCAGCTTCAGATTCGTATTCAAATAGAATTGAGGCCAATAACGTTCACCAGGCAAAGCAGTATCTTCTGAGAGTGCAAAATGCGGAGATGATAGGCACCTGTGGCAGCACCTTTGTGGTTATAGCTACTGGGGAAAAAAAAAAATAAAAAAAAATCAGTCAAGCTTTTACCTTTAGTTGTTCTGCAAGTTCATTCGAGTCCCTGAATATCAGGCCATTCTCATCGTGTTTCACAAGTTCATGTAAACTGTGAACAAAAGGCACAGAAGACAACGTGAGACAAAAAGCAGCGAGTGGCACATACACATTTAAAAAGTTGCACAGTGACATGTGAAGAGACCGTGCTGGGATATCTGTAACATTATGATCCTGGATGTCTAGATATCAGCTTCCTATCGGACAAAATGCAATGAAGGGGGCAGCTTTAAACGTTTTAAAGATTGTTTCTCCCTTCTATGTCAGACTATCAAAATCTACCATTAGAGTACAAAAGGGCCCTCATTCTGTCTTCGTGCCTGTATTAGGTTTATGTGGCCAGGTTTTGGTAGCAGGGGAGGGCTGCAGGGGTGGCTTCCGTGAGAAGCTGCTAGAACCTTCCTCCATGTCTGACAGAGCCAATGCCAGCTGGCTCCCAGACGGACTCACTGCTGGCCAAGGCTGAGCCCATCAGTGACAGTGGCAGCGCCTCTGGGATAATGTATTTAAGAAGGGGAAAAAAACAAACTGTGCAACAGCAATTGCAGCCGGAGAGAGAAGTAAGAATACATGACAGCAGCAACCCTGCAGACACCAAGGTCAGTGAAGCAGGAGGGGATGGAGGTGCTCCACGCACCGGAGCAGGGATTCTCCTGCAGCCTGTGGGAAGACTATGGTGAGGCAGGCTCTCCCCCTGCAGCCCATGGAGGTCCATGGCAGAGCAGAGATCCACCTGCAGCCCGTGGACGACCCCACACCAGAGCAGAGGGCTGCCCGAAGAAGGCTGTGGCCCCATGGAGAGAAGAGCCCACACCTGGAGCAGCTTTGCTGGCAAGACTTGTGAGTCTGTGGGGGACCCACGCTGGAACAGTCCGTTCCCGAAGGACTGGACCCCGTGACAAGGGCCCATGATCAAGCAGTTTGTGAAGAACTGCAGCCCATGCAAAGGACTCATGTTGGAGAAGTTTGTGGAGAACTGTCTTCCGTGGGAGGCACCCCACACTGGAGCAGGGCAAGAGTGTGAGGAGTCCTCCCCCTGAGGGGGAAGGAGCAGCTGAGACAATGTGCGATGAACTGACCACAACCCCCATTCCCCGGCCCCCTGTGCCACTGTCGGGGAGGAGGTGGAGAAATCAGGAGCGAAGCTGAGCCCAAGGGGAAGGGAGGGGTGGAGGGAAGATGTTTTAAGATTTGCTTTTATTTCTCATTATTCTACTCTGATTTGATTGGTAATAAATTAAATTAATTTCCCCGAGTCAGGTCTGTTTTGCCCATGACGGTAATTGGTGAATGATCTCTCCCTGTCTTTATCTCAACCCATGAGCCTTTCGTTATACTTTTCTCTCCCCTGTCCTGCTGAGATGGGGGAGCGATAGAGCAGCTTTGATGGGCACCTGGTGTCCAGCCAGCATCAACCTCCACAGTGCCACTCATCTGGACATTAAAAATCAGGGCAATGATCTACGTTAGAATTAACCTGCAAGGAAGATCTGTCCACGATCTAGTTCATGAGATCTTCACAAATAATGTTACTTATAAAAGCTACCGTTTCCCCAAAGGACTGTAAAATGTAAGGCTGACTATACATACACTCACCCCTTGCCAGAACACAGGCATCTCCATGCAGAAGGAAGCTTTCTTTACATTGAATATATGGAAATAAAGGATTACAGGGTGGGTTTTTAAGGCAATTGGTTGCATTAAACGCTCCCAACTTCGTAGAAACTAGTGTTAATTTTTTAACTGACCTCAAGTAAAACAACCTTGATTTCTAAGTTATCTGACTGAATTAAAAAAAAAAGTTATTATGGCATAATACTGGAATCTCATTTGATACATGGAGAAGCTGTTAAACTCTTGCTTTGTAAGAATACTGTTTTATATGACCCCCTTAAACTGTATCAGAAAAAGCAAGCTCTTACCAATCAAAATATATTGCACACACAGGTAAACAACAGCCAAACATATCTACCACCTTCATGGGTAAATCCAAACCACTGGATGATTTATGGAGACACACCCCCAGGTCTGCTGAGCCTGAAAAGCAAACAAAAGAGACAAGAAGCTGAATTCTCTGACAGCAGCTCTTCTAGTCTTACTGTAAACCTTTCTATTTATGTACTACTTTGGGTAGCCCAAGCTAAAAACAAGCTATTTTCAACACCATCCAGACTGACTCAATTTCAAGCACTCAGGGGGGAAAAAAAACAGCAGCGCAATGTATTTTGTGACTAAAATTAGTCAAGCTTTAGAAACATACCAGATGAGCGCATAGGAAATTGAAGGCAATTTTAAAATTTCACATATCTTAAAAACAGCCTTTCTGCCTCTTCCTCTGCTAAGAATGGGTAAGTGCACAGGAAAAAAACTCCACCACAATTCAGACAGGATATGCTGTGTGGCTCACTAGCGACCTCTTCCAGTTAAGTGATTTCACAACAGAGAAATTACAGTGTGATTTTATAGACATTATATTCATTACTTTAAAAGTACCAAATAAACACAGTGTTTTGCAGCCATATAAATTGGCGGACTCTAACCCTGCAGAATGCAGATCCAGTTGAATATGTATTTTACTACTTTATTAAGCTTACTCACACGTTATGCTAATACAATGAACATGCTGAGGGAATACTATTCCAAGGACATATTAATTTAGAATTTCAGCCACTCTTGGTTGCTCAGACAAAAAACTTGATGATTTCATTTGCTGAAGTGACCCTGAAGGTAAACTGGAACATGCACAGGCACGCTTTTTTTCAGCACAGTCAGAAGAAACGAAGAGTACAAAAAACAGGCTAAAACAGCAACACAGATAACTATGCTGACTCCTTGGGATAACAGTGAAAAATTCTAGTTAGGGAAATTTAGCAATTTTGCTGGCATGAGTGGAAACCATGAACAATATACATGTATACCGTCACTAACCAGCAACTTAATTCGCTTACTATATTCTACTAGCTCCTGTGCAAAATCCGTAACAGCTCTCTCCAGCTTTAATAAGTTGTTTTTCACACATTCTCAAGCCTATTTCATAATCCATTATTTACCAAGCAAAAGAGGGTAATCCTCAGCTTCAAGCCATGGCGTACAGATCTGGATATGCTTAAAGTGCAGTTTATTTATCAGTCCATTGTAGTAGTCTTTCAGAGGTCCTTTACCTGTTTAAAACAGGAAGAGGTATAGTCTTTTTTATCAAGATGACTGCAAATAGTCTGTGCATCCTACTGTACGGCTGACAAACTCCTGCTGCATCAGGTACATCAAAAAAGATACCACGCACAATCTACATAAAGACACATAAAAGACTGAAGTCCCCTTGAAAGCAATGTGAACCTAGTCATCTTGTTTACCCAGTATTCAAAAGAGCCTGCCATCAACATCCCACAGTCTTCACCTGCCTTTTGTCTACAGCCAAGATAACCCAAGAAATAACGACAAATTTCATCAGCACAGTCGGCCCTTCAAAAGAAAAAAAAAAAAAAAAAAAATCACACTAAGTTGTAGTTTGCTCTTAATGAGCAAGTTAACCAAACAGCACTAATTCTGCCTACACAACTTTTTGGCAAAATCTTGTTTGAATGGGTAGGTCCTCTTTTCCAGCACTACATAAAAACCTTTCTGCTTAACACTCCAAAGATCAGATTTTAAGGTTTTTTTGCTGCAGCATCTCAACGTTGAGCTTACATTTTTTAGAACATGGGAGTAACGCACAGCTGTACTACACAGGCAGGCCGAGAGCTTCTCCTCTTTATGTGCCATAATTATATGGCTGTGAGAGTCCAACTCTAAATCACTGCTCTTATAACCAGACATAAAGACAACAGTCCCTCCTCTCTCATCACCACCAACAGAAGAGTCAGCATAAAACAAAAGTGAAAATGAAGTCTTCTGTATCAGCACTGAAAGAATTCTAACGCAAAAAAACTATTACCTGTTATCACACATACTAAAGATGGAAGCTTTGCTCCTTCATTGATATAGCGCTCATAATCTGGAGAAGACAAAAAACCATTTAGAGTTGACAAATATACAGATGCTTGGTTTAAGAACAGTCGCAGTGTATTAATCATTTAGCTTCCTACTTCACATAATTTCTTTACAAGCATACACCTAGTAAAATAGTAGTAAATTTAGCAAAGTTAAAATTGACAGACTTCTATAGAAATAAATTCTCGTCTGTTTAAAATGCTCTATTCATGAAGCATTTGTTCTACTACACTGTATCAGCTGTTTCAATATATCAATTTAGCAGCTGCAAAGTCTACAACATAAGACAACGCGTATTCCCTCCTTTCCTGTTATCAGATGCCTACAGAGTATATGTAATAGCTCAGAAAATAGAAATGAGATTTACAAGCTAGTTAGAACTAGAGTTCTCCCTGACAACTACTCTAATTGAATCAAGATGTTGCACTTCTGCATTTCATCTACTACTCTTAAACCACTGCTAATTAATCAGACACCTGCACTGTCACTTCAGTATGGAAGCACTGCTCTTTAGCAAAACCCTTCATAACCGTTCAGAATACAACCATTCCCCTTTGAATAGGGGAGACAAATTCCTTCATACCTACCTTCTAAAGCTTTTAGAAGGACTGAAAAGTCTTCATCCTCTGAAAGAGAAAGCTTCATTAGGGACATTCATATTTCTACCATTTATAATGAATTATAGTCTTCCAATAACAACAATCAAGATTTTCTTCACCTTCACCTACATGATTTAAGTCTGGACCATGCTTTCCCATTAAAAATCCCCTGTAACTATTTTCATAAATAAAAGTCTCTAACCCCACACAGCACTTATTTGCCCCCCTTACTGGCGACATGGCAGACAAACAAGCCAGAAGTACTGCACATCCTCAAAGCTACCAAGTTAAAAATGTCTAGTTTCTAAAGCTACAGAATTAAGTGGAAATTGCCCTGTTTTATACTGCCCTGTCTATTTTACACCACCACGCGAGATAGTATGCCTAGAATTAAAGTTAAAAAAAGAAGCAGGAAATCTCTTTTATCATTCTTGAAGCTGAGCCTCTAGACTGGATCTCTATAATTAAAATACAACTTTAAAAGTTGTTCCTTTTTAACCACCCTATCATATATAACTCGTCTTTAAATTCTTCCAGCCAAATGAAGGAAAAAAGTAACTCTGCCACTGATGATGTAAGCATGCCTCCATAGCATGTCAGGAGTGAGGAAGTATAAACAGCCCCCGTTTTATCTTTTGTTAAGCAGAGGTTAATTATTAAAAATAAAACAATTTGTTTCCAAACCTGTCCAGCTTGTGCTGCTGATCAGAAGAGCCGGCCGTCCTCTGGTTTTTATCACGTGTCCATTTTTTTCATCCATTTCAGTAAAGGCAGACCTCTGAGCATTCGAACTGACAGCCTCTGTACTACGGAAACAGAATTTTCTGAGTACGAACTACACAAACACAGACAACAAACACAGAAGGAAATACTATGCTTAACTGGCATGAATTTCCAAACACTTTGTTTCAGATTTGCTGCTCAACTTCTCTAGAAACACAGACATTACAGTACTGAGCGGCAGAGATACCCGATCACAAGAGAGACCATTTTTCATCTTTCTTATTGCTACCAAGAGCCTAGTGACACTACTGCTACCGGCACAATTCCACCTTCTAACAAAGTGTTTTCCTGAATAAGTTGAGAAAATAGCCTCTCTTTCCAGCTCTGTCTGAAACATAGAGTAGGGCATGGAGGCCAACAGTACATTCATTCAATTAACCTCAAAACCTATAATTCTATGGTGGACATTTCGGAAAAGAAACTGCTGCACAGTATGGCCTTCATTTCTTTTTCAAGCATTACTTTGACAAAGTAACACCCTGCCAAAGCTATCTACTGCAGGAGACATCCTGCACATAGACAGAGAGGAATGCTTAACACAGACCAAAATCTTGATAGCTTTCCGCAGTAAGTGAAACGAAGGGATGCTATTAACGAAGCATCCAACCACTGTCATCTAGTTCCAACGGGAACTAGACAACTGCTGAGTTGCACCCTGGAGATATTCTATTACAGATTGCCTCAGTACTTACGCCAACTCCTTTAAAGATAAAACACTTCTGTTAGTTCACACACCAATCACTGCGTTAGCCCAGTTCAATGATTTCACTCATTCTGGCCTCTCCTAGCGACCGTGAAAGCTTCCACAGCATCAGCTGCTGGCTGAGAGCACACAGGGACCACCCTGCCTGCTGATGTTCAGTAACTTGTGACCCCATGCAAAAGTATTTCTGGTAACTAAGTGCAATAACTTTATGTCGTTCAAATAAGCACCATAACTGCATGCTTTACTTACACATACCGTGGTTTAAAAGGCTCATAGTCTTTGGCAAGTTTCATGTACAAACGATGCTGAAGTTCTAATGGTGTTTCCTTAAAATAAGAAGCTGGCTTGTCATACAGCGTTACTGCCCTGTAATGAAATAAATTCACAAGTTAAATAAAAAATAGAGGTAACAAAATGTGTATGGTACTGTTACAGGCTACGACAATGTAATGCAGAAAGTAATTAAGTAAATCAATACGGCAAAATAATTAATTTTTTGACTCTTACAACTTTCTGTATTCCTGAAGTTTGCTGGAATACCCAAGGTGGACATATCAATCCTCTAACAAAGAACCCCTTTCTTGTGTGAATATTCAAGGGGTGTAATGCAACTGTAAACACCGCAGACATCATTGTCCTGATTTCTGAACTTACTTCATAACTGTTCCTGAGCAACTTTGATTTTAAAGCCCTCCAACTGCAAAAGAACAATCTGCAGAGCAGATTAATTGTTAAAAACCACTGCGATGTCTGCCCCATTCCGATTCTATAGGCAGCTTGGCCGCAAACTTCCAGAACACCTGGACTGTCACCTTCTAGTCAGCGGGGTGTTAATTATGAAGGGTAATGAAAATTATTGAATGCCCACACTCCACTAGCTCATTTAAAAAACTGAGCTAACGTGTTTCAGTGGTGATGGATGGGCTCAGGAAAGTTGCTTTTGTAAGACTCCTCTGAATCCAGAATCATCATTTTTCATTTTATTTCACACACACACATACTAATTTGTCAGAGGTATGTGACTTACTTTATGTTGCAATTCACCCACAGATCTTCTTTCATTGCATTAGTAACACACAAGTTATAGTCAGACAAACGCCCAAAAAGCTTTTCATACCTGACAAAAATTAAATCTTAGTTAGAAACCACAGGCAGGCAATTGCATTAGCCAAACAACAACTGCCCACCAGCGCCCATGCTAATTAAAAACCAAACAAAATCGAATGAAACCCAACCACCCCCTGTAGCTGAAATTTAATTATCAGTTATTGATTGACTCCTTATACTGAAGCAATATCACTGTATGAGAAGGGATACAGCACAACTCCCTTATCCTCTAAGACCTAAGAACAGCACACTCAAAAGCCTTTAAAACCTCTACCTATAGGTAACCAATTAGATACAGCAAGAAACAGACCTCTAAAGATGAGCTGGAGTGCAAAGCGCCATTAGCGAATAAAAAACCCCAGTACATAAAAAGTCATTCTAATAAAGACTAGAATTTGCATATGCACATAAAAGCAACCTGCCTACTTCATCAATCGCCTTCCTACGTGTATAACTAAGGCGTTTTACAGAATGCGCTTTCTGAAATAGAAAGCAGTTTAACACAGCAAAATCCAGAATTCCTTCACGGAAAAAGCCCTTCGCTGATCATATTCTCCACACTAGTTTCCATTCTTCAGAATTCTGTAAAGCGACATGATTTATAAAAACAAGAAGAAATTACTACACAAACCATTTTGCAATTTGTACTAGCGGGTGATTTTTTCCATGATTCAGGCTCATTATAGTATATCCATAGTTGTGCCAATCAATTATCAGTTTGCTTCTCCAGAAAAGACATGCTACCCAGGCAACAGCTATAGCAGGTAAGCCTGGAGGATTCTGTTCAATAAATACAAAAAATAAAAATAGCATAAGACTGTGATCAAGTGACAAACACTACCAGCTATCAAAAAAGAAAATCAAATGATTAAAATTACATCGCTTTAAAGGCCCTTAATGAACAAAGACAATTCTGTTTCCACCAGCTATAGAACTGACAGTTTGTCCTATGATTGGTAGGCACTTCAAATTTTACTGTTGGATCAGGATCGATATTCCCCTACAATAAACACACTAGCATTTCTGTTAGGATTTATCCTTTACTACTATCCAGGCCAATGAAGTTCAAAAGCTCAATAATTAAGAGGAAGAACAAACATAAGTTGATAACAGAAAAAAAACAAACAAGTTCAGAGCCAAATAAATAGTTTGATATAGGTTTACACCATTGATTAGGCCATTTATAGTTCTCAAATAATTACAACAATGTCTGAGACTGCTACAAATGCCCTGTCATGTAGTACTATTTATTTTTATTAATATTAGTTCCAACACAAAACATACCTGAAGAAGAATATAGGATGGCTTATCTATCTTTAGCATCGTGTACAGTAATTGTATTGCCTGCACAATGACTTTTACGACATACTGGAAAAGCTTCGGACCAACTGCAAAACAACAGAAAGACCTGGTATGAATGTTACAGCTCCCCAGAAGCGTGGGCCTCATCCAGGACCAGCCAGCTCTGCAGAGAAAGGTTTGAAATAACAGTACATCGCAAAAAGGGAAACCCAGTTTTAGCAAACATGTCACAATTCCTACAAAAACGCACTCTGTGTTTTGCAATAGAAAGAAAGGGGGGGAAGATATGGATATACATACACGGAAGGTAAAAAAAAAAAAAATTAAATTTTTCAAAACTCTCTGTTTCAGCCTGCATCATAACTGCATTTATGTGCTCTGATACTACATCGGGAAGTGTTTAAAGCAGGCACCGAGGATGCTGAGCCAGCACACCCCTCCGGAGCACCGTCCCCCGCGGCAAGGAGGCCCGAACCCCCTTCGGGTTGTTTATTTTTTCCACATATATCCCGTTTCCCCTTTTTCCCTCGCCCTACCCCGCACACGGGCACCCACCTCGCAGCCCCCGCAGCTCCGCCACGGGCACCAGCCGTATCTCCCCGCTCCGCAGCACGTCGCCGTGCGGCCTGCTCTCTGCCAGAAGGGAGAGACTCGTCAGAGAAGCGACCCCCCCGGCCCCGACCCCCGCCGCCGCTCGAACCGGGCTCGCCGTCCCCTCTGAGGGTGGGGAAGGAGCCGCCCGCCCTCACTCACGGAGGTAGCCCAGCAGGTCGACGCCGCGTCCGTGCCGGGCCAGCGAGAGCGCGTGGTACTGCATTCGCGGGCTGCGGCCCAGGTCGCCCAACACCGCCACGCACACCCGTCCGCCGCCGTCACCCGCTGCCGTCGCCCGCCGCCGCCGCAGCACGGTCGCCAGCACCGCCGCGGCCAGGGCCAGTCCCAGGGCCAGGGCCAGCGCCGCGCCGGCCGCCGCCATCTTGTGGGGCCGGCGGCGGGAAGGAGGCGGGGCGCCCCCTGGCGGCGCCGCGCTCTGAGGGGACCCGCGAGGGGGGGGTGGGGAGTAGAGCAGCGATAGGCTCCAGGTTAAATATCGTTTTAAAAACTGGTCGCGATGGGGAATAGCGTGCACTAGCGGCGGCTCCAAAACTCTGTATTTTAAAATGAGTTTACGGTATTAGGCAAAATGAATTTCCTTTCTTCCCGCAGGGTACGTGAAAGGAGTGCGGGAAGAGCAGCCCTCAGAACATGAGTTACTTCCTCAGCGTGCGAGTTGAAAGGTTGGTGAAGGAGTTGTCGTCTCTGACTGAAAAAGCGACACATTCTCTAGTGTTGTCCCAAATCTGGGTTCTTGGCCCGGTATGCAAAAAGCCGATACACACACCGAGGTGAGATATGTGTTTATTTCGTGTCTGCACAGAGATGGGTGCTAAGTGGAAACTCCACAAAGCTAGCACACCTCAGCTTATATCTCACAAAACCCGACTAATTAGCATACTATACTTATCATTGGCGGCTCATGATTTCACAATAAACTCCTACTGGCTACTTGTGTTCTCACTTTGAACTAAAGATACATTACATTCCTAAATTACTACACATGCTCAGTGAGAAGGGATCTCATCTAGGAGGTGTATAGCTTAAGATCTGGAGGTGTGGTTTTCACATTATAATGAACAAAGTTCACCTAAAGGACACATACTTTTTATTTTCAACACTTTGTAACAACCAGCAAACTTGCAGTTTTAAGGCAATGTCCCAGTTTTCCTGAGTTAGGTTCCTCATGTCTTTTTGCTATCTACAGGCTGATATAGCACATTTTGTTTTCTTTGATGGCCCAAGGCCTTTTCTTCCTTAGCAACATCTTATCTGCTTTGCCTTTATCACTAGTGCAGAATGACCCCAAATATTTCAAAGGCAGAAAATAACTGGTACCTGTGGTGGTGAAAAATAGTTCTTGCTCAAGCTCAAGGTATTTGCACTGCAGTGTTCTGCCTTCATGTTCTTGACCTATGAAACAACAAAGATGCTAAAGTTAACAAAACAGTTTACTTAGAGTGAGGGCAAAACAGAATCGGGATCATCTAGGTTGGAAGGGACTTTAAGATCATTGAGTCCAACCATCCGACCATCAACCTAACACTGCCAAACCCAGCAGTAACCCATGTCCCTCAGCAGCATGTCTAGCCGTCTTTTAAATCCCTCCAGGGATGGCAACTCCACCACCTCCCTGGGCAACCTGTTCCAATGCTTGACAACCCTTTCGGCACAGAAATTTTTCCTAATATCCACCCTAGACCTCCCCTGGCACAACTTGAGGCCATTTCCTATCACTTTTTACTTGGGAGACAGGCCAACCCCCAGTGTTTTTCTGGCCTTAGTATTTCCTCTTAGTTAAATAAAATTGCATGTTCCAGAAATACACAAGTGGCCCTAAGGTTTTGAAAGACGTGAGGTAAAACACTGATTCCATTGAAGGCAGCCATTTTACTGAGAGAAGTTTCCTTTGCGTGTCTTCTAAGTTATAAGAAAGCTTATTAATTTCTGTCTAGGCCATCTCATCCCACTTTGGGCATGCTTTCCTTTTGCTGAGTGAAAAGGACACTCCACGTTGACCTAAAGCAGGACAGATTCTCCTCCTGGGAAGCCTCTCCATAAAACATCAACTGGCATCCACCCTGAGTGAGCTTAGGCAAGAAGGGCTCTTTGGAGCTAAGAACTTGCTGCTGATTTTTTGGGAGGCCTGGAGAAACACACAGAGGGCAGGTCAGCACAGCAGGGATATTTAGCTCTGAAAGCCACAGAGGCAAGATCAGCTTCAGGCTTGCTCACTCTCGCATCACGTGCCTCATGCTTGTTTTCCAAGTCACTGGAACTAAATCTGTGGTCCTTTCCATAGCTTCTATGTTTGGTCCCTCCAATTTGGTGGCTGCCAGGGAAGTTGCAGTGATGGACTTGGCCAATATCTGTTGAGAGACAAAAAATGATTTTTTCTGGCATAATGTTTTTTTTGCAAATGACATCCTATCATTCTGTGGCACTTTAAAGGGACTCTTCCGTCATTTGGGGCAGAAATAAAATGCCTTATTCTATTCTGAGATATGTCAGCAAGACAGCTTAGCCTCAAAAAAACCCCGGCTAAATGGATGTTTCTTCAAAACAGCTAAATGCATATACATGCAAGAGTATCTTTGGGTACATACAGACACCTAAGAAATCAGGCAGGACCTGAGAACTCCCTCTACTGCAGCATTAATTACCGTCTGCCTTTGATTTGCTTTCAGAATTTGAGGAAGAGGAGGCTGGGAAATAGGGCCACAGGAAGGGAAAGGAACCTCGCCTCTGGCTTATGATGGGCCTCTGAACACCATTCCTAAGATAGGTTTACACGGAGCAAAGAGCCTGTGGTTCCTTGATTCCACTTGCAAATACCCTGAATTGTGGTGATATACCTAAGATAGCTAGGAACCTATTTGTAATTTTATTGATCGTGTTTTCCCCAACTTTTCAAGTTAATTTTAGGGCCGCTCCTTTCCCTACACCAGTATTTTATCTGTGTACTTCATCCCAAAACTCTATAGAATGGACATTCCAGTTCCAAAGGATAACATGCACGTTATCCACATGACACATTTCCAGTAAGCAACGACATGATACTTGTACCTAATTAGTTCTTAGGCACCAGGCAACATAGATGTTTACTGGGAGAACTCTATGTGCTGATAGCTGACAAGCTGGTTGAAAATACTATTTCATATATTTTTAGTCTAGAAATAGATTGATGATGAGGCTCCCTGCTTTCTGGGTAGGTATACCATATACTGATGTACTTTTCCATGCCTCCCCCCCTCCCCCTGCTGGCTTGCTTAGAAGGACACATATTTGTAGGGAGCCAATGGGCCATGAAGATGCAACCTGCTAAAAAATAACGTTATTTGATTGACTTATCGCAGAATATTTGAATCGAACATAATATTTTCAATTGCAATTCACAACTCTCAGATCCTCTCATCCCTACTCCAGGTAGGAAGAAAAGAAAAAGTCTACACAAAATGCCGTGCAATACTCAGTTCTTTTCTGTATCTAGAGAAGATCACCTGTTCTGAGTATTGCAAGAGTATTCTCTGTGCTAGTATGATGAAAATAACCTTAGAGATTGAAAGCAATGGATTCAAGTTTTCTTTTCGAGACCTCTTCATGGGAAACAGTATGTTCTCTGTTCTCAGTTAACCAACAATGTGGTAAATGTTATTGTGAAATAATAAAAGCAAAACATTTTCTTTAGCAGCAGTGAATCATCTAACAAAAGATATATTTGCTATGCTAAAGTAATGAATTATACAACGTTTACAACATCAGCATCAGATAATTTATCTCAAATTTTGCAACCTGAATCTTTATCCCAACTTAAGCAAGATGTATAAAGTTTATGATTGTTACGTACATTAGCTGTACTGTAAGGACCATAATTTCCAAGCCTGGAATTTATTTGCCCAAATCTGTTGTTAAAGTAGATTGCTGGGATTAAAGTGGTATGATTTTGTTAAACTTTATAAGCATGGGTTCTTTTTGGTGGGGTTTTTTTTTGGTTTTTTTTTTTTGTTTTTTTTTATTGCTGGAGATCAAGCATATAAGGCAGTAATGACAAAAAAACCCCTGTGTTTTTCTGTCCCATTTTGTTCTCCCTGGTTATGTTGCATGGCATGTCTGGTTTCTCGGGTTTCTACAAACTCAGATGATGGCTGGAGAAGATTCTCACTGGGCAGAAGCCAAAGGGAGGATGCTTTGGAGCACCTAGTGAGTGAGCCTTACCCCACAGAAGCGAGGTGTTGTGATACCTTGTCTAAACATCTAAGACATAGACTGCAAATCAAAGGGCTGTTTTATTGCATTTCTGTCAAGCCTTATTGAAAACTGTAGTTCAAAGGGTTCCCCCATCTCTCCACTGGAAGAGGAACAGTCATTAATTTTTTTCATGTCAAAAACCTTTCACAAACGTTACACAACCATCAGCGCAAAGAATGTGCCTGGTCATACAGATTGGCAAAACCTTAGCCCTCTTGTAGCAAGTTTCCTCACTTGAAGTCTGCTCAATCAGCTGAGATAAAGCCATCTCCTCTGCTTCTGGGAGTGAAACCTCACCATTGTGCAGCAATCCATTTCCCCTTATTTCTTCTTTTTTCGCTTCATATAAGGATTTTAAACACACCTCTGCAGTGGCAGACCAAAAGCAGCTGCTGATGAGAGTTAGCAGAAGAGAAAAGTTGTTTGCAGGTAAAAATAATTGATGTGTTTGAAGGACAGTGTATCTTTTAGAAAGCTTTGTTCCAGTTACTGCTGAACAACTGTGCATAAATTATTCAACAGCTTGTTGAATCCCAATTTAAGCAAGATGTATAAAGTAAAGCTTATAATTGTTACGTACATTAACTGTTTAAAGTAGTCAGAGAGCTCATCCATAAAATGAGTCAAGTATCTCCCTATCTGAACTCTACAGCAGGATGCCCAGCACTAGGAAATTCAGAAATATTTAAATTCTTATGTTTTCACCTCATGTGGAAACTCCAGTGTTAATCTAGCTGGCTGTCCATGTTTTGGAACTACATGCTTTGGAACTACACAAGTCTCACACACACAGGTATCAACTGAAGCTATTCATACGGTGATACAAATTCATATCATGAAATAAAATGCTTTCCATTATTTAAAGGATAGGGTTTTTCTTCAGTGGCTATCAAAGTAAAGTCTCACAATATCCCTGCTAGGTGAAAAAACAGGATTACACTTATCTCAACAGCTGGGTAGAGTAGAGCACGGAGAGTATTTTATCCAAGGTGAAACGCTGAGCTCAGGGTCACACGCAAATCATGGACCAGAGATGGCTATAATGTCCAACTGCAGTTCTAATTTGCAGTTCAGTTTTACTATTTTATCTCCCTGACTAAACTCTGCTGTAGCCATAAAGCATATGGTTTTAAAATCAGTACAGCTCATCACCTACGCAAGCCATGTCTCCTCGTTCAATGACAAGGACAGTTGACCCTTGCAGACTGTCAGCAGGGAATGCCACTTCCAGAGAGAGCTCCTTGAGCAATACTAATGCTCATTCCATAGTGAATTCACAATCTTGTCTTGCAAAACAAAGAGGACCTCCACCTTGGGAGCTAGTTTTTAATTACAGCTATACTGGACAGCCGTCCACAACGCGGTTTTTCGTGGTAAGTTTTAGAGTATCCCAGAGTGTCAGGGATGATTTCAGTGCAGCCCCATTACCATTGAATGCACACATTTTTTTCTACCTCAAATTCTACTGAATTCTAAAGAGATCTTCAACTTTACTGATCTGAATTAATATCCTGGATATTTCTGTGATATCTCTTCATTTGCTGTCTCAAGTCCTAAATATCTTCAACATCTGCATTCCACTGGGTTCTAATACATATATTATTACATGATAAACAGTTTTTAGCTGTTTTCAGCTTGCTGATCCCTGTTTTCTGGTGGAAATGCAGATGCCAAGAACAAATAGAAGCCTCCTGACAGAAACATTTGCCACATAATCTTGCCCCGTGGAAGTAACTGAACCCCATGGTGAAAAACCATTAAGTTAGAGCCTTGTTCCAGAGTTTAAAACTTGGTTAGATGTACTGACTAGGAATCAAATGAGATGTGTCACATAGTGCTGAGAAGAAGTGGTATTTCTTCACTACAAATAGGAATAAAGACACAGATAAAGGATGCTCTTCTGCAGACCCTAATGGCCACCCAGTCTGAATGGTACACTGGTATTCTGGTTATGTTTCTTTTACCCCTATGACAAAACCAGATGTTAGATGTTATATTTCCATGGTAATTCTCCATATTGCCTATCAGTAAGTATGTGGTAACAATAAAACCATTGTTCCCTCTTAAAGCATATAACTAATTTCAAGTGTGGGCAGACTGGTTCAACAAGATAATAAAGCCTGGAATATTTGCTCAAAGATCCTGTTCCAAATGCATCTTGTTCTAACTGGGAAAGAGTCAAAGTCTCTTCAAGCAAAGCCCCCTGTTCCCAGGTCCGTAGCCTACTGTCACACAGACACCCCTGGCACGGGCAGTCACACATCCATACTGACCTGTAGGGCATCTCTTCTTTCGGGAACCTCTCATTTCAATCTCACCGAGCTCACCCGACAGCTACTTGCTATGTATCCCTTTAATGCAAAATGCAAATTGCTTTTCATATTTACTTCCTTGAATGGAGTGTAAATGTCACGTTCTGTGATGGAATGAGTGACTGACTGATTCCTGCGGGCTATGAGGCATAACAGTACCAATTCCATATATCCGTATTTTCCGGCAGGTTATCAAACTACTTAAAATTACTTACAAGTGTATTAGCTTTATAGATACAGGGACCTGAGTTTATAAAGGTAGAGTTGCAATAAATTTTCTTTTGACCTCCTTTTTCAGAGCACGTAGTTGGAGAAAGGTAAACATGGTACAGTCATCACTTATATCTGAAGTTCTGAAAATAGGAACAGAGACGAATGCATTTATGAGAAATGCATTTTGTGAGAATGCTTATTTCTGCTTCTAAAATTTTTCATATTTCTTGAATAACAATTATGTTTTTTCAAAAGGCTTTTTCTTGCTTTTCTTCCTGTGACATTTCAGAAAGTTTGGAAATGCTGTTTGCACTTTATTCTAGAAATGGTCCTACTTAAGCTCAGTGAGTCAAAAATCTAACCTCGGCACCAATTTCCTTAGACTGTTTGGCTTAAATGGTCAATTTGCACACATCCCAGCAGTATTCGCTCTCAGGAGCAGTGCTGAGTTAGCAGATTTTTGTTCCAAGCCCTTTTCGTTTTTAATTCCTTTGTTATGCCTGTTAATATCTGAGGGCGTTTGCCAAAACAGAATCACCAGTTGGCCACTATGTTATTCATTGGATTACACTGCAGAGCGCTTAAAAACCCATGAAGTACTACACGGCTTTTGAGTCAGTCTGTTCTTGTGAACATCACCAAAGTTGTTCTCCCTGACAGATACACACTACATACCCATGTAAGCACTTAAGATCCATCTCGAGGCGTCCTCCCCTTGACAGATTGCTGCATGTGCAATAAATAGAGACACAGAAACCTAAATCCTTCCGACGAGTGGAACTTCACTAATCCCAGAAGTCACCAACCCAAATGTTTCAAATTAACCTTACAAAAACCTGCAGCTACTGCAGCTACTCTTATTGCCACGTAACATATGTAGTACAAACCTTTTAAAAACTGCATTATCTTTTTTTTTTTTCATTTGCACTGAAAAAATGAACATGGAATATCTCAGTAACAAGTATTTGCAGCAGTCACACCTGCGCTGTGGGGGACGGACTAATGGTAGTCACAAACCCAACACGACTTCAAAGGGTTCAGACCACTGAAGCTGTGCTGTAGCATCATATGAGAAATTATTGCCATTTTTAACAGCAAGGTAATTTGCTTCTTGTCTTTGTCCTCATGTTTGCCCAGTTTCTAAAGTTCAGCCCCTGCTACAGTGGCGATGAAAGGAGTCGCTCACAGAACAAGCTCAATTTGGAAGCAATTCTGGAGAGCCTGAAATGCTACTGCAGCTATCCCAGTGCTGAGCCCACAGCCTGGTTTGCTGCTGCTGAGAATCTCCTCTGCTTTGCTCACCGCACTGAAGATGAAAAGACTATGGTGTTTCAAGTAGGACTCCCTGGCCCCAAGCTAAATGTTCCTCTCAAGACCATTGTGCTTTAAAATACAAAATTAATTTTATTCTGTTTAGTACGTGCTGCGACATGTGAGCTGTACACCTGCCCAACCTCATCTAACGCGAACCATTCTCCCCCTTATGCCAAGACTACAGCTAGCACTAGATAGAACCATAGCACATAATTTTGTCACCAAGCTTTCCAACCTCAGCCTCCCCTCCTGAAGCGAGTACTATATGGAAAGACCCTTTTTAAAACGCTCCTTTCTCCACCCATAGCACCCTCTACCCCTCCAAACTCTTTCAGTTGCTGCCTTTTTACCTGCTTTATTCGTTTCCTTCCCACCCAAGATACCCCTAAGGAAAGTGCAAAGGTAAAAAGAAGAGAAAATTTTCACACACCTTCCCAAGGACAGTTTCTCCTGACTGATTTGTGTTGGCTTAGACATATTTTCAGATAGGAACAGCTATACGTTATAGAAATATATTTTTTACTTCCATCCAGTTTTACAGATATAGGCATAGAAGAGGAAGAAGGGAGATAAGTTAATCAGAAAGAGAAGAGCCAGTATGTAGCTTGTAAGATTGCCAGTAAGTTCCCATAGGCAAATTCAAATTAGTAACCATTATTTTTCCACAACAAAAAAAATTCCAATTACAGGTAAAGCATCAAATACTTGTTAATTGTGTTCACGCCAGAATTTTCAGAGCTGGGCCGAGCTTCACGTTCAAGACCAAGGTGGAGCTAGTATTAGACCTAGACATCAGCATGCACATTCCTTTCGTGGTACTCAAAAAAATATAGGACGACAGCAAAAAAATGGTAAGCTTGGCTGACCTCCACTGAGTGGAGAAAACAGAGATACTCTGGTTTAGAACCTGACCTAGACTAAAAGCTACGTTAGGTTTGGAGCTGTCTTCACACCCAGGACAGCTTAGCTGCTGAGATCCATTCAGTCCAGGGTGGTCATAAGGTGGTTTCCCAGCACCTGCGCGTACCTATACTTTAGAACCTGTACTCTGGGGAGGTGTGTTTGTGATGTGCTTGAAATTGAGACTGGTTATCTTTAACGACAGGTAGTTATCTCCATTAATGGGGAAATCGTGTGTCACTGCAAACAAACACTGAAATTCTGACAATACCCACCCTTCCCTCTTTAAAAAGCTCTAGAAAAACAAGTTACTTTTACTTCATGCAGTATTAATATTAGCGTGGTGAGAGGGGCTGCTTTAGCGAGGAAAGTAAATCGCAAAATAAATGCAATATATAGAGAGGAAAAACTATGCAGTTTTCAAGTACTGTTTTGTGAAGTTTTTTTTTTTCATTCTGGTTTGCATGAGGTTTCTGTTCCGTATGGATTTCCAAAGGCAGCTTTTGGCCTGTGGATTGTGATCCTGCCCTCTCTTGTAAGCTACGGAAAAGGCAGGGTGAGCTTGGGAATTGGGTAGAAGCTTTCTGATGAAACCCTTACTACAGGCAGTTCCCTGTGAAAAGTTTAAAGTATTTGAGCAAAAGACAAAGCAGGACCCTGAATGAACTAGGGTACTCACCACTTTACGTAGAGCTGAATTTAGACCACTAACACCACTCTTAGTCCACCCTGGAGTTTCAACTGGACAGCCTTGTTTCCAGCTCGAAACACAAGCAGGAGAGGTGCAGCTCTCCAGCGCTGAATGGAAGTGGAGGCAAAATAACCCCATTTGCTGAGATCTTTTAATGCACTGCTTTGTGCTAAGGGAGGTTTTAATTTTATTTCTGAAATAAGAGCACATTTTTCCACCTGCAAGGTTTCTGAGACAGCAGCACACGTACCTACCTATACCAGGTGTGCTTGCGCTGGGAGAGCTGAGGCATTAGCCCCGTCCTTTGGCAGTGCCCATGGAAACACCCTCCCACTCCCCTCATTCACAGGGGGACACCTGCCCTCGTATCACAGCATTTGCAGAATGCCTGAAAGCAAGGAGACAACTACCCGAGCTCACCATCAGCCTCCCGCAGGCCGTGCAGGCATAAACACACATCAGGGACGTGTAATGAGCCGTTCTACAGGGAGAACCGGGCTTTCCCAATGCTTCCTCCTTGAATTCCCCTCTCCACCACTCACCCAGTGGCTCAAGGAAATTGTGTGCAATGCAGATCAGCAGTAGGCTTGGTTTTTTTGGCAATAAAAATAGGAAACTTCTCTATCAAGCTACGTTTGCGCACAGGGAAAGTTTAATTGCATCCCCCATGTTAAGACAGGAGGATCTGCTGCCAGACGGCAGCAGCAGGCCTGCTCTCTGCATTCACAGGTGCCAAAGCCCGTACCAGAGCCGTGGCTGAAGGCGGAACAGAGACATGGATTTTAAGATTAGCTCCACCCCCCCAGGTGCCGACTGCACGCATAAAAGATGTATTTTATTCCCAAGAGAAACATTTTGA
Source organism: Chroicocephalus ridibundus (assembly GCF_963924245.1). Lineage (NCBI taxonomy): Eukaryota > Metazoa > Chordata > Aves > Charadriiformes > Laridae > Chroicocephalus > Chroicocephalus ridibundus. Next base: position 39,937,060 of record NC_086291.1, on the reverse strand, counting down.
GATTTCATGTCTGATATGATGACACGCTGGCAGTGTTTTCCTCAGTGACGGGTATGGCTCAGAACAGAGTGGGGAAACACTGAAACAACGCCCGTTTACATCCCCTTAGCCGGCAAACTGCGGCAAAACCTCTCCAATTAATTTCCTCTACTATTTAAACTCCTAGAATTTAGTAGAAAACCGAAGGGTGCCTACTTTTACTGTTGCACTTTGGGTGGTTATGGCTTTCCAAAGCAACTCTTTTCTCTGGTCAGTGCTCGAGCCGAAACCCGGCTGAAAGCGCCCAGAGCTAGCTCCGAGGTCAAGAGGAAGAAATGCAAAACTTCACCAGCACGGCTTGAGGAGGCGACTGGGCTGAGCACCTGAAAAAGATGAAACACAGCGAATAAAGTAGGCGCCCTTACCCCTCTTACCAAAACAGTTCTTTGATTCAAAATAGAACTGTGGAGATGAGGAACATTTTTACTGAAAATGCAGGGTCTGGCATCTGGTTAGAAAAAATAATGACCTCAGAGGCAGATACAGGAGTGGAGGACTTGCCTTTTTTAATCATGTATTTGACTGAGATATTTCTTGAAAGAGAAAATTCCCGGATTTGTAAAGTAAGGCTCTCTGAGCATTTTCGCCCTTACTCTGTCGGCCTGGGTGTACCACAGAACCCAGGCCACTTGACGTGAGTTGGGAAGCCTGGGGCTGACAGAACGTATCGTCATTGCCCCCCAGATTAGTTATTTTTCCCTTCTGGAAAACGGGGGAAATCCTAACACTCTGCATGAGGCTGATGCAGACGTAGCGGCTGTACAGGCCACGTTTACCTCCTTGTCCGAGACACGTGTGAGGCGGCCACGAGAGCACGCCAGGCCCTGACGACGGGAGAGCCCGTCCTCCCTGAGGCCAAAGCTGACCCAGACACGTCGGCGTCGCCCATACACAGCCGGGCCACAGCTCGTTATCGAAACGACACATTTTAAAAGTATTTCTTTCCATCTTTCTAATCATAAACGCCGCCCTAGCTCGCTGGGGCCCTGACGGGAACCGGCCGCGGGGCTGCGCCGCCGCCGGCCGGCAGGGGGCGCTACGGACGGCCGCCCGCCGAGCGCCCGCCAAGATGGCGGCGTGCGGGGAGGCGGGGGCCGCGAGCGGGGGCCGCGGGCGGCGGCGGCCGGGGCCGGGGCCGGTGGGGCGGGCGGTGGTGGCCGCCGCGCTGGCGGTGCTGGGCTGGCTGCAGGCGGCGCGGGGCGCCGGGTGAGTGACCGCGCGGGTGACAGGGGTGACAGCCCTGCCGTCCGCGGACGGGCGGGCACCGGGTGGCGGGGGGAAGAGGGGTCCCTTCCCGGCCGGTAGCGCCGATCATCGCCTGGGGCTGTGGTCGGGCGCCGCCGGGCCCCAGTGCCCTGAGGTCGGGCGGGTGGTGCGGGGACTGGGCGGGACGGCCCCCCTTAAGGCGCGGTGGGTCACAGCGGTACCGGGGATGCCCCGGGGGCAGGGGGGACGCGGGGGCCCGGGATGCGGTGAGGCCTCCCGAACCCCGGGCCCGGCTGCTGCCCTCCCACCGCACGGGTGTCGCGATGTGCTTCAGTCGTAGGGAGAAGCAGCGATACTTTTATCGATATAAAACATTGATTTAACAAAGTCTGATGCGCGGCAGTGGTTTAACAGAACTGGATGGCACGGCACACCTGGTTCTCTGCTGCATGGCGGGCAGGGTCAGACAGAGCTGGCAGGGAGACCCTCCCCTTGAGTCGAGGTTCAGAGACCCCCTGGCTTTATAAACTCCTCAGAGAGGAGTCCGGGTGCGGCTGGATCCAGTCCTGGTCCCAGACTCGGTCAAGGGTTTACGTCTAAAGGATGATATACGCACAATCAATTATTTCTGTCACTTAGCTCAGATTTCAAAGTTTAGCATGCTGTTAGTCACTTACCGAGGATCTGTTGTGGCAAGGAATCTCTGAATCTTGAGGAGTAACCGTGAGCGGCATCCCTACTCAAGGGTAGGGATTCTGGGGGTGCAGCCACTGCCGTGCAGGAGAGCTCCAGTGGCTCATGGGCTGTGCACGACTTGTGGGGGTGAGATGATTGACCTATAGTCATATTTGTATATCGGCCACAGTACCAGCATTGCTCAAGTTAGTCCTTGGCTATTGTATTGTTATCTGTCTCCCCAAAACCACACTGAGCCGCATGGAGCCATCACGACCAGATGCAGCCCTTGTGGCTACCATGGGTGTTATTGCTTGGGCAGGGTTGCGGGAGATAGAGGTCAGGATGGGCCCTGAGGGGGGGAGCACACTGTCACAGCAGGGCAGCAGACATGCTCTGCCAGGGCAACCTTGAAGCAACTGGATCATCTCCTTGCAGGAGCCTGCCCAATGACCCGCTGCTGCAGCCCTATTTCCCCTCCCGGCATGGCCCTCGGCACAACCACAGGCACATCAGAGACTGTCAGCCCCTCAAGTACGGCAATGTAACACATGAAGCTTGGCCCAGTGACAACAGGACAGGCAGCCCAGTGGCTACCACCAGAACGTTTGTTTCTTACATTCCCCCAGATGGCGAGGACCGCAAGGTGGTCTATGGCCACTTCACTTTTGTGAGGAACCCCCTGAGGACCTTCTCTGTGCTAGAGCCGGGCGGCACGGGAGGCTGCCAGGCTCAACGCAGAGCCACCGTGGAAGAGACTGCAAGGCTTGGGAAGTGTCTGGTGGCCCAGAACGGTGGGTACTTCAACATGGAAACCGGAGAGTGCCTTGGGAACGTTGTGAGCAATGGAAAGCTGGTGAGAAACTCTGGAGGCCTGCAAAACGCTCAGTTTGGCATCCGGAAGGATGGCACCATGGTGTTTGGGTAAGAGCTTGGGAGATGTTTGGAGAGCACCCTCTCCTCTCTGAAGAGCGGTAGGAATCACTGAGGCAGGAGGCACTGCCTTCTCTCCCGGTTAGGGTGGAAACATGCTTCGAATGCTGAAGTTAGGGATGTCCTAGCTGTACCCCACTGAGCTATCTCTCTGGGCATTGGCTTTTTTTTCCCTAGGATGGAGAAAAGCTGGGCAACCTCTAGCTGCTTAGGTCCCTGTGTCTTCTCTCCCAACATGCAGCAGGCACACTTGGTTATAGTAGAAGGTGAAGAGGTCTCTGTCTTCCCCACAGAGGAGAGGCAGCATGAACTACATAACTGCTCTGGCTAGAGGACAGAAATCCTGCAGTTGGAAGGGACCTCTGGAGGTGCCTCATCCAACACTGTGCTCAGCGTGGGGTTAGCTGGAGCAGGTTGCTCAGGGCCACGTCCAGTTGAGTTTTGAACATCTCCAAGGATGGAGACTCCACAACCTCTCTGGATAAACCTGTTCCTGTGATTGACCACCCTTCACGGTAAAAAAAAAAATAAAAAAAATTGTCTTATGTTCAGTTACTGTTCAGTAGAAATCGAGGCATCTGCTGGATTGCCTGTGCTCTGCTGCGTTGCCCTTTCAGTAGATACCAGGATGGTTAAAGTCCCCCTTAAGTGCCAGGGCCTGTGACCACGAGGCTTTTTCCAGTTTTCTGAAGAAGGTCCTATCTACCATTTCCCACCCAGGCAACCTATGGCAGACACCCACCATGGTGTCACCCACATTGATGTGCCTGAGCTCTAACGCTGATCCATAAGCCCTCAGGAGCTTATGGTCCATGCCCAGGCAGAGCTCCAGGCGTTCCTGCTGCTCTCATGTAAAGGGTAACTGCTCCCCACTTCTTCCACCGCATTTCCTGGCTACAGGCTCTTCCTAAAGATCTGTATCTATCCATTGCAGCACTCCAGTCGCACGCACTATCTGCCACATCTGCCTAATCCCAGTGAGGTTGTAGCCCTGCAGCTGCACAGATCTCAGCTACCTCCTTTTTGTGCCTACGCTGCTTGCTTGTGTTGCTGTACAACTTCCCGTAGGCACCCACTCTGTTTTTCCAGGGAGAGGGTGAGAGCTTCCCTGCAAGTCCTCTCACCACTTCCTTATTTGCGTGCTCTCCTTTTGTTTGTATTTTGTTGCTGTTTCAGGTTCTCTTGTCCATGTCACCCTGCAACCTTCGCTTGCCAGCCTGGTCTGCCACTTCCTCACTTGCCTGTGGGTGATTATTTCCCTGCTGTGTCATCCCTGGTTTAAAGCTCTCCTCACCACGTTGCCTCTTGGCACAAGTTACTTTTGCTTCCCTTGGTCGTGTGGAAGCCACCTCTGCCACGCAGTCCTCAGGGAGGGTTCTAGCCCTGTAAAACCATATTCCTGTGGTCAACATGAGCTGTGCTACTTCATATTGACCCACGGAATCCATCCACTGCCTCTCAAACCCTTTCTCCTCACCAGCAGGATCGAGGGGAGGACCACCTGGGCGGCAGGGGATAGTAGCCTGGGGGCTGGAGAAGCCTCAGCAGTCACCCCACATCCCAGATCCCAGCAGACCTCCCTAGACAGGTTAGCAGGGGGGCCTCTGTCCCCCACAGCAGGGAGCTTCCCCCATCACTCACCCACCCCCTCTGGGGCTGCTGTGGGGTTCAGGCTCCACTGGCACAGAGCTCCCAGCCCCTTACCTGCTGCCAGGGCACCAAACCCGGGTGGAGGAAGAGCTCCCTCCTGGTGCCAGAGCTCAAACTTCCAGCCTTCACCATCACAGGATTTGCCACCCCAGGGAGATTTGCCACCCCAGCTCCTTCTGGGCTTCGCAGGGTTCAGGGTTTTGTTTCTGCAGGCTGTTAGGGAAGATCTCTCCATCTCTTTCTCATCCTCCCTGCAGAGCTGCTGTAGCTCCTTGTCTTGGCAGCGCATCTCCTCAGCCAGCACACACTAGGACACCGTTTCCCTTGGCCCCAGCTTCAGCAAGAGGCACCGGGTATCACGGCAGCCTGAGTGCAGGAGTGCTACCTTCTTCCTCCACAGCTCAGGCTGCACGGGGGTGTCTGCCATGCTGGGTGTAGTTGAGGAAGGTGCTGGAGACTGTGTCCTGTGGTGTGTCACCACAGCTGACTACAGACACTGCCCTCTGCAGAATTTCCAGCTCTCCACTGCACAAGTCGTGGCATCTCAGCTGCTGGGAGCTGTGGTCTCAGCCTGGCGGTTATATGGGTCTCTTCCTGGCAAGCAGGTGAAAGGGGGTGTGACGTTCCCTAATGAGCTGGAGACAAAGGCTCAAAGCACCCTTTGATGAGGAACAGCTGACTGAGGGAGTGTTAGTGCTTGCTGGAAGTAAAGGCCCCTGGTAGCTGCCCTTCCCCTGCAGCCACGGGCACCCTAAAGGTCCTAGAAGGGTTCCCAGGGGTCCTTCTGGTGGTTGCAGAAAACAGAAGCAGTTTGGAAACCCCTGAATCAGTTGGCTGACAGTCTCCACCCTTCTGTTAGCCCACTCCCATGTGCACTCCGACCTCAGCAAGGGTCCCTGCAAAGCCAAACTGGCTGTACCAAGCTGGGGCTTTAGCGTGCAGCCGTTTGCAGCAGCCCTGAGAATCACGGCCTTAATTTATGTGCCGGAGGGGCTGGCGGAGTTGGTGATGTGTCCACTTCAGTAAGGAGGCTTCTGTCGGGGGGACCAGCAGCAACTGCAAGGTCACTATTGAGTCCTCAGTCTCAGCTCTGCCCCGCTGCTCTCCTGCCCTGCCAGGATTACCCGTGTTACGCGGAGTTGTGTGACACACTGCGCCAGTTGTTGTCTGCTCAGTGTCTTTGCGGCCTCCAAAACATGACGCTAGAAATAGTTTTGGTGTAAATAATTTGGACTGTCAGGGCAGCGGGAAAGCAGTTTGTGCTAGACCCTGTCTCGCTGTCATAACCAGCAGGACGGCGCACCAGGGCATGGTGTTGCCCCAAACGTGCTGCCTCTGCCACCTGGACTGGCGATGGATAATTGCAGGCTTTCAAAGCTGGCCGTTGATGAGTTCGTGCTCAAGCTGTTGTCCAATTTGATCCACTTTCAGAAAAGCTGCGTTCAGTTTGTCTGTCTTTGTGTTCCCCTTCTCACAAGTAAAGGGATTTCTTTTTGCATGTTTTCAGGTATTTTCAATTACACTTTTCTCCAAAGCATGAAGCTTTGTTTGGCTGCAATCATGGATACAAAAAACCTCAAAGCTGAGCACCCAGCTCCCACAAGCCATGACTGGAGCACGTAGAGCAATCGGTTTTAAACCAAAAACCACAAGCAGAGCTTAGAGCGAAAGCGCAGCTGCTGAGCCCTGACCTTTTCCTGCTTTGTCTTCTCCTGTCAGCTGCAAACGTCACCAAGCATCAGGTTCTGATGTTACCCAGCACCCTAATTCTTGAGAGAAGAATATCCCTTGGGAAGCACCCCTCAGTGACACACAACACCCCATCACGGAAGTGGTTGCTGAAGAGTCCATTTACTGTCTGTTCAGTGAAAGGTTTTGCTGTCTGGAAGAGCAGGGGACGCTCTTTCCCAGGCGGCGGGGAGCAGGTAGCATCCAGCAGTGCCTTCCCCTCCGTGCAGCCGTAGGCAGACTGCGTGCTGTTGCTCAAAACCCTCTCAAAAGCTGTTTGGTGTCACCATTTGCAGAATGGAAGCTGACGGACAGCGAGATGTTACAGCTGCTTCCACAGATCCCTGAGCATTTGGCAATGGCTCTGCCCTCATGTTCCGCCAGATGCTTTCTGCCCTTCTTGTCCTGGCCCAGGTCCACTGGCCACTGTTGGCAGGAGCTGTTTGATGCACAGTGGCCTGGGACCGTCATTAACGGTGGCTTTGTGCAGAATAACAGAGAACAGGGCCCACTCTGGCTGCTGAATCGGTGTTTTGCACTGGTTGGCCTCTACTTTTGGCTGTAGCTAGCTTTCATCCAGCCACCTTCTCCCCGCCTCCCTGCTTCTGGAGCCTGCTGGCAGCAGGAGAAGCTTTTCCACGACACTGCTGTGGCCGTGGGTAACCCCTCCCGCTCTCTCTTTCCTAGTTACCTGTCTGAGGAAGATGTCTTGGATCAAGCAAACCCTTTTGTGCAGCTTGTGAGTGGGGTAGTTTGGCTCCTAAGAGATGGAGAAGTTTACATCAGTCAGAGTCAAGTGGCTGAGTGTGGTGACATTCAAACCACAGGTAAATATTGTAAAGCCTGCGTTCAGCCTGGGTACAGGTTGTCCTTCCGATGGGGCTATTGGAAGGAGGGGGTAGCAATGAGAAGTATGTTGCCTAGTTGCGGTTTGCTACTTACTTAAGAGGTCCGAATTTCTTCTGTGCTGCTTTACCCCAAGTCCGCGGCAGGTCCAGTACAAGAAATGGGCCGCCTGCAAGATGAGGCTGCGCTCGCCTCTTCAGGGCCCTTCAAGAGAATTTCCTGAGGACTGTAAATCGCGGTGGCATGGTTGGTATTAATACTTGTCCAGAGGAACTCCAAGCAGATGCCTCTTACGGGAGCTTAAAACTAAGGGCTTGTGACTCCCCTTCTTTGTCCCTGTGCCAGTCAACAACTTAACAAGAGCGCTTCTGGGAACGTTGTTCCTGGATGGGCTTGGACAAACAAGAGGAGCCTGGGCTCCGTTCTCATTGTGTTTCAGTTTAGAGGAGCTCCTTGCTGGGAGCTGTTTTGCAGGCAGTTGGGTCTAAATGGCCAGTTCTGTCACCCAGCTGGTGCGTGAATTATTCCCTCTCCTGCGCAGGAACTTTCGACAAGTTCATCAATGTGATATCAGCCAGGACTGCGGTTGGACACGACAGCCAGGGGCAGCTGGTCTTGGTTCATGTGGACGGACAGACAGAATCCAGAGGGTAAGGCCAGGGCTGTGGCGAGGTCTTGGGGCAGTACAAGATCCATCCCTGGGACTTGAGGGACTCTGCGGCTGCCTGTGATATGTTTTAAGGCAGAGACTTGCAGAGCTCAGGAGGTCAGTTGAAGACACTGCTGTTCGATGGCTTTGTGATGCTAATGCAGCCTCCCGGCAGCGAGTTGGCTGCCTGATGGATGAGGGGATGGGAGAGGGATGGGAGAGCTTCCCCGCTCCCGCTGAGGAGAGGGACCAAGCTTCCAGGATACCGGTTTCATTGAAATCAAATAGCACGAAGGAGCAACGAAGTGTTTGCTTTTGCAGGGTCAACCTCTGGGAAATGGCTGAGTTTCTGAAGAAGCAGGGAATCATCAATGCTATCAACCTGGATGGTGGAGGGTCTGCGACGCTGGTCTTAAATGGGACCCTGGCAAGTTACCCGTCCGAGCACTGGTAGGTGCTGGCTGCACAAGTAACCGTGCAGCTCCCAACAGCGTGCAGGGCTCAGTCCTACCCCTCTGCTCTGCAGGGCGGTCACTCGCCAGCGCTGGGGGTTCACAACGTAAAGGCAAGTGACAAGTTTTGAGGGAGAGAGCGGCTCTAAAATTTAAAGTGGTTTAGTAACTACATATTTTTTCCGTCCGGGATTAAAGTTTAGCTGCTTGCAGGCATGCCGTAAAGCTGTTTGACATGACCGAGTGGCCTGATGTGGGAATCAGATATGGAAGCAGCTCTTAGACAAGGAGATTCCGAGCTGCACGTTCACGGGAGTTAGCAGAGATCTGTCAACAGCATAGTGTTGGGGAAGAGAAACGCTGACGTAGAGACCCTGCCCTGCCTCACACGAGGGTACCTAAAGAATATTTTACTTAAAATTCAGCTTTTTAGTCATTTCTGACTGTAAACATGAAGGGATTTAAAACGCAGTTTGCAGTCTGATGGCTGAAAGCCAAGCGTTGCTATAACTGCAGTGATGTCCCTTATAGCAAAGCAAATAGTGTTCAAGAAAAGGCGTGTCGAACGCCAAAGTTAGGGAGGCCAGGACTGCTTCAAGGGAGCAGCTTTCTGTGATTCCCTGTTTGAAACGACTCCAACAGGAGTTACCACTTTGTTAAAACATTGACTCAAATCTAGTTTTAGTCTGTGTTTTCCCATTATTAATGTTCTCCTTGGCCACTGTGAATCAGGATGAAAATTTGTGGGTTGTATCAACCGGTTTCATGTGGGCCTGGGAGCAGCACGGTGCTTGCACGCCTTACGGGACCCGTCTTCTGTCCCCAGCTCCTTTGACAGCATGTGGCGTTGCCCTCGGAGCATCTCGACCATCATGTGCATCCACGAGCCTGCCTGCGAGCCCGCGGACTGCAGTGGCCACGGGGACTGCGTGGAAGGGGAGTGCCGCTGCGCTGGGGGCTTCTGGAGAGGCCCAGCCTGCGACATCTTGGACTGCGGCCCTTCCAACTGCAGCCTGCGCGGCGTCTGCACTGACTGTGAGTCCCTGTGGTGGGCAAAGGCTTCTAACACACGGGTGGGGGCCCATGGGTGGCTCCAGGGGAAGCACGGACCGGGGCAGTACATACGTGGGGAGTGTCGCTTACCTGCCTGCCAGGCACCGCGGCAGGGCCTTGGCGCACCACTGTGTGCAGTCCCGGCTGGTTCTCGGAGTCCTTTCCCACCCTGGTGTGACGGAGCGTAGCTCACATGAACTGGCACCAGCAGTAGCTGCTTCCTTTGCTGACTTCGGCGAGGCCTCCCAGCCCCGGGGCCCAGCCCTTTCGGGCCGGAGGTGCTGATTGTCTGGCCAGCCCGTGCCCTGGCTCTGGGAGCCAGATGGTGCTGGGCGCCTCAGCCCTACAACCCTGCTGGCTGTACAGAGCTGCTCCCCACCTTTCCCCCAACGTCTGAAGCAGCAGTGGAGGTGGGCAGAACACGCCGACTTTAGCAGGCAGCAGGGCTAGGCTGGGTCTTATGTCTGGAAACTTGGACCTGTAATTGGATGTCACTCATCATAGAATCCCAGAACGGTTTGGGTTGGAAGGGACCTTAAAGATCACCCACCAGGCTACCCCCTGCCCTGGGCAGGGACACCTCCCACCACACCAGGTTGCTCCAAGCCCCCTCCAACCTGCCCTTGAACACCTCCAGGGACGGGGCAGCCACAGCTTCTCTGGGCAACCTGGGACAGGGGCTCACCACCCTCACAGCCAAGAATTTCTGCCTGAGATCTCATCTCAGTCTCCCCTCTTTCAATTTAAAACCGCTCCCCCTCGTCCCATGGCTCCACTTTATACTCCGCATCTGAGTTTCCCTTTCTGCCCCCTGGGGTGGTGCTCCGGGTTTGTTTGTAAACCCGCTGACGGGAAGGGCAGTGGATTACGCTGTGTGACAAAGCAGCCGAGTTCTGTCCCCGCTCCACATTGCTCCTTCTTGGTGCTCCTGCTTCATGATTTTTACAAATGAGCGACTGCTACTCTTGTGTAAACTTGTTCTGACTCTAGGGACTGCCATAATGTAGCACACCCCCCCAGCTTCTGCTCTTCTCTGCCTGCTCAGTCCTGTTTTCCTGGGCCTGTGCTACCTCCCTGATGGACCTCGCAGCCCAGTTTGCACCAGTGAAGTGGCTGGGCAGAGCTCAGAGGGTACAGGTGTCACTAACAGCTGACCCAGGGCTAATGTCTCAAAATCCACTCAGCAGAAGGTTCCCCCGTGTTTGGCCGCTGCCGTGGGTGGGTGGTTGATTCCAACCTGTGTGTGAGTTCAGGATTTCCCTTCTGCGGGTTCCCTGGCAGAGGCAGGGGTAGTTAAGAGGGCACCCCAAGAGGCGGAGGCTCCTAATTTTAAGTTCCTGCTATTTCTAAGTCTTTCTCTGCTGTTGTTAATGCCCGTTTGTGTGTGTTTGCGCAGCTGGATGCCTGTGTGATGCCGGCTGGACTGGCAGCAACTGCAGCGAAGGTAATGCTGACTCCCACTCCCCTTCCTCGTAGCCAGCAACGGGATCGTGCGAGCCACTGCCTGCAGTGGTGGCGGCTCCCCGGGAGGGAGCAGCGAAGGGAAAGGCTACACAACGCGCTGCTCTTTTTTTGTCAGCCTGAGGTTAATTGCAGCCTGAGCATCTTAAGATTGGCTTGGTGCGAAGCACTCGAAGCCGTTGCTCCTTGTTCAGGGACTCAGCTTCTGTTCCCAGAGCACACCCCGTGCCAGTGACTGCTCCGTGGGGCCACGCGTGGGGTGGGATTGCTGCTTCTGTAACCAGGAGCCTGACGGGATCTCTGCTTGTCTCCTGTAGGTTGTGCTAGCGGTTTCTATGGGGACGCTTGCACCCAGAAATGCCTGTGCCAGAACGGCGGCTCGTGCGACCCCGTGCACGGAGCCTGCTCCTGCCCAGCTGGGTACTACGGCACCAGCTGCGAGCAAGGTAAGGGCTGCACTGGATAACAGCCTGGGCTGGGGAGGGGATTTTGTGTCACCTTGGAGCCACCTCTTGTAGGCAGAGCGAGCCTGAGTTCTGCCAGGCAGGCTCAGACCTGATTCACAGCTGGAGCACAACCTGCCCGCTCTTGAGGGCCTGCTGCCCAACCCAAATTGGCTAAAAAGAAACGGGAGCAGAGAAGAAAGAGCGGTTTTCTTCGTCTTTAAGAAAATTGTGGATCCCTGTGTAGTCTCTGCCCCAAAGAACTGTGTTGTATGCGCGTGAGCGTAGAACACGAATACTCCAACGTCCTTCACGTGAGGGTGCTGCCCCAGGCGCTGCCTGTAGCCTGGGCTTCGGGTGACCCAAGTCAGCGACTGTGAAATGTTCCAAAGGGCCGTTCTGGGTGACAGCCTTCAAACTCCGGCTGTGCCTGTGCTGGTGCCACCAGAGCTAGCGCTGGTCTCGGTTGTGGAACCCCTCCGGCTTTTCTGAAGGACCCGAGCCCCCGTGTATCTGACTGAAGGGCCTGCGCTGCTGATAGGAAAGTTAATTACAGCGTGGGTGTAAACTTCGCGTGTGCACGGGTAGTGATGCTTTGTTCTCAGCCTCCCAACGCTCCGCCAGCCCCAAACCATTTTACAAAATCTTCTCTGCGAAGTAAAGGAAATAACAGCAGTTAACTCACAGTTTGGTGCGTTCGGGCAGGAGGAGGCAGGGTGGGCAGGCAGGACGGCTTTCTCAGGCTGCAGGAAACCCGGGGCCTCGGCTGCCCAGCGCAGCCAGAGCCCGCTGTGTGCTGGTGCTCGAACACGAGTACTCGCTTCTCTTTAGGAATCGGCTGCCGATTCCACCCCCCCTCCATCTTTGCTTCTGAGCCAAACTGCAGGGCCGTAGCTCAGGTGTGGCAGGGAGAAAAAAAAAACGCCTGGGAAGCAAGAAGGGCAGAGGCTGCTGTGCGACACCAACACCCCAGTGAGATGTAGGTGAGGCCTGAGCCTCTCCTGCAGCTCTGAGTGTGCCCACCCTTCCCGGCACTGAGCCGGTCACTGTTGAGCTGGGGGCAGGGGAGCTGCAGTGATAGACCGGGCGTGGGGTGGGGTGGGTTTCAAAGCAAGTGGAGCTTTAACAGTGACAGATTCTCTGTAATGGATTCCCCAGAGTGTCCCGTGGGCTGGTATGGGCCGAACTGCCAGGAGGAGTGCGCGTGTGAACACACGTGTCCCTGCGACCGGGAGACGGGCAGCTGCAACATCACCTACCACCGGGCAGTGCAGGAGCAGTTAAACAAAGGTACCTCTGAACACAGGGCTTGTGCTTTTAAACAAACGTTGGAAGAGCAGCTTTGGCGCATAATGTTCCGTTTGCTCGGTTACCACCTTACCCGAGCTTGCTCTTTTTCAGTGCGGTTTTACACCTTCCTCCCCACCGCTGCCTTTCTTCCCTCTATTCTTTTGTTTTCCAGCCGGGCGGTGTTTGGCTTCCCAGAATAAGGGAAGGAGCAAAGGAAAGTTCTCTCTGTCAGAGTAAGTGCGAAACGCTCGTCATACACGCGCGTATACGCCCACACAGCGAGCCCCTGCCCTCCTCGCTCACCGATGGAGTTGTTCGCGTCACCTCCTGCCTGCCAGGGCCGCGGCTCAGGGAAGGTTGGGGACCCGCTGCTTGTCCAAAGCATCTGTGTTCTGACTCGCTCACACCACCAGCAGCTCGCGAGGCGGGAAGGACGAGGACAGGCTGAGCCCCCCGGCAGCGAGAGCTCGTGCTCTGAGCCTGGCGCTCTGCAGCTTAAACAGATTAAACCCCTTACTCTCCCACTGATGCACTGTACGAGCAAGAGAGGGACGAGGGCAGTTCTAACGCCAGAGCGCGGCTTCTGTGGTGTTGGGGAAGCTGCAGCCCCCCGGCAGGCCCCGCTGGCCGCTTGTTCACCGAGCAGAAACCTAAAAAAAAAATAATCCCTGTGCTCTACTGCCGGAGCAGCCCTTCAAAGGCTTTCACCGAGCACGCTCTCACCTGCCTGCCAGCAGAACCGCAAGCTTGTGGTGGCGGAAGGGAGTACGAACCCGGAGAAGTCGTTAGCGCGTTGGGGACGCGTGAAAGCAGGTCAAGAGATGTTGCTTATGTGGATTTTTCTCATCTGACAGAAAAACCTGGATCTCCATGACCTCTGTCTTGGCTCTGCTTCTGGTGCTCAGCGCCATGGGAAACGTGGGCCTTTTTCTCAAGGCCAGGTCAGAGAGGCACCAGGAGGGGGGTGACTACCTCTACCACCCGCTGAGGGAGATGAACGGGGAAGCCAGTCACGCCTCCACCTCTGCCGCCTGCGAGATAGAAGACACTCAGGACCAGAGCCAGGCGCTTCTTCAGAGCCCCAGCTGAGGAGAGAGGAGGTATTTCACCCCGCACCTCGTGCTGCCCCTCAGCACCGACCGGGACAGGGGTTCCTCAGACCCGGAGCGTGACGCTGCTGACGTAGGTGCAGCAGCAAGATTCCGCAGCCCCAGAAACCCCCTCATTTCTGGCATTCCCTCCCTTCTGCCGCTCCAGCCGGAGCAAACAAGGCTGGGTGATTAGTTGCCATGAGAGGACGCAGGGCACAAGCCATGGGCCAGCTGCCACAGCCCCAGCTGGATAAGGGAATTCCACAGCAGGAAGGGAAATGGACTGGTTCCCTCCAATGCTTGAGGGGAACAGGTGAGGAACGGAAGCCAGAGGCACTTCAGAAAGGTCCTTTCTCACCTGAGCGGTGAATATTTTTAAGATGCAAGATAAATTGCCCGTAGCATAAAGCTCAGCTTAAGGATGGTGTGAGCCTATAACTGTCTGTCCTTCCCTGGTAAGCTCAAATTTTTATCATAAACCTGAAGAAAGTTGTTTGAAAGTGTTGAAACAGGTGACAGCACACAATGAAACCCCAGCCCTGCTCCTCCTGGCCACAGTGGTGGGCTCAGACTGGGACTTTTCCTCACCTAGCCTGCGCTGACTGCAGGGCCAGAGTCACTCAGTCCTGGGAGTGCATTTGTGATACAGTACAGCACTGTAAAAAGCTTTTTCAGTTTAAAAAAAAGTAATAATTAAATAAATTAATTCTTGCATTCTTTTGTACCTGGCAGAAACTGGCGTGCTGTGCCCAGCTGCGTGGGCTGCCACAGAGGTACCACAGCCTGGAGCAGGGCAGCCTGATGGTGGGACTAGGCTCGTCCTGCCCCAGCCCCGGGACATCCCGTGCAGCCGCCCCTGCCCTTCCTCCTCCTCCTCGGGAGCCACTGCCGGCAGCGAGCCGGGCCGCCCTCAGTACTTCAAACAACCCAAGATCCCAAACATCTCAGCTGGAAAGCGGGCGTTTGACTAGAACACATCCTCACACAACACGTTTTAAAAACAAACAAAAACATATTTGAGTTTGCTTCCACGGGAGGGAAAATGAGCCTTTAATGTGCTGCTTTGATGCTGCAAAGAGGGGGTTAGAACCTGTCTGAGCCTGAACGTTAACATTTTTATGCACTCCGTTTTTATCTCTCCAAGTAAAGGGCATGTAATTTTTGTGCTGCTGTTGGCATCAAATCAACCTGTAAATGGAAGATTCTATTTTTCTATTATTTACAGAACACCGAATAAAGTCTGTTACTAATAACTGCCTGAAACTCAGATTCTTGACAGCCAGTTGCAGGAGGAAGCCGCGATCCTTTCCCAGTTAATCCCAGTTGGCCATTCGAACCCTTTTATTTGAAATAAGGATGTTGCAGGGTGATGCGTTGTAGCCGCCTACTCTGGCATGAAAATAAACAACAAATGCTGGTTCTACATGGAAAAATTAAAGAACATTTTAGTTAAAAAACAGAAATAACTGAATCCAAGCCAGGCTTACCTCTAGTTCTATGGGCAAAGAGCATCACACACGCTTAAATTTTCAGCGTTTACCACAATTTGCACAGTTGGATGAAACAATCAGACACATTCTTTAAAACTGCTTTTTTTTTTTCCTTTATTTCCAAGATACAGAAATGTACAGCTCCTCCCAGAACCTCCCAGTCCCGTAACGAAGTACATCGGTTCTCACGTAAGACGTTACAAAAGCACTCTGCATCTCGCCCATGCGCTCTTCAAGAACGGTTGGGGTTTTTTTTTTGGCTGAGAAAAATCAAGCCTTCAATAAATAAAAATGAAGACAGCCGCAAGGGAGAGAAAGTAAGACAGTGCTTGCTAAAATAAAAAGTAATGCCCATTTAACTTATACGTAACTAAGAGCTTGGAAGTGGAAGTTGGTATCATTAAAAGCCAATGCGTTTCACATTCCAATTTAGCCTCCCAAAAGATAAGTAATTCGACATAAGAATCATCACAAACGTGTTAGAAGAAGATTAAAGCTAACAGCATGCAGGAATGTTTGACAAATTTTGTCAATTTTAGTCCTTAAGACTCTTAAGAGCTCTGTTCCTTGCATTGTTTGGTTCACAGTATCAACATTTCAGGTATTAAATAAAGAAGCCTGAGCCAGTAAAATGCGTTTCGAAACGCGGGACTGGCTGTAGCGTGTCCGGCCGCAGCGACTGCATACCTGAGCTGATGGCGGGGCTCACCGCTTCCAGCGGGAGTGCTGAGTTGCAGTAAGTGTTAGGCGTTTCAGATGCCTGCATTATGGCATTTGCAAAATCTTTTGATGAATACATCAATCGGTATTTTAAATTCTTATTAAAAGCCGGGTTTTGTCCTGGTACTGAATGGATACAAGCGACCCAGCCAGCCCTAGGGCTGAAGGGAACAAGGCTGTGTCTACAACTGCAGCAAACACATCAGGGCAGCCACAGCGGCCGCGTCGCTCCCAATTCCCCCCGCGCAACAGCGGCTCTTCCCGCAGCACCAAGTACACGGGAAGCTGAGGAGCATCGAGGAGACGCTGTTGGTGCTGACAGCGTGAGTACGTCAGGGTGCTGGTCTACAGCCCACCCCTGGGAGCAGCCCCTTCCTGGGCTACAGCCACCCCCCTGTCCCTCCGCAAAGCTACGCTCCTCTGTCTGCCGCAGTTAAAAAAAAAAAGCCCTTTTCAAACCTGAAAGACAGCAGAATGAGCCGTTTTGGCGAAACACTGCTGCATTGCAGCTTTGCCAAGTCTCGTCTGACATCCATCCCAGTGGTGATGTGCTCCATGTCTGCCTTTCCCAGTCCTACCGGGACAGGAGCCAGTACATGGGCAGGATGGGGCAAACCCGTAGAAATCGCTCCGAATAAAGGTTTCACACATTTAACTGTAAACGATGGCACAACATTTTGTACCCACAGCGTCCTTTCTCTTGAGATCTCATATCACGCGTTAAACATGGCAACAGCTCTTTGAGGTAGCTACTGTGTTTTGCATATGGAATCTCTGAAACGGGGGAGAGCCCCAATTTGCCGAGGGGCTGTTTGCCAAGTCCCCAGGCAGTGACTCGAGCACAGCCCAAGCTCAGCGACTCTGCCGCATGCCGGGATCCTGCTGGGGAGCAAGGCGGGGGGCCTTGCTGCGTCCCTAGCTCAGCCCCCCAGAACTGGAGTCCCAGTTTTCAAGGTTCCGGCTTCGAGATTTATGAGAGAATCCCAAACTCCTCCCAAGTCTCAACTCACGAGAGGTTTGCCGTGAAGAAAACAGCGTGGTTTATTTTCTAAAGCACACTGATAGCATTTTAGGTAGCCGGGGGGGGGTGGGGGTGGAAGGTGTTTTAAAAGGATTCTGCTTCTCTTGTATCTGCAGTTCTCATAGTTAGGTTTAAAAAGCACAGCATCAGCCACATCATCCCGGCTGCTGCCCCATTTCTCCTGTTACATTAATATTCAGGGGAAAAAAAGGGGGGGGGGCGGGGGGAAATCCCTATTGGATTATTTAAATTGGTAGCGAAATAAATTGGTAGGTGGAACAACCCAGGCAAATTTGCCTTAAAATGGACCAGGGAGAGATGACGAGCTGCCTCCCAAACAGAGGGGTGCAGCAGGCTCTTGTGGGGCAGAGGAGCGGCACCCGGGAGGAACGAGGGGAAAAACGAGGGCCGTGATTTCCCCGGAGCTGGCGGCGGGGGAGGCAAAACACTCCTCTGGCCCAGCCCTTCATCTCCTGCTGACCTCCTGGTTCAGAGACCTCCAGGGAGGCCAAGTTCCAGATGCCTCACCGACAAGAGTTAAAACACCCAACACTTTTACTGGTGGGAGGAGAACAGCTCATTTTAAAAATAAACTAAAGAAAATAAAAATGCAGTGCAGTGGAAGAGATTCTTAACCAGAGCAGACCAAGGGAAACGCAGGAAACGGGAATGTTACCACCACGGGACGTGACCAACCACGTAAGAATCGAGCCACAGGAAGCTGAAATCCCAAAACAGCATGGGGAGGATGGGGCTGGGTTTGCTCTCGATGCTTTGGGAGGCAGTTTGAAACTCTCTTGGCTAAGAGATTGAGAGATATAGGGATCTTACATGAGGAATACACACATGCTCCAATTCCAGAACTCCTGATTTTCCAGAGCAAAGGTAGTACTTTTCCCCGCTCTATCAGACTCCAATTATGCTGAAATGCCAGAGACACAAGTTCCATTTGTCTGTGAGAAATGGTAAATTCCACACAACAAGTGGGGAACCCCGAAATCAGAACTGTCCCAGAGCCCCGTCTAACTGCAGTTACCTGCTCTGCTCTCGCAGCGAGGGGGGCAAGGTGGCAGAGTCATTTCCTTCACTCCAATCCTTTAAAAAAACAAAACCAAAAACAAAACCCCAAGCAACTTACATAAACACCTCAAGTTCTTCACCTCCCATTGCTCCAAATACTGGGGGCTCTTTTCTCCCGTGTCAATACCTGGTGTTTCAAAACCACTAATTAAAGCAGCGGGGTTAGAAGGAACTACTTTACATGTATGATGTTAGCCACACAGATCCCATCAACCTTAATAAAGACACGGTGAGAGGGGAAGAAAATAAATCCAAGTCTTTACTGAGAAACATGGCCGTGGACCCGTGGATTGCTGTGCTGGCAGGAGAAACCGCCCTTCCACCGCCTTTCGGCTCACCCCCGTCCCAAGCCCAGAGCCGTTCGCACCGCTCCCGGCCGGGGAACTAGGAACTCACTCGCTTCAGACCACACTTCCCCGCATTGGGTGACGTGGCCACTCGGCTGGGATCACCCGAAGCATCGCAGGGCAGAACCCTCGTGGTCCTCTGCGAGGAGCCTTCACGCAGCACAGCTGCATCCCAAAAGCAGACATCCGTCCGCACCAAGCCCTGCACGCCTGCCAGTGGCAAATACCGCCCAGCAGCAGCTGAGGGTCTGATGCCTCTTCTCACTTGGTTCCCACCTAGACACGAACACGGGTAACTTTGCTCCCCAACCTGATCAATGGGCCACCAGCGCCTTTGCTACACAGCTACTTTTGGGAATAATCATCAGGAATTATGGACACACAGAGTATTTTTGGTGCGTTGCAAAGATACGTTATCTACTTACAACTCCTGAAACTCAATATTGCTTCTTAATCCTAAGAAACATCCCTCTAGAGTCCAAAAAAAACCATTGGACTAACCTTTCCCTGCAGGAAAAGATGAGCCAGAGCCCTTACCCCAAGCGCTATCGACGATACAGCCCTTTAACGCAAGAACATCCAGCGACCACAAAGATCAGAACAAGTAGAAAGATTTCTTGGGGTTGAAGACAATCAGTTATTCCTTTCTAAAAAAAAGTTCGTCCCATTAAAAAAAAGGTGACTGGATTTAATAAATAGTCATTTTTGAAATGATAAATAAGTTAAAAATTAACTTAAAATAAGCTAGTATTTGAATAAATACATCTCAGTGAGTGCTTAAATACATACATGCTTTTTTTTTTTTTAAAAAGTTTTCTCTTCAAGTTAGCTCACGTTTTAAAGAAGCAAGTTGTATAATACTGCCATAAAATGTTGTGCCTTCAGGAAATAAACATATTGCTTTTCTTAGCCCTTTATAATTTGATTCAGTTCCCCATCCACTTTGATGAGATGGGTCAGATCTGCTCCTTATTGCTTGTAAACCTGAGGAAAAAGGAAAAATAGTCTATCTTTAAGAAAGATGCTGCTTACTGGAGGCAGGTTCTCCACCTGCACTTCCTAAAAAAACATTTTGATTTTTGTGTATCTCGGTGGGTTTAAAAAAAAAAAAAAAAAATCAACACATTTCCTAATAGCATCCTGTCAGACTGGAAGAGGTTTTAAGTTTGACCTGGAACTGATTTCTGAAACATCCTGTCTGTATTAAGGTATTTACAGTTTGCTTCAAGTCCCTGGCGCCTGAAATGCCCAACTTTTACCCTGGGCACCCAGCAAACTAGGCGAGTTTTGCTACACAGGAATAATCTAGTCCTACAGATCAAACAGATAAGGCAACATCAGTCTCCTCTACCACGCGTAGGAAAAGGACTGATTGGAAAGAGCCCTTTTAAAGTCGAGTAATAACACGGATTCATGCAAACTGCCATTCATCCAAACCCACAACTCATGGAAAGAAAAGCTACTGAGAAGTAGGCATCTGATATAAAACTTCTAAATCTGCCATTCGAATTCTAAAGTGGTTTGTTGTTGTTTTTTTTTTTTTCGTTTGGTTTTTTTTTTTTTTGGTTTAAAATAGCTCCCAGAAGCCTCTCTGTGTCCAAATGGCTGCTACCTGCGACCACGCGAACGACTGCCTCAAGGCTCAGCCCCTGTAGGCTCTTTGGTTTGGGGCACAGAGCAGCTCCAGGGCGGCCAGGAAGCCCCGAGCCATTTTTCCTTGCCGGCGTCGCCTCGGCCCTGCTATCTGGAAAGATGGGAGCTGCTCTGGGACTGGCTGGAAGATGTCGTGGCTCCACTCAGCTGGGAAAAGCCGCTGTTGCAAGATTCCAGGCTCGACATGGATCCCCTGGGTTGGGACAAAACAGAGAGGTGGTTTTTTTTTTTTTTTTTTTTTTTAAGAAGGCAGCTCTATACGGGTAACTCCATACATCTGACAGGAGATCAGCTTACACTCTGTAACGCTTGAAAAAATATTTTATTTTTTGTCCCATCATTTTTAACTTTGTCTCTGAGAATCTCAGGGTTCCTTTGTGTCGGGATGAAACATTAATTTGTCATAGACATCTTTTTTTTTTCCTTAGCTACAGATATCATCTCTTGTCTTTCCAGATAATATACCTTGTCTCCTGCAGTGATTCTGGGAGCCTCTGAGGGGCTGCATTCACAGCCCCCGAGCAGCAAAGGAAACCAAAGAGCACTCCAAACGCAGCAGAGCTCTGTGAATGCAGCTGCCACCGCTGACCCGAGAGCTCCAGCAGGTCCAGCCATGGCCTTCAGCTCCTTCCGCCAAAAGCAGGCTGGGTTCACCGTAGCTACAGCTGCTAATTTAGTAATTTAGTACAGGAGAACGAAATTACTGGGTGATTTGAAAAGTACTTTTAGCATCAAAGGAGGCCAGACAAATCCTGCCAAGGTTGATGTATTCACCTATTCAGAAAGCCCTCTGCAAGTCACGACTGAGACCTTTCTCAAGTGCCAAATGAAATACGGATGAAACGGCCCAGCTGACATTTAAGTTACTCCAAAAGTAACTTCTCAAAATGTTCCCAACTAAGATAAAAAGAAACTCCTCAGTTGGAAACCTCCCCCGCTTCAGGTGGCTGTAGGCAAGAACTGAAGCACAAATGCCACTGCGGGACATACAGCCAAGGGGGTCCTTTGTGACCTACAGCACTGAAGGAGATTCTTCGCACAAAATGCCATCAAGATTGCGTCCACCTTACTCATCATCAGTGCAAAACACGCTGTGGAGCGTATCTGGATGTTTAATTCACGCACAGCCCTCTTATTTTGCTTCTCTATCGCGAGTTATACAGTAACCCTCCTCCAGCCAATCTCCTACCTGAAGTCCTTGGACGCGAGGACCTCGTAGTAGTAGATAAGCTTGCACTTGTGACTGGAAACTTGCAGAGAGGCAAGAACATCATCCACCCGGGGCAGGCTGGTGCCAGAACAGGGCAGAGGGCCGTGCATTTTCCACTGCAGAATGTAGAAGCCGGGCCAGCGGGTCACATGAGATCCCTGGAAGAGAAAGCGAGTGCCATCAAGTGACTACCAGGTGTCTTAAGAAACAGATGGAACACTTGGCAGAGTCAAAAGAAACTATTGAACCGACTACTTTGGGGGGCAAACATCATTCACTTATTTTACGTTCCTCAGCCACACACCCCTGTAATGCTATTAAAAAAAATAATATGGTTATTTTCAATTAGTTTATCATTATGGCTTATGGAATCTCTTTCCAATGGCTCAGTCTAAATTCGGACTGCACTAGCAGCCACTTTCACAGGCAATGCGGAGAACGACGACCACAGCAACTATTTCCAAGCAATATGTAATTTCCCATGCCATCAATTCCTTTCCTTCCCCACCACCAGACCACTCCAGAGTTTGCTTGGACTCTAAGATCCCTGTCAGGACCCAAACACCTCTGACCTGGATGCTCTCTCCTTCCCGGCAAACCAGTGGAGATTCCACCCGGCTGTAGTCCACCCCAAGGACCCATGTCTTGTCAATCAGCTGCGTGTTGTCCCCAGCGGCAGAGGTACTCGGTAACGCGGCTTCTTTATGACTTGTTTCAGGAGCTCGTTTGGAGTGAAAGAGGCTGAACACCACATCTCCCTTCAGGATGTCAAAGTCCCAGGTGATGACGGATTCCCCTTCCAAAATCTCCACAACTATCTAAGAAAGGAAGAGAACAAGCACATTATAAACAGTCAGGTCTTCCAATGGCAGCCAGCATCTTCCTCCCCACTCTGCAAACGCGCTTTTCTCTATAATCCTTCAGTTAAACTATTGGTCTTGATTCCTAAGGAGGAGATAGTTTTGACATTCAAGTGCTCCTTGTTCAGACAGTCCCTTTTCTGATGACCCCTGTCAGGACATTCCCAGTACACACCTTCTGACATCACCACCATTACTGCCCTGGCTATGCCATTGAAAATGGCAACTATACTATCAGAAGGGAAACCGAGGGAGCTTTACTTCCCCAAGAACGCGGTCCAGAAGATCAGCCTGCAGTAGAGAAAAGAGACACTGTTTCTCAAACTGCAGTTCTTTATTTCCACACTTCTAGCTCACATTGGCCTTCCCAAAAAAAGCCACGCTGCTGCTGAACCATCCGGTGCTCACGCTTTAGGAGCTCTTTGCTGTTCTAGTCAGCCTTAACAAAAGGAACACATCCCCGACACCAGTTCCGTGCCTCCTTCAGCCTTATGAAGTTCTGGTTTATACCTCATGTGGAGCTCCTCTGAGGACACTCGCAGAATGATAGATAGTTTCTGTCCATAACCGAATGTGATCCGAGTTCTCCGACTCTTCTTCTGTTTGATAAAGTGACTTGGGAACAAGTCCACCTTCTGGGACAGTACACTAGAAGAGTCAGACAAGCAAATGTGAGGGTTCATACTCATCTAGTTGTAAAAGTATCAAGTGACCTCAACCATGAACGCTTGCCTGCTGTGAGACACGGAGGACAACACCCTCAGCTGCCACAAGATTTCACAGTGGGACTAAGTGTACTTGAACTGTGACAATTTATTTAAGATCTATTTAGAAAGCTGACTTCTAACCCCCTTCCCAGGGCAGCATCACCGCTCCAGGGTGAAGTCTCCTGTGCAGGAATTAACTGCGCTGTGCTCAGTGCAGTAGTATCCCAGCCAGAACAGAGGTTTCACAGAATCACAGAATGGCCGGGGTTGGAAGGGACCTCTGGAGATCGTCCAGTCCAACCCCCTGCCAGAGCAGGGTCACCCAGAGCAGGTGGCACAGGAATGCGTCCAGGCGGGTTTGGAATGTCTCCAGAGACGGAGACTCCACCACCTCTCTGGGCAGCCTGTGCCAGGGCTCTGCCACCCTCACGGCAAAGAAGTTCCTCCTCATGGTTAGGTGGAACTTCCCGTGTTCCAGTTTGTGTCCATTACCTCTTGTCCTGTCCCCAGGCACCACTGAAAAGAGCCTGGCCCCATCCTCCTGACACCCACCCTTTCAGTATTTATAAGTGTTGATAAGGTCCCCCCTCAGCTGTCTTTTTTCCAGTCTGAAGAGACCCAAATCCCTCAGCCTTTCTTCATAAGAGAGGTGTTCCAGTCCCCTCAGCATCTTGGTAGCCCTTTGCTGTCCCCTCTCCAGCAGTTCCCTGTCCTTCTCGAACCGGGGAGCCCAGAACTGGACCCAGAACTCCAGGTGTGGCCTCCCCAGGGCAGAGTAGAGGGGGAGGATGGCCTCCCTCCACCTGCTGGCCACACTCTTCTTGATGGACCCCAGGATGCCATTGGCCTTCTTGGCCACCAGGGCCCATTGCTGGCTCATGGGCATCCTGTTGTCCACCAGGACTCCCAGGTCTCTTTCCACAGAGCTGCTCTCCAGCAGGTCACCCCCAACCTGTCCTGGTGCGGGGGGTTATTCCTCCCCAGGTGCAGCACCCTACACTTGCTCTTCTTGAATTTCATAAGGTTCCTCTTTTCCCAGATCTCCAACCTGTCCAGGTCTCTCTGTATGGTGGCACAGCCTTCTGCTGTGTCAGCCACCCCCCCGCAGCTTTGTGTCATCAGCAAACATGCCGAGGGTGCCCTCTGTCCCTTCATCCAGGTC
Organism: Chroicocephalus ridibundus; assembly: GCF_963924245.1. NCBI lineage: Eukaryota > Metazoa > Chordata > Aves > Charadriiformes > Laridae > Chroicocephalus > Chroicocephalus ridibundus. Next base: position 39,913,294 of record NC_086291.1, on the reverse strand, counting down.
ATTGATGAATGCATTGAAGAGGACCGGTCCCAGTACTGACCCCTGGGGAACACCACTCATCACTGACCTCCAACTAGACTCTGTGCCCCTAATCACGGCCCTCTGAGCTCTGCCTAGATTTAACCACCTTCCAACTTGTCTAGTTTAACCACCTTTCAGAAGGGGGTGGAAGGCCAGGGTGTTGAGGGGGAGGGAATTGAGGGAGCGTGCATATTGGGGATTCCACCTGCCCAACGGGAAGGAAAACTCACCATGCAGTCTCCACCCAGGAAATCTGGGATCACGTCTTTGTCCACGTAGTCTATCAGCCCCCCTGGACCCTGGTAGTTATTCCCACTGTAAATGAGGAACTTCTGCCTTGTGTTCTCATTGATAAAGGGACTGACCTGAAATAAGAAGTGGACAGATGACATCAGCATCACTGAGTGAAGTTAGAGACAATGTTTATACCATCTTACACAGATGCTTCAGGTGCTAGACGGGAAGGCCTCACAGCAGCAGGAATACAGACCAGCAGTAGTGCAGAGCTTCACAACTCTGAAGCACTCGCCCAAAGAAAGGGGCAACAAATGAAAAATGTACTATATTGTCGTCTCACAACATTTTCTATTCCATGTAAAATAAGTTTGCACTCACCACACCACATATAAACCTCACAAGAAGTTTAACAAGCATGTTCTTACATTGCCAGAACAGTCAGCAGGCACCAGCCAGAACCATGTCTATCCTTCTTCTCTTCAGCGTCCTCCAGCATGAGGTTAAAAAAAAAAAAAGTATGTCTTTTCCCATCAATATGAAAACCCACCAAGTTTGGGCTACCACTGGCTGCATGAGGACTTGCAGTTTAGGTCTGACACCCTGTCCTGCCCTGGTGGACGACAGTCACTAGAATCAAGGGAGCTTCAGGCATGCTACGGCTCGCTCTACAGCGAAGCTGTGGCCCCTTCAGGAGTTCAGCCACAGCTTGCCTGGAAGCTTTTCCCTCCCTGACTCTTCAAATAAGCAGAACTTACACTGACTGGATGATTTAGCTATTTGTACACACACAAGTGCTTACGATCCTGCAGTCCAGATTTCACCCACCAGAGTCCAGAGCACAGGAAAAACCCTGGGTGCTCGCACTATCAGTAGTCTCCCCAGAGTCTCAGGGTAGTTGTCCTCTACAACCTCAATTATCCGAAGCAGGGCCTTAACCCCAGGCCGCCAGAGATGCCGCATATTTAGTCCTTCCAAGTCCACCAGACATGTCCAGGACCTAAAACAAAAACGCAGAAAAAGACCTGTCAGAACTTCATTGCGCGGTGGCTGCTCAGTTTACAATCCACAAAGTGTTTCAGTAACACCACCACCTGTACAAGGTCTAGTGAAGCCAACAGGGGAGACCGGCAGTTCCAATAAAAAGTAGATCTCCTTACAACAAAAGGTAGATCTCGACAATAAAAAGTAGATTCAGCAGATACCTGAAAGCTCAGCTGGATTCAGGCTAAAACAGACACCCAGCCCTGAAGACAAGAACATACGCTGTCAGGGTGGGAGAGGGTGAAGGCAGGCAGGCCTATTGAGAAAAATAATTCAAAAACGCATTTTAAATGAAAGTGGAAACTGATAGGCAGTCTCCTGTATTTAAAAAAAAAAAAAAAAAGAAGAGAATTTAAAGAATCTGGATTAAAATCACCAAGATTAAACTCATCTGAAAAGGGACATAAAAAGATGTAAGGAAGAACAAATACTTTTCTTCATATGAAGCTGTAGAATTTATCTGCATTAAAGTCCACTCTATGTGGAACCTCAAGCCCAGAAACAGCCTGTAACAGAGACGCTGCTGTCTGCAGTTTAACCCTAAGGACATCATCTAAAACCCTCACAGAAGCATTCTCCTCCCCATGTCAGTTCAAACTCTGTGAGGATACAAGAAAACTAACTATACTAACGTGATGGGGCGGCCAAAGATGTTGGTGTTTTCCTCGCATCTCTTCTGCCCTTCCTCGTTAATTGACAGGACCTGAAATCAAAGACAGTACGGACTAGGATTAGCCTGAGTAAGACCGAGAAACTAGGGTATAGCCCAGAGATCTTATTTCAAAAAATACAGAACCCAGAAGTATACCAGTTTGAGAACTTGCAGTATGCCAAACAGAGCAGAAAGAAGAAATATGAAATGATGAAATAGAAGAGTAAAAATCAAACATTATTAGCTGAGCTGCATGAAAAGGCCATGGAAACCTTACAGCTGAACTACAAGCAATCAGAAAACATCTTTCTGGCCCGTTCATACCATTACAAGAGCTTTACTTCTGTCTCTGCAGGAAGACAGAGAAACTGTGTCATGCCAAAGTCACTTAGGCATCTTTGAGTCGCCAGCCACGAAACGCAGGAATTATTTGTGCCAGGCAGGTGGATTCCTGCTGCACTACAACAAGGCTTCTAAACACCCCAAGGGAAATAGAGTTCTTCAAGTGAGAAACGAAAGCACAACTTACATGTCGCAGCAGTGATTCCTCTCCCAGAGCTTTCACCAAACCTTTTGTGTCCATCTGGCCAAGGCGAAGGATGTAGAGCGGTCGGCCATCTTCAAAACAAACAAGGGTTTAAAGAGCGAAGTACTCTAGTCTCCCAGGCTATCACTCCAGTACCTTTTATGAAAGCCACATTAAATACTGGAAAAGGATAAAAATCACATCCGAAGGCCATCCTATCAAAGAGACAGTGCTTCGCTCTAGTCTGCCTGATCCATGCAGAGAAAATAACCAAACTACAGCAAAACAGAGTGGCTATTTACAGATGTTGAACTACTTTGTTAACTTTTAAAGTGTCAATACCACTTTCTCCAAAAAAACCCCATACTTACGGGGTCCTATAATGCAAACTGTGCTGTGGCATCAATGTAAGGGGCAGCTTCTAACCTTTGTCTTGGTAATGCCATCCTCCAGTGTAGTATTCGTCTAGGAGGGCTGGGGGCCTCCATGACTGCAGGATGTAATCCACCTGGTACTGCTTTCGCCAAGACAGTGACTGACAGAGCATTTCTCGAGCTTTGTCAATGTTGAAGTCACGAGCCCGCAGAAATCGAAGGATATGTTCATCTTTGGGGATCTAAAAGAAGAGAAAGTCCGAGGATCACGACTGGTATGTGACCTGTAGGTAACATAACAACATTCCACAAAGCCTGCAGAGCACGCACCAGCTTTTAATCTCTTAAAACGAAGATAACAAATGTTAAACCTACATTCCTTCTCCCTCCTTCCTTAACTAATCCAGCCGAATGCAGCAGATGGTGCTAGAAGCACAAAAGAAGTGACCAATTCACGCCCCTTGGAGAGACAGGGGCTTGATATACATCCGAGTATTACACAGGCACAGCCGTGAGAAGCCTTTCACTGATCCAGTTGCCAGAAGCCCCAGCAAACTCTGGGCTGGCTGAAGTTTCCCCTCAGCTAGCTGTCCGCAGGGACAAACAAAATACCGAACGAAAGCAAGAGAGCTGCAGGCTTACCCCACGTAGGGCTAATTAGCAAAATATGGAAAGCATCCATAGGTAACACATGAACCAGGTTCATCACTCACAATTTGGAGGGGAATCACGACTGTACAGTTTTTGAATGATTACCCACTAGCACCAACTCCAGCTCAGTGCAGGCCCTTCCGCTTTGCTGTTGACCACGTTTCCCTGGTGGTGTTGGAACAGGAAAGCTTTTGAGTTCTTCCACAAGCTTCCCTGCCCCATCGCATCGTGCTAGCTCTTGCCAAAACAAATGAATCAACCAAAACTCGAACATACCCTCTCTCTATCACCCATCCCAACACTTGCTATCAGTAATTCTAATGCCACGGGCACAAAAGCCCTCCCAAAGCAAGCCTGTAGAATAGCTTATTCCAACTTCCTTCCAAATCTCCTATGTTCCCTTTAGTTGAAAATCAAAGAAAAACTGCCACAGCGGGAACCAACAATAACCCTGAGAGATTCTGCAGAAGTGCCAAATTTGACTCAAAGCCTGTCAGTTGCCAGAACAAGTGGATTACAGCTGCTCGAGCTGTTGATTTCTCAGTCCCTTCACCCCAGCTCCCCAAAACTGTTCGACCTCATTCGCTACATCAAGTTCCCATTAAAAATTCAAGGTCTGTCAAACAGGGATAGCCTCCTCTAGAGTATCTGTACCGTGCTTAGCACAACGCAAGCAATCTGAGCCCTGCTGTAAGACAAAAAAAAAAAAAAAAAAGCACACGTTCAGGAGTCAAAGCTCTTTTGTTTGTTCACTGACATGCCTGTGAAAACAGAAAGCGGGGAAGAAAGCAAAGCCGGCAGCAGTGTCAGGCTGGGAGCAATCTCGGTTTCACAAGCTGGTATGAAGCCGCAAGAGATCCTAAGAATTGATTCCACATAAAGAAAGAGTTCAGGCAGCCTAAAGCCAGGCCTAGAAGCACCTGAAGAGGAGACGGGAGATTAAATGCTGTTCAGCATATTCTAACATTTTGCAAATACTGTATTTGTACATCGTAGAAAATCCCAAATAGGATCTCAGGTGTGTTTAGAAGAATGCCACCAAGATTGTCTGCATCGTAGCAAGATTAGAGACAGCAGAACTTCCATCAGATGATTTACGTTTGCATTTCTGCTGCTCAGAGGAAGCTGTCCTTCACAAGACAACAGACAAAACGCACAAACATTTACAGCAGCCCCTGGATCTCCTGCAAGGCCCGGGAGAGGGAATGGCTGTTAGAAGGTTTTGTTACTTTTCATGTTTCAAATCTGTTCTGTACAGAGCTTCGGGTAAGAGGCAAAGGCAGCGCTTCTGTTTGGAACAAAGGCAGGAAGCTCTGAGGGGACTCATTCCATAGTGGAAGGAGTCTCTAATCTTTGTCCAACAAAAGCAGTAACTGCCATACATAAGAAAATAAAATTTCAATTTCAGCCTGTTTTTCTATTTATTAGTGAAACTATATGTACCGTTCTACACAGTGCAAAGCTGTTGATTACTAGCTTTAAGAATCTGCAATTTTAACACCATTTGAAGGCGTTAACACCTTTTTTTTTTAAAGCAATGATAAATCTGAGTAGAAAGAATAATGTCTGTTTTGGAAGGAACAGGGGATGGAGAGTGAAGTAGGATGAAGAGGACAAAGATAAGAAGGGACAGTCTCCAGGAAGCAGGAGATCTACAAATATTTTTTGACAGAGGAATAAGGACATCCCTGCTCCGGATTAAAAGAACAGATTGTCACAGCAAGGTGACAGAGAAAACCCTGTCACGTACGACAGGTTCCTGAATTTGTATTATTCTGGCGGGCAATGAAGAGAAGCAAAGAGGTGAGTAGTCAGGGGATTGCGGATGAAGTTTCAACAGCCAGCACCATCCTTCCTACTTGCTCAAGACCGGGCAGGGAACAGAGCACACAAAGCCTACCCAAAGGGTCCAAGGCAGCTCCCAGATGACTAGAAGGGAGGAAAAAAAACCAACCCAACCCATGGAACAAAACAGGCAAACGTTTAGAATGTGCTTCTTCCACCTGAAATCGAGACCCTTGCAGATCACACACGGATAAAGCCTCACTGTCTTACTCTCAATCTAGGGCTCGTTTTCAGCTGGATACCCAATAGCTGAGATATCTCCTACCACCGAAGTCCACACCGTTTTACTGGACACGTCACTATAGACCTGAAAAGCTTCACATCCTATATTTCTGAGCATAACTATACCTGTGTCTGTTTCTTGTCAACTCCCTTTTATCCACAGGAGGTTGAATCAGGGGAGACACGGATCACAAGTGATGTTTAGTAGAGCAAGTTTTATCAGTTAAGCTGTTATTACTAGCAGGTAACCACTCACACAGTTCACACACACATACCCGCAGTTGCCTGGTTAGTTGGGCGGCCAGCCCCAGCTGTTGGCTCGGAGGCAGAGAATCACAGTGACATGACAGCAGCTTGCAGGTAGGTGTTCAGACAGTCCTTCAAGGGGTCCTTTGTTCCATTGGGTGTATCTACATTCCTGTAGCCTCTACCTGCATCTATCAGCCACCACACTCTGGGACACAGCCCAAGTTATACAACCTGTTGATGTCACCATATACCAGTGGCCTTGGACAGATTTGGTGTTCTGAATTTATCAGCTCTTGCATATTGAACTGCATTGTTAGCTTCTGGAGCTCATCAGCTGCTGGGAGACTTTCACACACTACCTCAACACATACTGTTCTTCTCTTCAGCCTGCGGTTTTCTGGTAACTGTTTCTCCATCCACATTCATAGGTACCAACAGAACCCACATGCACGCTCACACAGAAGGGGGACACTTCTTCACCAGTTCAGTAACAACAGAACCGTAGCACTAAATCTTTGTTACATTTTATTTCTATGTGGGTGATACACATCAGTTTTTCCAAGAAAAAACAGGGTTTTAAAAATCCTTAGAACTTAAACCCTTTAAAACCGGGTTTTAAAAATCTGGTTTCAACTCCTTAGATGAGATGTGCTCTCCCTCAGCTCTGAGAGATACAGCAAGGCGTGCAGAAAGTACTGGCAAAACTCCGGGCAAATAGGTAGCCTCTTTTGGAAAGGCTAGTCAAAAGAAAAAAATAATTAAAATCTTCTGAAGCCCAAGAATGCAGAGTACCTCCTAACCCATTCTCTATGACTGACTGAGCAGTCAGCTGCTAAGCCAGGAAGCTATTACTATTGAAACCTTATCTAGTCCTGCTCCACTTTGAAGGGAGATCACTTGCCCCAACCGTCTTTCTCCTGTTTTCCCCTCTTCCTAAGCATTCTTTACCTATCCAGCCCACCCAATTACTCTGTTGCTACCCTTGGTCCTTCCATCCCATCCAATCTCTCTCCATCAGGAAAGCTGGAGTTAAATCCCTTTAGAAGCATTCAAGCTGCCCTGGGTCTTCTATTTTCTCAGCCACACACCACTTACCCTCTTGGCCTGATATAAAGACTCACCTTCCACCAGGAGGAGCCCAAGCAGCTGCTGAACACTACAGCAAAGCAGAGATACATCTAGCCCACAGCACCCATGGGGGTTTTTAGGGAAAAATGATTCTACCTATGCTAGCTGGCAAACTCCAGCTGTACTTGCCCCAGTCTAGAGCCCTCCTCTCCTCTATTTTGGAGGCTTACACAGTACAGTTTAGTGATGGCTTTTGTCAGCGTTAGGTTGATGGTTGGACTAGATGATCTGAAAGCTTCCTTCCAACTTGGTGTCCTGGTTTGAGGTAAAACAGAACCAATTTTCTGTTTTGTAATTTTACTTTTTAGCTGGGCCTCTTCTAACTGACTAAACTCTGAAATTAACGGCATATTGTTCAGAAACTGTTCACTCTCAGAGTGGTAAGACCTGATTATAGCAAGGAATGGTGTGCACAGAGGCTCTTGCTTATACTTATTATTTGCCCCATTAGAGGGTCGGAAGTGGAGAAGCGTAGAGGGGTCAAAGCTGCAGGGAGGAGCGGAGAGGACAGGTGACCCAAAACTGGCCAACGGGGTATTCTATCCCATATGCACCACACTCAGTATAAAAGCTGAGGGATCAGAAAGTTAAGTCTCTTTCTTCAGTGGCCGACATCCGAGGAGGATCCCGTCTGTTTGTCTGCCTTTGATCCCGATCCGAGCATTCTTGACTCCAGATCCGGAATTCAGCTCCTGTCCGTCACTGACTCCAGTCTGGGACTTTCCCTGTGCCTGCTGCTGATGCGATCTCATTCTGGGAGCTGGATACGGCTTTATATATATAGTATACTTCTTTAAAAAAATTTTTATTATTCTATTATTTGCTATTTCCTTATTTATTTTTATTTTCATTAAAGTAGTTTAATTCTTTTTCTAAACTCGTAAATCTCCTTATCTCTTCCTCTCCTCTCTTTGGAAAGAGGGAGGGGAGGGCCATCTGTCATTCTGATTGGCCAATCCAGCCAAAACCACGACACTCTGGCAATCCTATGATTCTATGTACCTCACGCCATCAGGTGAGAGTGTCTCTACTTCCCAAATCCTGCGTGGTTTTGGAAGAGTACATTTTGCTAAAGGAGATTAAAACAAGAACGGAATGAATTCCCCTCAAGAGAATTCATCCCTTGCCTGAACACGCTTACGCAGCCCGTCTGACGTAATGCACACAGCACACCACTGACGCGCAGCAGCTGAGAGCTCGGTGCTACCAACCACCACTCGGCTGAGCAGCACCTGCCCAGGGACAGGGGACACGCCACGAGTGCAGCTAACCACTTCTACCACCCCACCGTGCAGCTCCTGGGAAACACAACCCGTCCAGACAGGCCAGTCTGGGCCACCAAAGCCCCACTCCATGCCTACTCTTAAGTTCACAGCCAACGCACGATGCTCGGGGACCACGGAGTGGCCTTTTCTGACATGAGCAAGCAAGGCGCCTTTGTTGCCAAGAAGGCCAACGGAATTCTGGGCTGCACAGGGAAGAGTGTGGCCAGCAGGTCAAGGGAGGTCATCCTCCCCCTCTACTCTGCCCTGGTGAGGCCACAACTGGAATACTGTGTCCAGTTCTGGGCTGCCCAGTTCAAGAGAGACAGGGAACTACTGGAGAGAGTCCAGCGGAGGGCAATAAAGATGAGTGAGGGATTGGAGCATCTCCCGTATGAGGAAAGGCTGAGAGAGCTGGGACTTTTTAGCCTGGAGAAGGCTGAGGGGAGACCTTATTAATGTTGACAAGTATCTAAAGGGTGGGTTTAAGGAGGATGGAGCCAGACTCTTTTCAGCAGTTCCCAGTAACAGGACAAGGGGTAACAGGCACAAGCTGGAACATAGGAAGTTCCGATCAAATATGAGAAAAAACTTCTTTACGGTGAGGGTGACAGAGCACTGGAACAGGCTGCCCAGGGAGGTTGTGGAGTCCCTGTCTCTGGAGACTTTCAAGACCTGCCTGGATGCAGTCCTGAGTGATGTGCTCTGGGCAATCCTGCTTTAGCCGGGGAGTTGGACCAGATGATCTTTAGAGGTCCCTTCCAACTCTGAAATTCCATGATTCCGTGACCAAACTGGGCAATGCTGGTGCAGTCTGTGACACTGCTGGATCCTACTGCGAGGTCACACAGACTGTTCTCCTTGCCTGGCCTTTTACCTTACCTTGCCAAAACAATCTGAACACACAAATTGCCCACGACCCTGAGCTTTACCAGCGGATTGAAGGCACACAAGCTACAAGAACAACTGCATTCAGGCTTGCAAAGGGGAGCACTCTGCCTCACCAACCCACCTTGCCTTTGTGCGTTTCTTGAAGCCACTGGCGAAGGCGGATCAAGCAACTCTCTTGCATTGGAGTCAGCTGCCCCAGATATCGCTCAATGTAATCAGCATCCAATTTGTCAGCTGGAGATAAAAAAAAAAAAAAAAAAAAAGAATTCAGAGCAGACTTGGCATAGCCAGAAAGGAGATGTGCAGTTACCTCTTCACATCGGGTTACTTATGATTTACACTGGAGGAGTGCAAAAGCTCTCGTTTTAGCCTGAGGGAAGTGAGCGATATTCTCATGGCGATTAGGCATGAGGACACAGACAGCACGGAAGGTATCAAAGCTAGATCACTCTGCCTGTCTCTTAAAACACTAATATTTCATTCAACCCTGAACTACTCCAGCAGGAGCTTTAAAAAAAAAAAAAAAACAACGAAAAAACCAAACAAAAACCAAAAAAAGAACCACAAACAAAAAAATACACCGCAGGAGCTCTGGCACTCATCTCATTAACCACTCCAAGACCTGGGCACTTAAATCCCCTGGTGTCCTAAAGATCTTATGCACAATTCCAATGACAACAGGCAGCAGACAGCTGAAAACTGAAATGTTATTCTGCTTACGGACACCAGAGGGAAAGGGAGAATAACACTACTATTTCTGACAGCACCGGAGATTTTTGGCAGGAGAAGTCCCATGCATACCAGCAGCTCAAGGTCCCTCCAGATCAGAGACAAAGGACAAGGGGTTTGAGCCTGCCAGCATTCAGAGACAGAAGCAGACGTGCCATCTGAGGTTTGGATGTGCAGATGCCAGTAAGGAGAATGCGGTACTCAAAGGGGAGCAGCACAGGAGGCATGCAGGCACATGAGGAGGGGGACCTCTTGAGTTAGCTCTTCATCAGGCAGGATTTTTTTTTTTTTTCAGCAGATACCATGAACTACAGAATAAGGCCTGGACACCCACAGGATATGCTGTTGCCAACTGATAATACAGAAGTTATATTTGATAAGTGCTACGCCCCCACTAAATCCACAGAGCTAGCAAGCTGGGGAGCAGTCCCAGGGAAGCTAATCACTTCCTAAACATGAATATAAGCAGAAAAATAAGAGCTACTCTCCTCTTCTGCTAGATGGGATGTGCCACTCCTGGATTAACTTTAATCTCAAAGCACATGAACATTTCTTAGTCAGCTCCTCTGTGGATTTTGATCCTTTTTCCAGATGGATTCTAATACAGAGAAGCTACCAGACAAGGTCTGGCGAGACTAGAACCATTGACAGTTCCAAATTCCAAGCTTCTTCCCTCGTTACGCTCAGCAAAACAAGTGCTCTCCTACCTTCTGAGGAACAACAACTCCTATTTCTAATACCACAGGTCTAAATGAAAAGGCCCCTCCTATTTTTGTCATAGGAGAATTTTATTTAGTCTAGAAGATAAAGTCCAATTCAGGCCTTTTGTGTGAGAAATGCATTAGGCAATATTCTGCAAGGTTGTCTTGGCTTGATATAGGGGCAAAAAAAATCCAAACCAATCCCCAAGAACATTAATTTTTAACCAAAAGTATTTAATTTAGCTATAGCATACTCAAGATACCCATAAGTTTCTCCAATTTAAAGTATAAAATACCTTAAAGGTCAGATCAAACCCAAGTGGTTTTTCTGAGCTCAAACAAAAACATACTGCCTGCACAGTTTTTCTTGGCTTTTCAGTGCTGGGGGAAAAAGAGTTCCATTGTTTGTGTTTTTATTGAAGAAAGAAAATAACTTTCCCTCCTCCCCACCCACAATCCAGAAGAAAAGCCTCATGCCAAAAAAATAAAAATAAACTCTTTAGTCAGTGCTACTCAAGGCATTTAGATCGCCAGCAGCTGCTGCTGCCCGGACATTGCATACCATCAGGGCTGACAGCCTCTGCTGCAGGGCAGGAGCTGCCACTTTGCTCTTTGGTCGTTGCACGAGCCCCAGACTCAAGTGGTTCGTCATAAGCATCGTGTCCAACAGCCGGGGTTCGCTCATCCTTCTGTCCACACACTGGGGGAGGCGTCCAGCGGGGGATGAAAGTGATCCCTTGGGAGATCAATTCCTTCAGGTAGTGTTCAATCACTTCCTTGCCCTGAAGGGGAAAACTTTCATTAGGAAAAAACAATCCCATCTCCCCAGAACCAGCAAGGTGCAAAAGAGTTTTCCTCAGGACAGATGACTAATGCTGTTAGAGAGAGGGGGGGACGAGGGGGGAAGGGAAATAATTGTCTGCTTCCATCTGCATGACCCTGTTGGTAAAATTTCAGTATAAAAGCACCATACAAATAGTGAATTATAACACTGGCCAGGCAAATTCCAACGCTATGGAGGCAAGTACCTTTATACCACTTTCATCCTATTCTCCTGGCCCCACACCATCAATTAGCTGCCCTGTTCCTCTGCAGCCCAGCAGAAAAGGCCACCGAAAAGGAAGCACCTCTGCCCAAGCTACTGGAGAGACAGGGTGCTGATATTTACCCAGAACTTTCTCTTCCTGCATGAGAACAGAGTCCTCAGTGTCTGAGGAGCCTGGCACCCACAGCATCCACTGCGATCCTCCTCTGGCACTGCCTGCTCCCTCCCCTGCGCAGACACATTCCAGCGAGCACATTGTTTTTGCTCATTGCACACTGGCTTTTTCTTCGTTTGCTCTACTGAGGGATTTCAGAGACACCAGTAAGGACATAAAACTACAGTGGGTCTATTTTACAGAAAACAAAATAGAGGCACACTGAGATCAGGGTTTGATTTTGCTTTTACAGTACAAAGGGAAGCCCAACTTACCCGCTTGATGTTCGAAGTGTACTGCTTCATTGCAATTTTTTCCACTGTGCTTTCAAAGCCAAAAAATGACTTGATGTCGAGAGATGCAGACTGTTCAAAGCAAGTCCACTCTTCATTCTCAGGGTGAACCTAAGCCCAAAGATACACATAGGGTTGGATGGTAGCAGATAAGTCACATTACAGCAGGGCCCTTGCCCCTGGTACCAAACTGGCAGTTTAATCTCCAGAGCTACAGAGTGAGGGGACAGAAGAGGCTTCCTATGAGACACCCACATTTAAAAGTCAGATTAATTCTCCCAGAGTAATAGAAGCACATCATGACCTGGACATGAGGACATTTGTGGTTAACCTGGTATTCTTCACACGCACAAGGAAATCAAGATTAAAACCCATCTCTGCCCCAGCCTAACTGAATGGTGATATTCAGAGCAGAAGTAGCACTAAAATAGTAGTGAGCCTGCCCACTTGAAACCGTCATGTCAAGATCTCCTTTCAGAAAGACAGGGATGGCCTCTCAGAACCTGCAATTAAACGCCCTACATCTGCAGCAAAAGCAGAAAAGATGACAGTTATGGTTTTTTTTCCTAGTTTTGGATAGTAAACTCAGCCACTGAATGTCTTCCCCCTGAAAATACAGGAGACACAGCAGAGCAGGGAGTTTTTCCCACTGTCGGTTTGATATCCACCTTTCCTTTTAGCCATTTCCCCTCGGTTACTCTATATATGGTAAAATCCTACATAATCTTAAACTTAACCCTCTTCTGAGAGGGCTCTGCCTTTTCTCTGTAGGTGCTGCTCTTCACAAACTGACATGAAAGAAAAAAAAATTCCAGCCCCCACACGAAGATATGAGCTCTATAAAGGACACAAATTCCCCCAGGGGAGATATTAAGTAACTGCAAGAGCAGGATTATATTTCTCCAAGTTGCTTCAGAGAACACTGCAGAAAAGGAAAGATGAGAATAAACCTGTTTCCGGCGCGCTCTGGCAGGGAAAAGGGAACTGGTAAAAATAGAGCAGGGAACCATCTTGAGGATGCAGCCAGCCAGCTCCCGCCCTGTTCCAGGAAGAGCGCTCCCCTCAAAGCCCAGCTCCTGATGTTTCCTTCCGAAGGACGCGAGCCGGAGGCAACACGGCCAAAAATCAGCAAGTGCAACAATGTCTGAGCGATTCCAGAGTTGACCTGGGAGCATTTCAGATCTGTCAGCGCCTTTCACAACGATGGAAGTTTGATTTACTGTAGTTTTCAGGAAGCCCCATGTAGCCACCAAGCGATATCTGGCTCAGGAAACCCCCTCACCATCCAAAATGTTAATAGCGTTTCAACTCTTTGTCTTGCTTGAAACAGAAGCCGCTAACAATTTGCTTACTCCCAAGAAGCTGAGCTGTTGTCCAGTTGCCAAAAGGGCAGGTAAGTAACAGGATCTGGACTTTTGTTTAGGGAACAAAAAGCAGTATCTGACTGCTTCCAGAAACAGATGAAGCTATTTAATGGTGACTGAGCCCTAATAGCACAACTACTGTGAAATGGGACATTGCTGCTGAAGATATAGCCACAAAGTGAGACGTCCAAGGCCACAAATAAGGCTCAAGACCTTTCTCCAAATATTTAGAGCATGAAGATCATGATAATGTGCTAAAACTTTCACTTATTTGTGGGCAAAATTAATTGCCAGGCTGCCCTCTGGCCCTCATCTTAATAAATATTAAGGCTTTCCTTCTAAATATCCACATCTAAATACATGCCCAAGCTCCAGACGCTTTTATTAACTTGAATTTCAACCAAAAAGAAACTCACAGGAAACACCAGCAGCTCTGGAGCACCATCCATGTTTTCAACTCTTACCCTGGGGCCTAGCACTCCAGTCAGAGAATCACCATCAACTCAAAAAAAGTTTCTCAAGTGCTACAAAAGCACTGGAAAAAAGCCCACACCCTAAGACCCAACGGCCTTTCCAGTCCAAGAGTATCTAATCATAGTACGCTACGGTCCAGTGTTCAAATTCATTCAAACAACTTCAGCCTGTATGTTAACACTTGGCTTTCAACACTTCCTCCACAGACAAGTGGAAACAAGGCACTTACCGAGTAGCTGCATGTCTCGAGGACGACAACTCGGTTGGCAAAAGTCTCATTGTGGGCTTCAATGCGGAGAGTTCGCTCTTTCCAGTTCACTGTGTTTTTCTGGATGAAGAAAACATACTCTACCCCTGCAATCTGAGGAGGACAAAGAAATGAAAAGGCGGGGGGAGAAAGAGAGTAACTTTAGGAGACCTTATTAATCTTAGCCAGCCAAAAAAAATCCAGGACTCTGCCTTCCACTTGCCTTCTTCAGCAGCCTAGGAGCATCCACATTCAGTTTGCAGCTCCGTTCAATGATATGTATAGCTCCATCGTCACTCCTGGATTCATGCAGGATTTCACTCCCTAGGAAGACTGGGATCTCTGGACACGTAGGAAAGCGCTTCTCATAGGCCTGGAAGTGAAAACAAAGCAAGTTTCAGCTTCTGGCTAGGATTAAATTGAACTCCTTCTGAGTTAATTACTTCCCTTACAGCAAGAGTCCAACAAAACAGACGTCCTTCACCTCTGAGAACAGGGGAGCCCACGCAGAGGTTGAAGTTAAAGCAAAATAGTTAAGAACAAAGCTGGCATCCACTCATGTCAGTCATCAACCTAAGCATGTCTTAATATAACTTTTCTTCCACACACAAATTAAAAAAAAAGCTTGCTGTTAAAAAGTTCTGGGAAGCGACTCCTAAAAACTTGAACATCAGGAACCTAATCTTTAGCCAGCAAAAGCAAGCACAGCTCTGCTGATTTCTGGTAGCTAAAGACTTGACCCGGAGATAATAAAACTCAAGTCAGATATATTGCCTGTATGAAGAAGCTATTTAAAAATATTTAATACTCCTGCACCTTAAAAATGTGATGTGTAAAACAGTTCTCTAGTTGCCCCAGGCTATCAAGGGTAAGGCCACCAGTTACTGGCTACTCACTGTGCCTTGATTTATCCGTTTCTTAAACAATTCTGTACTGGTTCTGAAATCTTCTTTGTTTTAGTTAACCCACATCCCTCTGAAAAGCCTTTTATCCAAAGCTTCTCTATCAGCTCTAGCAAAAATCCATCTTCCCATGGTACTTGCAGCAAACAAAGTTAACTTGCATAAATGAGCAACCTGCTGTTGCTCCTCTTTCCCTAACTTCTCTATCTCTCATTACATTGCAAGAGCTTTGCAGAACGGAATGTTTTCCTCGGATTTCCAAAAAACGCCTTGCATGTTGGGAGGCTATAGTAAATATCTAATTGAAGCAACAGTAGTGCAAGCTGCACAAGAAGCCCAGGATTCAACTACAGCTGGGACAGGAGGAGAACCCGTGCTCTCTTTCCACTGCACTCTCAGAGAACTACACCACTTGGGGCAGAAGAATTTTTTGCTGTCATTCCACAGACGAGCCTACCCTCTATGAACTGCTGCTATCTTCCCATCTTCTGTAGAGACACAACCATTTTATAGAGCACATAAAAATATAAACACTTGTGAAAGAATTATCTACCACAAACGAAGATGTTTATGTGATAATGATCCAGATCAGCTCAGTCGGCAGCACACGCACGGTGCCACGGGCACGCACAGGGGTGGCTGCATTCTCTGCTACCACAGCGGTTCCAAGGCTGGTTGCCCCTGTACTTATTCATGTACCCTGGTGCTGTGAATAATACTTGCTCTTAAAATAACTCAGGCACTTAAGGACACATTCCATATCTCCTGCTCCTAGACCTCTGAACAAACAGAAGTTATTTCAGATTATCATATTGCTCTAGTATCAGGAGGAAAGTGCAAGCAGACTACCAGCTGGAGTTCTGGCCTTAATAAAGTGCACAGGTCTCAAAAACATCCTCTCTGAGTTGCTGAGTAATGATCTTGCTTTGCTCCATTTCTTGGAGAACTTCCCATATCTGTGAGGCCTCCACCTGAGCTTTTTTCTCCCAATCACAAGAAAAACTAAAACGTTTTAGATAACTATAAAACTTCCCATGGCAAGTGA
This sequence comes from Chroicocephalus ridibundus, assembly GCF_963924245.1. Lineage (NCBI taxonomy): Eukaryota > Metazoa > Chordata > Aves > Charadriiformes > Laridae > Chroicocephalus > Chroicocephalus ridibundus. The sequence goes on along the minus strand of NC_086291.1, from coordinate 39,897,241 downwards.
CCGTTTCCAACAGGAGTCCCCCCACCCGGCTTCGTACAAAGCAATCTTTAAGCTTTTAGAAGCTTTATTTGTTGTGACAGGAATCCACAGATGGCTGTCAGGCACTGCCGCAGGATGCTTCCAGCTACTCCCCCCGCTTTCCCCAAGGGTCACAGAGCATAAGGAGGGAGGTGTCCCTTATTACCTGCTCTCCGGTATCTGCAGTTGCCAGCGCATTCGTCTTCTCAGGCAAAGTTAAGACTTCCTACTTGTGCCTCCACCCGCCCTCTCCCAATCCTCCAGACTCCAACCTACCACCTTGTGCTCTCTTGAGGTCAAAGCCTTTATCCTCTTCTCCCTTGCTATTCTTTTCTATTCTAGCATGGACAAGGAAGACTCGGAATCATAGAATGGGTTGGGATGGAAGGGACCTTACAGATCACCTAGTTCCAACACCCCTGCCATGGGCAGGGACACCTCCCATTGGATCAGGTGTCTCCAGGCCACCCATTCTTAGTTACCACACTCTCAGCATTCAGGCAGCAAAAGCTGTGGACACCTTGTAGGCCACTGGAATACCAGAACATTTAGCAACTATTTATCAACTGTTTGTCCCATGCCACTCCTTACATGTGCCCTTATCATGCTTGCAAGCGGTGTAACCGAAAACCCTCCCCTAAGAGAAGTCTGCCCCAGTTAATCCCGTGACTTTGGAAAACAGCAGCTATCGAAGCGGCTAGATACCTTGAGTGCTAGAAGATCACATGAGGATGGTATTAGGATTGTCCATAGGCTTGACAGCAAATCACAAGTCCACCTAAATACCCCTAAAATCCCACACCTCTGTTCCTGCAAGAAGTGCCAGGTCCTCCTTGCCCTCAGCTACGCGGCACTGTTCCCCTTGCTGCTCTGGGCAGGCAGGTAGCCCCGCGTGCTCTAGGGCTCCATCTCCAACAAGCAAGGACTAACTGTAGGAAGCAAAGGCTGAGCCAACACCATCCACTTCCCTGGGTCAGAATTAGGGCTGGCCAAGGTTTTCCTGGTTTCCCACAAATTTAAGAGGTGCAAAGCAGCTGGACTGGAAGAAAGTCCCAAGTGTGGCTGTCTCAGCTTCTTGTCCTCCACTCTTTCAGGGGTGCAGCTGTTCCAGGAATATTTGACAGAGAGTTTGCAGAGCACCAAGAGCTGTTCTTCCCCTAAGACAGCAAATGATCAAAGCACAGATACCCTCCCAAAGGCCTCACTTCAACATCCTCACCAGGAGCAGCACCAAGCTGGAAGTGCCTCCTCACCACGGAGGGACCACAACAACCAGTGTGGAGCCCCACACACTACCACTGAATCCAGACACCTCTGCCTCCCATTTGAAGATAAAGCCACTGGATCTCAGCACACAGCTGTTTCTTTATGCACTCGACCCAGCTGGACATGGGCTTCCTAATAAACTGCCATTAAATCTAGCAAAACCAAGACCAGGACAACTACTAACAGAGTGCAGTCACTATTTCGGACAGCTAAACAGCATCTGGAGAATGAAGAAAGGTCAGGGCAGAGAGGCCCATGCCTACACACAGCCCTGGTGATATAACCAAGATGACGGGCCAAGCCCATCACCTAAAAAGGTGGAACATTTCCATATTTGAGAAAGAATCCCTTTCACACATTGATATTAAGCCCTTTGCTAATCATCTTTGCACAACAACTCTAAAAATACAGCAGCTGAAGATGCCCGAGATCATTTGAAGGGCACCTGAAGCACCAGGCTGCAGTCACAATAAAGTTGTACTGTTAACACGCCCGACCCTTCATCACTGTGGGGACCCATCAGGAGAAAAATCCATCTTTTGAACCCAGCACCCTCTTATCAAAATCAGTATCTATACACAGCAGTACCTTTTTGCTCCAATAGAGAAACTGAGGGAAATCAAAGACAGAAATAATTTTTTTTTTTTCCAAAACATTGCCAGAATTAGTTGTTATTTTTCCCTCCTCTCTGATTCTGCAGAGCACAAGGTGAACAACAGAATATCCCAGCCAAATGAAAGGCACAGAGTACTTTAATATTAGCTCGTTTTAATACTTGGGCTGTTAATCTGCCTGCATTCGCTCTTCCATTGCCTCACTGCAGGAGCTCTGCGCTGACTAGCATATAGGAACTACAGTTTGTCTCTCCCTTCTCTGTCCCTCCTTCCCCAGAAGGAATTACAACAGTATTGTGCTACTGCTTTCTCTTAAGTGCATACCCACAATATTGTTTTTAAGGCAAACATTTCGATGACCTAAGTCTTGAAAAGGATCAAATACATATATATAAGAAATGAATGGCTCCATGAAGCCTCTCCCTCCCTTCTAAACCCCACTGGGATTAACGTGGACAGGCAGAACCAGCGAACACTGCGTACCTCCTGCTGATCCTGCAGCCCATGCCAGTCAGCACATCACCCCGAGCCCCGGCGTGGGCTTCTTTTCTAGCATGATCAGTCTCAAGGATCGACTTCACACCAGATCAGACTGAATAAAACCCCCAAGGAGTTGTTGCACTGCAGCAGGCGCTGTCTAGGCAAGCCAGAGGACTGCATACGCCTGATTTAGCAAGCAAATTATCTCAACAACCCAGTTTACATTAGTTATTTTCTTAAAGGTTCAGATTAACGTGCTCTCTTTGTACCCAAAACAACCATTTCACAAGAGCTGGTGGTTCAGGCCCACCGGTGTCCTCCCCTAAATCAAGCTGTTTTTTCGCAGATTTCTTCCAAAAGGATTGTTGCAAAAAGCCATGCAGTGTCGTAGGGTTTTTTTGTAGTGGACTGTACACATAACGTGACCAACATACAAGTGTCATTTAAGTCTTCGCAGTTATCTCCCTCAGACTGAAATTACACACTACATTTCACAAGAGAGCTGAGTGAAGACAGAGGCATTTGGGATCTGTTTGAACTCTCTGAGATATTTTGCTTGGAAATACAAAAAAATTGGGTTTTGGGTGCATTTAAAGTGTAAAAATAAATAAATTAATAGATCATTTAGACACAGATGACACAGCCTGTTGGAATTAAAACATTTAAAGAAGTAGAAAATAGATGAAAAAATCTCCAAGTGAAACAATTTATAGCTAAAATAAAGATTTAAAACATGCAAGGAAGACATAACAGGTACTCAAGGTTTCAGAAGTGTCAGATCTTCCTTTCACACTGAAGGGAAGACAAGGGAAATTTGTGCAAGGCTGCAGTGCCCGTGTTCAGGTGACTATGCTACTGGCACAGCCTGCCCCACTGTCCCAAAGCACCTCAGCACACGTGCTGGGGTGACATGGGTGGCCAAGTAGCCACAGGGACTGCCACACAGGGGGGTCCCCAGCCCTACTGCACAAACCCAGATCAGCCCTAGCAGAAACAAGGCTCTGCATCCCAGCCCAAGACCCCTCAGTGCCACAGGAGCTGACAAATGATTAATCAAACCCCACAATGATTAATCAGCAGGTGATACGACTGACTATGAAATCAGTAGAGTGCTTTGACCAAGGTTTTGCCCTGTAGTCTCCTGGGAGATGTCTGAAAGGTTTTACCTCTGCTGGCCAAAGGCCAAACAGTTTACGGGCCCACCACTGTGACAGATGAAAACACCTTGTGAGAACAGAGTCTTCAAGGACAATGCAAAGAAGCCACACTTAAGTGTCCTAAACTGTTGGTCAAATACATAATAACCAGTACAAAGAAATGCATCTGTGAGAAGAGACCGCCCTGAAGGTCAGCCAGATGCCAAACAAGAACAAGTTACACAAGCATCAAAACCGAAAAAAAAAAAAAATAATGACATTCTAAAGCTTCACAACCACAGAGAAAAGGGAGAAATTACCCTCCTCTAATTTCACCTGCTTAACCCCTTCCCCTCCAGAGCACAGAGGTGCTCTCCAAGTCCTTCACCTTCCTAGTACCAAGGTGTTAGATGTATTGAGAGTGCAAGTGTGGTCCGGCTCCCCCTCCACTTTAATCTCCTGTAGACTGGCAGTAGCTGTTCCGCTGCTGTTCCCTATAGCATCCAGAGAACACAGCCGGAGGGCAGGATCTTTTATAACAGCTACTCCTGTTTCTCCTCTGCAGGTTTCAACAGCCTTTTCTAGCAAGTAACCTTGAAATCAATTACACAACAGAGGCCTTAGGAATCCAAAACAACAGGGACATCCAAGCACCAAATTACTGCATGAAAGAAAACACCTCAAAAACCAAACTCTCCTGCAGTTTCCTCCAGTCTAGTGCCTGCTGGGTCCTGAGTAGTTCCAACATTCTCCAACAAGAGGCAGCTTTTGTTAGATGATCTAGTTTCATACCTTAATACCCTAGAGGGAATGTTATCCTTCCAGTCTTGGGGCTGCAAACCGACTCCCAGGGCAGCAGTTCTGGCTTTCTCCCCACACCAGTCAACTAAGACAGATGACTTCAAGCTTCTCACTAATACACAGCAAATTGGGAGAATCCAAACCACTTTGCCCATCAGCATGCAGACGGTTTGCAGGGTAAACACACAGAGCTTGCGTGCTAAATGCTGCTGTCCATGAAATCATGCAGAAATACACTGAGCTATTTTGGAACAGCAGTTGGCAGGAAAACATTCATCTTCTACTTGATAAGTGATGCTCTGAAGTGGCTGCACGGCCATCACGTCTTTAGGGTTTGGTTGTTTGGGTTTTTTTTTTTATACTGGTAGGGCTTCCTTAGTGACAGCATCCCAGGATCCGCTGTTTCAGATTTGAGCAAGAGCACAGGAACGGAAAAACTGTGGTCTGACTCCTGTATGATGCCAAGATGAACTTGAGAGGGATCTTCAAGAGTGTAAAAGCTCAGATACTGGGGAAAATTGTATTGTGTAGGACACATGAAGGACCTAAACTGTTATTCACCTGATGTAGACAAACTGTTGCAGTCCATATTATACGAATACGTTACAAGGACAAGACTTCATCCTTGTGCTAAGAGCTAAAACACTTCAAACTTCCATGATAAAACACAGAGTTTAAGTCTGCATTAATGAACGAGATTCCTCAGGGTCATGTTAGAGCCATGTGCAGTTTGCCAGGATAAAGGAAGAAAATGGACACCTATGTTCAGATGAATGGGAAATGAGGAGGAGATACGATATCAAGTTTTGAGCCAGAGATGTCCAGATCATCATCCCTTTGAAAAAGAGATGATGAGAAGCAAAATAAACCCCTCACCACTTTTAAGTAGGAAAAGTGGATACATTTGGACTAGCTTTTGAGCAGCTCTAATGATACATAAATATCTCTCTCCAGATTAAGGTGTTTTCTGATTTTGTCCTTTTAGGAAAAAGTCATTTCATCTTGCAGTCCCTCCTACTACTTAGTCTAACTGCTGAAGGGAACCACAGGGTGTGCACACATATTCACCAGACACGATAATCCATTGGCTTTGTAATCATTAGAACAGATACCATGCTTCTCGCTAGTAGTGCAAAATAAAATATGCGTGGAATAACTGGGAGCAGGGAGGGATCAAATGGATATTTGGGGTACAGAAATGCTCCAAAGTCAAGGAAAAGGGAACCTTATTTTCAGGAGGTGCAGAGCATCTGCAGAGTAGCAGAAGTAGTCTTTGGGGCCTGAGAAATAACACTTTTGCTGGAACAAAGAAAAGGATTTGCCAGTGAGAAGTCCACTGGACCACGGCAGCCAGGCTGCAAACATTGACCCAGTGTTATCTCTCCCTGGCCCACAGCCACTAATTTGCCTCATTTCTTCAGATTTTGGTGAAAGAAACAATTCAGGGAGCAGCAGCTGTCTATTACAATACAGGCACAACTGAGCGACCCAGCAAACCTACTAAAACCAGGCCACGCACTGCAGCTGCACCAAGCTAACTCAGGAAACTACCAACGTGCCTGACCTCCTGTCTGAGAAGAAACAACACCCCATTCAAGCTCTTCTGCTACAGCTTTCTCCTCTGCTTACCAGAGAGAAGAAATTGGTTGTGGAGCAGTTCAGGTCACAAGAAGTATGATGCATCAGCCTTTACAAATAGCCATGAAGCGACGCCTTATCCGTAAACTACGGCTAGCTGGTCAGACACATTTGCCATAGCCCATTGCAGAAAAACCACATACACTGAAATAGGACGGCAAGGAAGCAGATATCTCAGGTGACTAACACCTTAAAGAGCAAAACACAGCAATCAAGTATCATCCCATCACACACACACTGCTCAGTGAATCACCCCAAAATCAAAAAGGCTGGCTTACAAATTAATGCCTAGTTGGAAGTGCAACCCGTCCTTGCCAGAAGCTGTTGTGAGAACTTCTACAAATTGACCATAATTCAGGGTCAAACTTAGGCAGGTCACTGTGCTTAGCAGTTTAAAAAAAAAATCCATGCTGGTTAAGACGTAACAACTGATGATTGTTCTAAATTTTCTCACCTCTTTAAGTCCCTGCACAAGAGCTTATTATTTATCTTCTGTACTTACGCATTCAGTAGAAGAGAGAAGCGTCTTTGAGTTACTACTGGAATCTTAGATAATGGTGATACCTCCAGCTACGTTGTGTCCCCTTGTGCTATGCTGCAGTGCCATTGAACTACAGCTTACCTTACAGCTCATCCTTTCCAGCATTAGCCTGCACTGATCAGATTAAGCTGGAGACACGAATCATCCTTCAAGGAAATAAGCCTCCATGCTGCAGCTGGAGAAGGAGATTAAAGAAAACAAGGACTATCCTGTACAGACTCTTTGAATTACTGTAAATCTTCTCTCCAATCCACATGTAGTGCCAGCGCCATCCCCTCCTAAACCATTCTTGCCCAGCAAATGGAGTCTTAGCAGTGGCGATGCAAAGCTATCAGAGACTAGTAGGAACCCCACAAGACACACTGAGCAGGACAGATGTGTAGATGTTGCCAGCAGTTCTCCAGAACTCTGAATAAGCAATTCTTCCATCCACTTCCAGCAGCTGTGGTCATCAAACATTTTCTACTCACTTGAGGGGAAACATCCCCCACCATAATCTCAACAGAATCATCAGCTTTTTGCTCAGCCTGACTGTTGCTCACTCTCAACCTGCTTAATACCAGGAGGAGGTGGTGGCAGGGCACAGATGAATACAGCTGTGAAGAGTCATCCCAGCTGACACAGAGATCATTACTTTCAGACTTCTGTTGCCAAATGCTTCTCAGCAGTAAGATGATGGGATATTTATAGTGTATCTTGACAGCATGGTTTCAAACCATCAAGTAACACTGAAGCATCATGTCTTGAGTCAACACTAGATCCTCTATAAGTACATAAAATGTTAACCCAGTAGGTTCTGACAGTCACAACAAATTTGCCTTCAAAACATGGCAAGAAGGGACAAGGGATGTTGCTGCCTTTAAAATCCCTGGCACAGACCGTGGCTGCAGACAGACCATCCACACCCAAGTATTATTTGTCTGCACTCAAGTTCTATATACAAACAATCCCACCAGAGAGAGTAGATTATGTTTTGCAGGTGAGTATCCACTTCGTAACTACCGCTCAGATTACTATTGGGGCATTTCATGTCACTTGTGACATGGACTGAACAGAAAAGAAGAACTTTTCCCCCCTTGCACATGGATTCTCTCTCAATCTCCAGGGTACTGCCAACCAGAAATACCGTTTTAGACAGTATCTGAGAACTGTGTCGTTATCTACATCACAGCAGCAACAAAGGAGCTTTTGGCCACAGGGCATGCAGGCTACACCCTGCAAAGCTCTACCCTGCGTTGTCTGCGGATATCCAAGGACACTGCTATCCTGGGTAGCAGGCCGCTGCAGGAACCTCTTCTCTGCACTCCTGCACATGCTGCACTTAGAGCTCCACTCCAGTCTCTTTGGCAACTCTGCACAGCCCTCCGATCAGCTGCACCATCACCGCTGCTTCAGAGGGATTCCAGCTGCCAGAAACCACTCTGCTCTCCCCGCAGCAACTGCGCTTCTGCTTCCAGTGTTCAGACTTCAAAGCAGAAGCTATGAACTGGCATCAAAAATTTTAGTTAAGATTCTATTTTTCTTTAAACTCAGACTGTGATGTTACCAGAATAATGACAACAACTTGGAGCTCCAGATGGGGATATTCCAGTCTGTAGTTACAATGAATTATATAGGAACCCCCAAAAATGTATTCTGTAGTACATCTGTGCTGTAGGCAGTATAAGATATTGCACGGTAGCTGACCCAGACAGCCCATCTGCGCATCTTATGTAGCGAGACAGCAGCACCCCTTTGGAGACCTGGATGGGTTGTGAACACACACATTGAACTTGTCGCTTCAAACAAACCCACAGAACTAACGTGATCCTTGCTAGACACCAGTCTACTTGTATATTATACTGCTTTCACACGTCATTTTATCTGTTACCACCCCCCCCAGCCCCCGTTTTATCTGTTACCAATGTGTACTGCAAGCTGTTTGGGCCGCCCTATGGTGCCTACCCAGGAAAAGAGGGCTCAGAGGTTCTGTTGCAAAAAGCATCACCGCATCAGTCAGTCAGTGAAATACTGAATCCTTTAAGACACCACAGCATTAGAGAGAGCATGCATGACATATCAGGATTTAAGCAGTCTCTTTACACACTCAATGTGCTGAACGCAACAGGAGAAGTCATTAAATAAAGCTACTTAAAGATCTAACATCTTTAACACAATGCATGTTGATGCTGAAAAGGCACAAATAAAAATAATTTTGAAAAGGTGTATGGAAAGCAATTCTAGCTGTCAGGACCTGGACCCCAGTATTCACTTTCTTCTGCAGCAAAACCTGACAGCTAAAATAGCAAGGAGCCACTTCCAATTAGACTGCATATAGAAAGCCTCCAACACTGTTGGCACAAAAGGATGTCAGGATGATTGCAAAATAAGTGATGCATTTTGATTTTAGTTGTACTGGATGTTTGACTCTTGCATGTAACTATGGGCCAGGTCCTCAGCTGCTGTAAACAAGCAAAACTTCAGTGACTGCACAACTGCTTTGCCAGCGTGCAAATAGCCAGTGTAGTCAAGGCTGATGTGCTGGGGGATTATTCGAGGGCAAGAGTGAGGACCCCTGCCAAATCCAGCAACTATCAGCAAGATTGCTTCAGTAGCATCAAGCATGCAAGAAACACACCTCACGCAGGGTCCTGGATGATTGCTTTTGATGCACTATGACCCGGTGTCACAGGATTTGAGTAAAGATGATGGAGAAGAAATACTTTCTGCTGTTTACTTCATGTGAAGTAATTTCGGACTCTACATAAACCTGCCACATTTGTAGCCTGAACTAAATTTGCCACCCAGCTTTGCACCCATACTGAGAATCATGGAATCACGGAATTTTCAGAGTTGGAAGGGACCTCTAAAGATCATCTGGTCCAACTCCCCTGCTAAAGCAGGATTGCCCAGAGCACATCACTCAGGACTGCATCCAGGTGGGTCTTGATGCAACCAGAGACGGGGACTCCACAACCTCCCTGGGCAGCCTGTTCCAGTGCTCTGTCACCCTCACCGTAAAGAAGTTTTTTCTCATATTTGATAGGAACTTCCTATGTTCCAGCTTGTGCCCGTTACCCCTCGTCCTGTTACTGGGAACCGCTGAAAAGAGTCTGGCTCCATCCTCCTTAAACCCACCCTTTAGATACTTGTCAACATTAATAAGGTCTCCCCTCGGCCTTCTCTTCTCCAGGCTAAAGAGTCCCAGCTCTCTCAGCCTTTCGAAGAAACAGAAGTATATACCACCCCAGTTCCATTCATTTCCTATTTTATCTTACCTGAAAAATAAAGAACTCCAGACCAACTAAATGCAAAGAACACTGAAGTGCCAGTAAAACCAGAAAAGAGAGTCACGGAGCTGCTTGGAAGTACGGGTGGCAGGCCAGGACCTCAGATGGCCAAGCTTTCACTTGCTGACACAAGCAGGGGAATAATGAGCTGCCACCTAACAGATCTAGTAGAGAGCCTGAGTGATGCTCGAGATAAGAAATGCCTGTATACCACACGTGCCCCCACAGGGCAACCTCCCTCCACCCCAAACTCATGTTGCACATAACAGAAGCATCCTAGACTGAAGAGTACAACTCAATCAGGGCAGCAAGAAACATACCCCATTGCTGTCCATGCATGCATTTTCAAGAGATCAGGCTCTCAGCTGCTCATATATGTGTCAACACATGCCGTGGGCAGCACCAAGAAATGAGGTCAAGCAGAAAGAAGCACTGACTCATATCGTGCACATGTGGGCCTCAAGAGCAGTTTCATCCCAAGCACGGAGTACAGCCGGCACACGCAATGAGAACTGATGCTGCTGCAAGCTTCCAAATGCCTGAGTTTTGTTCCGTCTTTTGAAAGCCGTGACATATTTTTAGATAACAGTAGTAAACCTCACAAAGGCTGCAAACATAAAGCTGATATCCTGTACGCAGTAAGCTTAAACGTCAAGTCACATACATATTTTTTTCAGATATAGATAGCCTTTTAGCTTTTAACTAAACCCAGCCTTTAACCCACTAGTGTTGTGCTTTGCAGAGCTTTCATTTCATAGAAAAGATAGAATCTCAGATAGTAAAGGGATAAAGGTTTGATTCGGTTCCAAGTGTAAAACCTGCAAGCAGAACTTTCCCCTTTCTCAGGATCTGCGTCCTTTACCATTCCCTTGGCACGAGGCTGTGCAGAAAGACCCCTCGCTTGCAGCAGAAGCCATAAATTGCTACTAGTAGCAATAAGAGCCGGATGTGAAGCGCATAGTAAATGCGTCAAGACAACGAAACAACTGATAGAAGTGCTGTCATGAAGTTGCTCATTTACACCACTATTGCAGCAACTCAAACTATACATCGAGTACAGAAGACCACATAAGAGTCCCTGGGGGTTTATTTCAGATCGGTAGCTTCAGGAACCATCCTAAGCAAATTTAGTGTAAAGTCTCTGAAAATGGCAGATGTCAATTGCAAGTGTGAAGGGCTGAGCGCACTACTAAAATTAACAGCAACAAAAAACTCCCTACTACTTTCAAAGCTAAAGCTATCTCATCCAACCTAATTATGCATTGGCAACAAATAATATTAATATGCAATCTCTCTTAGCTTAACTCCTGTCCAACTACGCATTTTGGACTTGCTCACCCAAGTCAAGTTCTCATCTCCATACATCAGAGAAGGCTCACAATAATTTACAAAGTTAGCTATCACTCATGAGCTATGTGGCAGAATTACCTCTCCATCTAGACTTTTTCCTCATTATAACATTTTATTAAAAAAAAAAAACCTTTTAGCTTTAAAACTACAACTACTACACAAAGAAAATAAAAAGTGTGTTTAATACTTGGTGATTTTCTTGTCTGTATAAATAAAGTCAGGAGACATATGCAATCTCAAACCTGCTGATCTAATTGAAGAGAAGACAAGATCAGGCCCAGAGAGGCATGGACAACCCATGTGAGGGAACAGCTCAATTTAAAAGGAAACATACACAAAGAAGAGAAAATGGAAAGGAAAAACATGACAAGATAACAAAGCATTAGAAACGTCAAGGTTCTTTTCAAGTAGAAGGGATAAAGATGTCAGGCACTGGTTATAATTTGAAGAGCATGACATTTTTGATCTGTTAATGCGAGTGCAGATTAGGAACAAAGCAGATGAAAATGACTACTGTGGATTTGGACAGGTGTGGAAAGATCGTCCTTTATTTAAACCTTTTCAGAAGAGAGGACTCTTCTAACAAAAAAAAAAAAAAATTCAGAAGTCCTGAATGACCAAAAGCGACTCACTAAGCTGATTCCTTTTTGCTTCCTCAGATGCACAGGACTGGCAAAGAGAGCAAGAAGGGGAATGTGGTCCTCCTTCCAAGGACTGGAAGATGTGTCAAACCTACTGCCTGCAAATGCCAGAACGCAAGCTGCAGAAGCGTTAGTAAGCAGCCGAGTGTAAATCCATAGACAATTATCCAGAGACACACAATAACAAAGGTATTAACAGTAAAAGCACAGGCTCATCTGTCGAGCAGAGCCCCGTGCTGTCTAGAGGATGAGCTCTACACACACACACTCTGTACAAGCCCAAGGAAGATAAATTGTGTTCCTGATAGCAGGGCTCAACAGAAGGCATGGGAAACACTCTGTGCTTGAACAAGGCCAGGAAGCAACACATCGTTTGCCTCATTTGGCTACAACAACCCTGTTTCTCAGACCCTCATACCCGAACGAAGCACACACGCTGTTTTCTATAGTGGGGTCCAAACATCGGAGGTTATGGAAGAAAAATACTTTTCCTAATGAACACTACTTACCTCATGACATGGCCTGAACAGACCACAGGAAGTATGACCCTCCCCATTATACAGACAAGCAATCAAGCACAAGCGTTTCAGGCTGAAGGGTGCAGAGAGACCCACAAAATAAGGAGGTGTCTTGAGGTCACCCACATAACCTCTGCTTTCCTACCATTAACCACAGAGTGAGACCTCGGCACTCCAAAGGTTCACACAAAGCATTGGAGGGGAAAAGATGAAAGCAGCTGAATATCAGGTTCCCAGTGCTGAGGAAGCTGCTGTCAGATTTATGCTGAAGCAGATTAACAGCAATGCCACGTGCTGAGGAGCAAAACAGCTTCACTGTACGCCCACTCTCCCTGCAAAACTTCCAGCAACTGACAGCTACCACCTGACAGCTCTGTGAAATCTGCGCTGCCTCCACACAAATGGAAGGCTCCATCTGAACACATCAAATGCGGTAACAAAACCTACATCCAGCTCAGCCTGCATGGGCTGCCACTAGATCGAAACACTACTTTATAATGCCAGTCTTTGTAATAAAGCAGATTCTGCTGTGAACACGTGAATTTCACAGGACATTAGACTGGGACTAAGGGGTCTATATTCAGCTCCCTACTCGACTGCACAGTCCTTTGGGTGACCCTGGATAAGTAACTCGATCTTCATAAGAAAGAGAACTAATAACTTTGCTAAGGTAATGGGAATTTGAGTTTGCTGAACGCCTAAAGGATGACATTTACAATCCCAGCCCTGAAATCCCAGGGAATGTTAAATTCTGTCCTGTTGAAAAACTGAAAGCAAATAAAACTAAACCACTTGAAAAATAAACCCATCAAACCCTGGCCTTTGGGCATTCTGCTAACAAGCTTACAAAGGATTTGTGTAGAGGCAGCCCTCCTATATTAGCAGCCAATCTAGTGACAGGCATCTGGTGTTAGGTTTATCCTGCTAATATAGACAACAGGAATGAGGAGAGGTATGCATAGAGCAAAGACTACCAGTATCTCCATAACAAGTACTGGTGTCTTATTCTGATACAGGATGCACTGAGAGAACAAAGAACACAGCCAGAAAAGTGTCATTACCACAAACATCAGCCCCAGACTGGTTGGGCCACTTCTACAGCATGTTACTGGCTTAGCTGTTAACAGACATGGCAAACTCGGATAAGACTGGAAAGAGGAAAGGGGGGGGGGGCAGGAAACTGGCAGGGGGGAGAGCCCAACTGTCAAAAAGAAAGTGTTAATTTTGATAATTAGACAGCATCAAAGTGAATGGCACCTGCTGTCAGCTGAGGAATTGCTGCTACTTTCGGGCTCCGTCATTCCTACTTAGGACCATAAAATAATCTCTCTCCTAGTTTTAACAACAGAAATAAAAGACTGGAGGCTGTTTTGGATAAAACAAATCTTCTGGGTTCCTGGGAAGTAAGCGCCAAAAGAGGCAACATTGTCAAGACGAACACAATGTACTGCATCAGGCTCTCCCTTCCATTCATGGGAATGATTTCAGCTACCTGAAAGGGCTATAGCTTTCCCTTTTCATTCTCGATCCTAACAGACCAAAAAAACCTGGTGTCCTTGCTCAGCAGGGAAGAGAGATAATGAAGAAAGCACCAGACTAAAAGTGGTAAATGCTATGTCTCGGGGATCCCTAGTGTAGACTGAAATGCCCAACAGACTACAAACAAAGCCTTGCAAGAGTCTATAAGCAAGCATCTCGGCTAAATGCCCAAATGCTCAGTGCTGACCTTGAAATGCAAACAGCAAATCTTTCAGAAGGATATTTGACTCACACCTTGAAGAGCAGTGACAAAGTCCAGAATATCACAAATTGTCTTCAAACTCTACCTAGGCAAGCCGCCATGGTCACATTAGCTTTCTGCATCACCAGCAAAAGAACTTCAATTACAGCACTCAAACCCCTTGTGGCAATCACCAAATTTGGAGAGAGATCTCCAAACATTTCAATCACAAGGTGAATAGGGAAGAACATACAGAAGAATTTTTCCAAAGACTTCTAGTTTTTAAGCAAATCAAAAAGCACAGTATAATTTAGAATCAAGTTCTAGATACATGCATCCTACAATCCTGATTGGGATCAGACCTAGAGAGATTCTAAACTGAACCGCATTTGGTGATATGGCAAAGACAGTGTCTGGCCACAAACTGACCCCGCCTACCTGAATATCACAGTTTTTTCCTTCCTTGTGAAAGAGTAATTACAGAAGGTTGGGTTTTGTTGGGTTTTTTCCTCCAATGACTAAACTGCCTTTCTTAAAATACCGAGATGTCGATTCTTACTTTTCATGGAAAATTGAAGGAGGACAAAAAGATAACAAGAGCTAAATCTCTGTTCCCGCAATGTACCCATAAAGTTGCCATAAAGGCACACTAGCCAAAACCGCAGTCCCCCACCTCCCACTGGCCTGAAGTTGCAGCCTCAGCCTTAGCAGCTGGAGAAATAAGAGTGCTGAGTATTACTCACCGCCATGACGAGCTCAAAAGGATATTTGTAGACTCGAACTGGGGACTGGTATTTCTGCACCATTTTTACTACACACCTGTAATAGAAAGAAATCAGAAAATTTGAGATCCCTCATACCAAACACCACAATACATTCTAGCAATTTTCACAAATTGCTTACTAGAAGCCTTAACTCTTTCTCACAAACAGAGAGGAGGAGACAGGTAGAATATCTTGCCCAGCATCGCTTAGCAAGTCAGTGTCAGAGACAGAACAAAAGGCAGGTCTCTGCAGTCCCAGACCAGTGCCGTGTCCAGCATGTGGTAGCGTCCTTTGCCGCTTCCCAACACCACTGCAGTAAATTCAACTCAGAGCTCCAACAAAACTCACAATAATTAAAGCACAAAACAGATGTAAAGCCAGAATCAATTGTACTCAGGAGAAGGAGCCTGTCTTAGGAGCCTTGCAAAGCTTAAATAGCGATTCTTCCCCCCATCCCCCTTTTCTGCATTACATTAGTAATCATTACGCAAAATCCCCCTTGTTGAAAGCTTCCAATGGCTTCCCATATCTTGGTGCTTTAAATGCTTTTGTGCACAAAGTAGCATTCAGTTGTTTTAACCCGCTAAAACAAAAAGGAAACAGCATGCTTAAAGCACATGCCTGATGCTAAGCTAGCAATCACATCCCACTGCCTGGATGCCCACTGCTTCCAGCTGAACTAAGGAAATAACTGCATGCAATGGAAACAATTCAGTTCTCAGCATTTCATTTCTCCTCGCCACTTCTCACTCTTCTCATCAGGATTCCTCCCGCAGACTCTTTTGCTGGGGTTTTAACCCTCAAATACGCATCAATAACCCGCATCTCAAGGAAGTGCGTAAACCATTAAAAAAAAAGGTTATTAGGCTGCTTTCTGCAATTCCTTTAAGTTCCTTTATATCGCTCCCATTAATACCATCCACGAACATCAGAAACACAAAAGGCTGGACAGCTGGTTTGAGACACTATGCTGATTCCACCCCACTCAAATTCCACTGCTGAGCAGACACAGCCCTCGGCAACATGACGCAGCGTAGCACTGAACTCAACAGTCAGAGCATTAAGACAACTTATTCCTGACATTTTAAGCCCAAAACCCGAGGTGAAACATGAATTAAAAGGCAAATGGCAATCAATTCTCCCTCAGAAAGACTGCTGCAAAATGCCACTACAGAGTAAAATCTAAGCAAGGGTGAGGGGGGAAAAAATTTTAAAAGTTTGAGTACCTGAGAACGGGGAATGTTTGTAGAAGGGTCTCACAATCGGACAGTTACTCTGCAGAGGATCCCGTTACCCAAGGAGCAACATTCAGGACTTGCTGGGTCCCTAGGAGTCTTACTGGTACTAAAAGCCAGTCCAGGCAGAACAAGTAAACGCAGAGAAAATGCATCAGCAGAGCATCCAACTCAAACTGAAGCAAGCAGAGCAGGGGCAAGCAAACACCCAGGAAGCTGGGGCTGCTATCACGTATCAGATACCCGAGCCAAGAGGCACAGGGCACCTTGTAACGCAACGCTGTAATATGATTATGCAAGCGCGATACCTAGGCCGTGCGGGAACCTTCCGAGTAAGTGCAAATATAGCAAGAGAAGCCTCGTCAAACATATTTAGCTGTGATCTTGCTCCCAGTTCTGACCTTGCCTGCTAAACCGGGAATTCCTGCACTTCTGTAGGAGGGGGTCAGGGACCTCCACAGGAGGAAGTCTCAGGACAGACCAGTCAGTCCAGGATCACCCACAGCCCAGAAATGAAGTCAACAGCGACAGAAGAACAGGGTGGCACAAGCGGTAGTTCAACAGCCTTAACCATGCTGCTCGGACAGATCTGTTGCTCCCGAGAGGCTGCAATATCTGATTGCCACGGGTTTACTGCCCCGTGCTTCTCTAGTTGAGGGAAGTTTGAGAAAAAGAGCCAGTGACTATTACACCCATGGGAAGCTGTGGAAGAAAGACAGCTGATAACTCACACCTGCCCTAAAAACCTTTTATACCTTGGGGAAGGTGCAGCGGCAGACCTTCTACGCCTTCTCCTCAAAACAGTGCTGCGAGACAGTCATTCTGCTTCTCAAAGCAAGAGGGACTCCAGCTATCACTCCTGGGGGAAAAAAATAAAAGAATCAGAAAAGGCAGCGAAAAGTAGCTTATACAGTGCACACAGATACAGATGGATAATTAGCACCAATAATGATTTTCAGGTGTTAGTTAATATGGCCCACCTGCCCAGCGCTAAAGACATGCATCCTCATAGGGCTTTAGAACCAAAGTGACAGACATGTTTTTAAAGTCGTCTCATGTATTCCACTCAAATTATAAACAGGTTATGTTCAACCACCTTGTAAAGAAAACCAGAAAGAAACTCCACAACTACAGGATACATCTGCTCCTTAAAAATCCATCACACCACTTCAGCCTCTACAGTGGCCCAGGCTACTTTGTATTTGCATCTGGCTAAAAGCACATATTAGGAACTACAGCTCAGCTGAAGAGCAGTGACTCACTCAACCGCAGCTTGATCACTTAGAAACCCAGACGTGCAGCTAGGGGCAGACCTGTAGCCATTCACTGGGCAACACCACGGAAGAGCATGATTTCAGCTGGCCGAGCCCAGCGCAGTTTGTAAAAACTCATGAGAGGCTGGAGCTGTCAACAACACATTGAAGGAACATATCTAGCTAATAATCACTTTAAGCATTCTGATTAGATACTAAAAGTGTTTCAATTATTGCACACCTGAACACAGAAAACAGCGGCAGCTACCACAACTCACAGAGCATCCTGTGACAGGCTGACAGCAGTGCCAACAGCACGGAGATTCAGCAGCCCACAGCTCCCTGCAGAGTCCAGCTGGCCTGCGTACCCCCTTTTGCTACAACCTACACAGAAAGTCACAGATGAACCAAACCCTAGAAGGCAGAGTGTTAATTATAAGCTTGAGATACACCAGCTGGCATTGTACCAGGGGAAGGAGGGCATGGAAAGGGACATGGAATGGAAGGATATCAGCCCCTGATGGCACATGCATTTCCTTGCCGTAACTTTGGTAGCATTTGAGAGAAAGGCTAGTTCTTAACAAGAAGTGGTGTATGCACAGCACGCAAAGCTACCGTTACATATTAGCAAGCTTGAAGGGTGTGAGGGCTCCCATGAGCAATACACATCACTACGCACACAGCTAAGGGAAGAGAGGCAGTGAGATTAACTACGGGTTTCTACTTTATTTAGAATCATCCACTACATACCTGAGGGATTTTCCATATGCTTAACTTTTGTTTTGTTATTTGTAGGAGAGGTTTACTTAACAGAATACAGCCAGATGGCTGGAAATCAGAAATTGAGTTTCTGTATTAAATGTACATAAAGCCCCAAATCAAAGCCCCCAACCCCTGCTTCTCATCCAGGCTAGTATGAACTCATTCAGCTCTTGCCACATTAGAGCTGCCTGTTGGATGGTGAAACTCGGCAGCCAGCGACTTTATTAACTTCTCCCACCTGTGGTGGCTTCTTGTCAGCTGGAAGAGAACCACCAAGCAGTTTTTTTTGTTTTGTTTCTGAAGAAGAACTGCTGAAAATAGCAGAATTCCAGACTTCCTCAAATGCTATTACAACATGTGAAAGCCAGCTGCGGCACCCAGCTAAGTTGATATTTCCAGAGAGAAAAAGGGGGACTCTGCAGGACTGTAGCCTTTCCTCCCCCCTTCTAGAGTAAGGTGGGGGGAAAGGTGTGTGACATTTCCTCTGCCTGAAATGCCTTTCACTTAGGTAGATGTTGACACAGTAGCTGATGCTTTACACGTATACTAATAAGATGGTACCAAGCTGTAGGATATTTATTAGAGCTCTTTCACATAAGAACTTGAGAACAAGTCTTTTGTAGCTTGATATAAGGAAACCTCAAGGCAGAAGGGTGCCAGCATAAGCCTTTACTATCTTTTAGAAGAAGACATCTTCTCAGGCAGGACTTCATCTTGCCCCCTGAGAAACACCTTTGGTGCAGGGGTGAAGCAGCACGAGGGCTGCAAGCCAGCACGCTGCTGTGGAGCCCGGCCACCGCTCTGTGCACCTTGCGGAGATGCCTGGGGTCCTGTCCTGTTGCAGATTACAAAGACAAGCAACGCAAACATCCAAACAACAACATTCACACGTTCTTTACAACACAGTAAGGAACAGTCTCTTTGGCAGAGAGGGGAAGAAGAAAAAGGAACAGCGTGCAGCATTCTGCTTTCAAAGCCTTGTAAAGCTAGCAGTTCCTTCCATGTAGGTATCAAAATAAGTTTCATGCCTAATACTTCTATACCTTGATCTCATAAGTTAATTTTCTCAAAGAAAGAACCATCACTGACCTTTTACGCACAGCCACATACTAAATCCCTGGTATTTGCCAACCTGCAGCAGTAGATAAGCTTTCTTGAAGGAAAGCCCCTCATTCCTCGCCTTGCTACTCCATAGGGAGTATACTCCCTATACCACACACATACACTACATATACTCCCTATACTACACACACCATTTTATCCATCAACACTACTATCAATAATTCAATACTCAAGTTTAATTAACAAATGGAGACATGCTTCAGCTTAACACATAAAACACGAGTAGGTCCAGTCACCGGGACCCTCGATGGCACAACCAGCACAAAACTGCTTCATTGAAGTTCACAGTGTTGTTCTCCCTGAACACAGGCATGTTGGACGGACACACTCATTAGCCCAATTAGACAAGCAGTACCACCAGCAAAACCCCCTTCTCACTGCCCACAAGGCGATTTTAGTACTCGGAGGAGTTAAACCAAGTGACCCACACAACAGCACACGCTTCGTTTAACCCTGCCCCAAAGCCAGTGGGGTTTTATATAGAAGCTGACCCAAATACATCAATACATTTAGTAGCAGCTCACCAGGGTCAGCCTTAGACTTTACAAAGACTTCAGGGTCAGTTTTTTCGGTTGTTTTTTTTAACTTTAAGACCCCAAGCGAGCTCAGCAGATGGTGGGGAGTGAAAACGGCCCCAAGACTGATGCTCACACACAGAACAGGGTCCCACCCGCTGCTCCCTCCACAGCAAGCCCACCCTGAAGCGGCCCACCTGGGCGACAGGAGATCCAACTTCTTCCAAGTAGGGCACAAACCGGCAAACTTTAAAACCGTTATTTTTTAAGTAAACCTGAAGGGATCCTCAGCCAGCCAGCTCGCCTCCCCTCGGGTCCTCACCCGCTCCCTCCCTAATCCCCGCAGGATTATGACTAAAATTCCTCTCTCCGCTCCCCCTAGCTGTGCAGATAACGGGTGCCGGCACCCCCCCCCATACACACACCGGCCCCGCCACACAGCCGGGCGCGGCGGCCGCCCCTCAGCCCCCCGCGTCCGCTCCCTCCCTCCCTCCCAGGGCCGCCCCGGGGGACCCCCAGAGAAAGGAAGGGGAGGGGGGTGTCCCAGAGCGGCGATCGCCGCCTCCCTCCTGCCCTGCCCGTCGCCGCCCCCCCCGTCTCCTCACCGCGGCCACGGCGGGGCACGGCCGGGCCCATACCGAGCACGGCAGCTCCAGATCCGCCGCTGCCGCCGGCTCCACGCGCCGCTTCAACCGCCCCGCGCGCCGGTCCCGCCCCGCCGCTGGCCCCACCCCGCCCGGCGCCGCAGAGCGCTGTCCATTGTGCTGCGGGGCGCGGGAGGCGGGGGGGGACGGGAAGGGACGGGACACACACGGCGGGGAGGCGGCCCCGCCCCCGCGCACGTGCACCGCCCGCCGCCATGGCGCCGCGCGGCGTTGAGGCGCGGGCGGGGGCGTGGTGGCCTCGGGAAAGCGGGACGGGGCACTCCGGGGGGGCGGGGGTTCAGCGCAGGGTTTACCCCGGGATTTACCACAGGATTTATCCCAGGTTTTACCACAGAATTTACCCCAGATTTAGGCCGGGGGTTTACCCCAGGTTTTATCCCAGGTTTTACCACAGGGGTTACCACAGAATTTACCCCAGGTTTTATCCCAGGTTTTACCACAGGGTTTACCACAGAATTTACCCCAGGATTTGGGCCGGGGGTTTACCCCAGGTTTTACCCCAGAATTTACTCCAGGATTTATCCCAGGTTTTACCACAGGGATTACCCTGGGATTTACCACAGGATTTATCCCAGGTTTTACCACAGGGTTTACCCCAGAATTTACCCTAGGATTTACCACAGGATTTATCCCAGGTTTTACCACAGTGATGTTGAAACCTCCATGGCCGCAACGCATAAAATGCGCCGTTAATACCAGAGAGCTCACGTAGAAGAGGTTTAGCTGCAAAGTAAAATTACCGAACAGAAAATTGGTTCTGTTGTACCTCACACCAGGACCAGGAGGCAGAGCCACAGCTCCCAAACAAGACCCAACCCGGCTCGTCGCGGCATGGGTCAGGCCTTCATGAACCAAGACGCCTACTTGCCTCAGTCCTTAAACCCTTACCACTGTGCCGTGTGGAAGTTTGATTTATTGTGTGACTTATTGCGCAGCTCACACTTGGAGCAAGCATTCCCATAGCTGAATTCTCCCCGCGAGGTAAGAGGCGATCATCCAGCTAAGAGGGGTTGAGGGGAACGCTGGGGTACATCCTTGTCTCTCGTCCTTTTTTTCTCCCATTGTCTTTGAAACTCTACGTTGGTTCATGAACGCTGGGGAGAGTGCGCTTGCCCTGTGCTTTGGGGCGTGTGAGAGTGGACCCTGTTTGTCAAACCACGAGGCTGGAGGGGACAGTTGTCACCACCTGGTAGGGTCCTTGAGGACATGGAGGACAAGACGCCGCAGCCGCTGTGGGGTGGCAGAGAGAGCTGCCAAGCAGGCGCCTGGTCCTGGGGCAGGAGGAGCGTGTGGCACCAAGAAGTGATGGTGGAGGAGAGGGATGCAGGAGATGCCTAGAAATGTTTCACACTTTCAAAACCTTCTTTTGAGGTCTCCCTCGGGACTAGCTGCCACTTTGCATGATGCTATTGAAAAATGTCGCGCTTACATTTACTGCTTTGTCTTTTCCTGCTTCCTTATCACTTCTAGCTGTAGAGCGTCCCCTTATCTGGGCAGGCATTTCAGGAAGCTGCGGTCCTATTTCCGATCAGCAATATTTCCTGAAATGTTCTGCTATTACAGACCAACGAGACCAGCCTGTCACTGCTCTGCAAACAACAAACCCACAGAGCCGTCAAATATCAAAGCTGTCCCATCCTTTCCTCTGCTGGGCAGTCCTTAATATATGTTTTTCAACATATATTTTCTCCTGCTGCCAAAAGGTCACCTTGATGTTTTCCAGTGTCGGTAGGCTACCTTTTCCCCTGACACAGAGCCAACCCTCCCCTGGCATTTCCAAGGGCCATGAAGTCTCTTGCCCTCCTTCCACTTACAAGGCCTGAGTGCTTGCCTCAAGGGCTGGCATTCCGCCCTCAGTGCTTCTCGTGGGAGCTGCTCAGAAAGAAGTTCTCACTCCAGGAATGCCTGCCAGTCTCTGCAGTTAGAAAGAAGAACGTCTGCCAGGAAGGACGTCTGGTCTGGAGATACCGTTCAGCCTCCACTTCCCCCATTACCGAGGGCTTTTCACTGCAAACTCTCTCTTCCTCTCAACTTTCGTGCCTCAGCTGTGGGCGTAAATTTGAAAAACTCAACAGAAATTCAAGTGAGCTTGTGCATCACGTGCAGAAAAAAAAACCTTGTAGGGATTGTTGATGGTACTCTTATTGCTATTTCCCTTATTATGAAAGCAGCTGACCTCTGAAGAAACTGCAAAGGAGGTTTGTGGAAACACTGTAGTCACCAGCACCAGAATATTCTCTGGTCTGTCTTGGAGGTGCTGGGGTAGACTCAACCCTGTGCAGGAGAAAGATCACGGTGCAGGAGAAGGAAGCATCACACAGCCAGCTGAGTCCGCTCTGCATCATCACACTGACGTGCTCTCCAGCCCTCTTTCACACGTGTTCAACAACCCTTAGAAAATCAGCATTGTTTAAACATTAAAGAGCCTCTTTAAAAATTCAGCAGGAAAGTTCACCTGCTTTTTTGAGCCATATTTAAAGCGGCGTGGAAGTGTATTTCCACTCTCTAGAACTGGGCTTCAGTCCAGCCCGTGTCACTGAGTGGAGTGGGGGAAAGAGGAGTCTCTGCAGCCTCCAGTGCTGGAACAGACAAGCCAGTCTCCTCCCCAGCAGCGTTCAGGCCTAGCTTTCACCTCTGCTACCGCTACATCTCTGTAGAGAAACCTTTTAGCACTTAACCCAGCTCCGTTTCATGAAAGCTAAACAAAAGTTGGGTCTGTTGGTTTTGAGAGTCAGCAAAAGTTAAAATATTGAGGCCTTTTTCACAGAAAATGCAGACCAGCGGTACATCATACCACACCATTCGCCAGACCCTTTCTGCCCAAAGGCTACGTACGGCCCCATCTCTGATGGGTCCCGAGGACTTTGCCTTCCCCATCCCGCTCAGAGAAGCTGATACTGTCAGTCCCATTTTTTTCTGGTGCAAAACTGAGATGAAACGTGCTGGCCAAGGTCACGCAGTGAGATGGCAGAGATCACTGGCAGAGACGAAACTGGAGATCTAATGAGCTCTGGTCCAGCACATTTACAGCAGATTCCGTTACCTTACCCATCGGACTGCAGATAAACACTGTGCTAATGGCTCTCTGCTACATTCACCTTTCAAGATAATGCCTAGGCAGCTACCTGCCCAACCTTCCCTTTCTCTGCAGCTGTTTAAAAATAGAGTCATATCTTGGTTTGTTTTATTTCCTTAGGGAAAGAGGTGTCCCAGCCTCTGATCCACCAACAGTTAAGAACTGAATTTCTGCTTTGCATAAGAAAAATACAAAATAAAACCATTGCATCAGTGATATTTAACACCCAAATCTCCCAGGTCAGCAGCTGACCACAGTGATGCAACGCAATGCATTGAACGTGGTCTATTATGCCCATTTGCGCGGACTGTTTTAATTTTCCCCAGTGGCTCATAAAATGCTTGCCATTTTCCATCTTATACCAGCCGGGACTCATTTTTATCAGAAATACTTCTCCACCTCCTCCTTGTTTCTTATACAGCCCGTTGTGACAGCAGCATATCTCCACAACCTTACAAGCAAGCTACAATATTGCAAATTAAGACAGCTTTTTGCACAAGTGCTAGACAGGCCCTGCATAAATAAAATGCATCCTGTTCAAATGATATGTTCTGTGACTTCTCTTTCTGTGCTGTTTGTTCCTTTATGCATTTCCCTTTTTGCCTCTTGATAGGTCTGTGAGGAGACGTCACCCCGTGACTTGCTGAGTTCTGCCGAATTCCACTTGCCTGGGAGTAAAGCACGGCACAGGTTTGTTATTCTGGGTCACTGAAATCCTCATCTCCTCCAGCACAACTCTCATCATATCCTAGCTTTCAACATTGCTCTGGAAAGGTAGCACTTGGTAACAACGCTATTAATAGGGAACGGAAAGTTTTCGGTGCTTGAAACAAAGGCAAAAGGAACACGATAAATTCAAAGAAAATAATGGAAACCAGGTAAATTAAATATGACTCCTTTGGAAAGCACACAATGCCTGATCCTTGCTCAATGCAAGGATCTCCAGTGGCTGCTAGGAACCTGGAGGATTTCTTTTCCAAAAAGGTTGCCAGTAAACTGAGAGCACAGAACTGTGGGCTTTTTAAAAGGTTAATACCTTCACAGCACTTTTGCTAGCAGACGGCTCAGGATACACAAAATACAGCAGCCCTGGGCCAGCATCTCATTGTTTCCACACTTTGACATGTGTTAGCATCAAAGGTTTGTGCTTGTCTCATCCAAGCCCTCACCCACTGTCATACTTCTATATATTGAGTGTATTCTCTTTCAGACCACGTAACCAATCCCTGCTGGGATGGAACTGGGCTGTGCCCTTCCAGCACTCAGGGAGGGGGAGGTCAATACTCCTATTCTGAGAAAATTCCATGATTCTCGGTGTTGGTAGCAAAACTCCTTGTTGACTTCCACAAGTTTAAAGTTTGGCCTAAATAGTTCTGTTTTCACCATAACTTGTCCCTGTTCTGCGAGGTGTCTCAGGTGCCGTTGGGTATATGTGAAGGTGCCGTTGGGTATATGTGATGACACGGTAGAGCTGAAGACCTGCTACTTCCCAAAATCTTGTTTCTACTGGTCTCTGGCAAGTGTGGCGAGCAGTGGCTGGAGCCATCTCCTGAGGGTGCAACCTTCGGCCAAACGCTTTGGAAGACACATGGCTAGGAGCAGGTTGGTATCTGCCACACTAACCCCAGGGGAACGGGAGAGGTTTTTCCAGAGACAGGGTAGACCAAACTGGTGAGACTGGATTTAGCTCTGTGCACCTCTTACCTGTCTTCTTGCGGCTTTGTCCTGTCTGTAGAACCCACAAGATGAGGACAAAGCCATAGGGCTAAACCCACAAGTAACACCAGTATTTACTGTCATTCCGTGGAAACAGAGGGCACTGGGGAACAAGCTATTAACCACAGAGTATCCCAATATTAATATTTTTTGAAAGTATCTCCTTCCTGGGAGTATTCCTTGTGGGTGGTCCAAAGAATAATGTTTCCTTTTAAAAGAAGTCCTTTAATTTATTTTAAAAGTCATCCCTGATTTATTTTAATGCATGCCGTATTCTGAGGTGTGCATTGAAAAGATTTAATTTACCCCGAGCTATGAAATGAAGTTTAACCAAAATTTCAGACTGGTTATTTATGTGAAGTTCCACCACACAGTTCCTGTTTTCGCAGTGCAGTGATATCTTTGAGTACAGTAGAGGGTGAAGGGTCATGATTTTTCCTAAGCCTTTATTTTAGGCTATAAAGGATCCACATGCTTTGAGCCCCCACAAAGGCGATTTGAAGTAACTGTAACAATTCTGTGTAAAAGCCAGAACGCACCCCATTTTCCTGCAACTTCTCAATGCATCTTGCTACTAGCTGCCAAAATAAGAGGGAGGAAAAACCAGACCCAGGCAGGCAGGGTATTTGTCTCAGAGACGCTGAGCTCAGCAACTGCGATCATAACCCAGAAAGCAAATGCCTTGTGAGCAGTGATTCCATTTTATTTTCCAGACCTTGTGTTCATCTCGGATCTCTTTTCCCTTCACTGCTAACCACACACACTCTTGCATCATGCGTATCTAATTTCCAAGTGACACTGCGGGGCTTTATTGAAATATGTTCACTATGTCCTCTCTTGCGTTCCAGGGAGTGCTCGGTGTCCAGCAATACATCCTCACCGGTAGCATACGGCTGGCCCTTTCTCCAAGAGACAGTGCTTTCCATTTCAAGCATTGCAGCTGGGATAAGCTATTCAAAAAGAATAAAAAGAGAAGTACCTATCCCAAGACAGCTAGGATGCTACGGAGTAGGCTGCTTTGATGACAGTCGCTAAATGTACTTTGGTTTTTCATATGGAATACCAGAAGGAATCTGTTGGAGACCCCTGAGTCTCTTGGGTAAGTTCATGCTCCTCCTACTACCCAGAAATACAAGCTCTAAAAGGCTGCCAGTGAAATCCAGGCCCTTGTAGCCTCTTGAGAAGATTTTTCCTATAAAGCTGCAAAACCGTGAGCAAATAGCCTACTCAGAGGTAGACGCGCAGGGGAGGTTGCTGAAAAAGTCTTGGGTAGTTAGGAAGAATTAGTCTCGTGGTAGAAAGCTCGTTTCTTAGTCTGGTTTGCCTGGAAGCTGAAGCACCCATGGCGTGTCCTTCCCGTCGCCCAGCGCAGCAGCAGCTGCATTATGGACAGTCCCAGTTTGGAGCACGAGCAAGCCATGGGGGATTTATGTTGGCTTCTTAGGCAGTTCGTTGGTTGGACTTGGTGGCTGCGGTTGTTCACTCTTGCTCTGGCTTGGAGGAGGGGGCCACGTGGTCTTCTGATGAAGATGGCTGAAAACAAGAGATATGTTTTACGTAGTTTGGGAGAAGGACATGGGCGGTAACATGAAGACAACAGTGGTTATTTACAAAAGAAAAAAGGAGGCCATGGCTCTTGCATGGCTAGTGGATTGTACCATCCATCTGTTTTTTCTGAAAATGCTTTTCATAACCTTGAAGTCATGGTTTGCAAATCTCTACTTTGTACCCAACTAAAAAACTGTGCTGGCAGATCTACAGGTTGAGTTAAGGTGATCAGCTAAGACGGTGGTCGTAGACATTTAAGTCTCAAAGTGCCCTTTCAGCAGATATCTTTAGGACAAGGCTCTGTCAAATATAAGCCATTTAAGAGGTTTTAGGGAAATTCTTAAGATACTGAAGATCCAAAGCCATGATGTCCTGCTCTCCTTGGCTGGGACTTCACACCATTTTGATACCACAACATAAAAGATTAACACATTAGTGATGCTTTTTCCCTTACTCAGAGCTCACAGTGGTCTATAAAAATGCCAGCTAGACAAGCCATAGAACTGTAAATTCCCAGCTGGCCTGAGGGAAAATGAGCATTTTAGAAATCAAGAGAGATCCAGGAATTCACACCGTGCTTCACTGTGCGGGGCGGGAAGTCTCTTGCTGTCTAGGAAGGGACGTATTTCTCTGACATGGCCATCTGGAGACCTCTACTAGGTTTTCTGGTTAAAAGTCGTCAAGAAAAAATTTTGATTAAAAATACCCCAACAAAACAAACAGGAATTTTTAGTATGTGTATTGTCAAAATTACAGACCACGGCAGTTTTGACACCTACTCCTTGTAATTTGGGATTCCTTCAGCAGGCAGGCACTGGTCCCTGTCACACGGTAAAGCTGCAAATGTAAGCACACAACCAAGCATAAGTGGAAGGTTAGAAAACATGCCCAATGCAAGTAGCACTGCTACATTATGATAATGCACATTTAAATGATGCAGGAGCTCTGAAAATGCTGACAAGCTCATATATCAGACGTGCCCCTTAAAGGCTGCAATTATTTCCCTTGTGTCTTGGGCTTTGAGACAAAGACAATGCTGGACCATGGCCACGTTTGGTTGGTGAATAGCATCAAAGAGCAAAGGCTGGGCACCTATTTGGGGCTGTATGCTCACCTAATCATGACATGGAGGAGATCTGAAACTCTCCTTTTGCATGGAAAGAGACAAGCTCGGTCAAATATCTGCTACCAACAAATGTTTATGGCTCATGAACTAAGAGAGTCCCAGGCTGGGAAAGTTCATTCAGACTCCCATGGAGCTAGGTGTCTCTTCTCTGATTTTCTCCCATCCACAGACGTGTGAGTGGAAGGAAGACTAGGCTGATTTGTACCCCGAGGAAACAAGGAGATTACTGTTCGCCTCTGCTCAGCATTGCTGTCGTCATACCTGGATGGCGTAAGGAAGGTTTGGATCCCTGGTTCAAAGCTATTAAGAAACTGGATGGGGTCCAGCAAAGGCAGCCCTAGGGCTCATAACCCGCAAGGAGAGGCTGGGGAAGGCTGAGAGAGCTGGGCTTGTTTAGCCTGGCAAAGAGGAGGCTGAGAGGCAATCTTGCAGCACCCACTCCTACTTCAAGGGCAATTACAAAGATGTTGGAGCCAAGCTATTCTTGGCAGTGGCAGACAATATAACTGGGGGCAGTGGCCACAGATTGCACCTGGGGGAGTTCAGACTAGATGCTGGGAAAATCTTTTTTCACAGAGCATAATGCAGCTCAGGAGCACATTATCCAGAGAGGCTGCGGATTTCTGTCCTTGGAGACTGAAAGCACAGCTGGCTAAACCCACTGCGGGTCTCATCTGGCGTGATGGTCCCACCTGGAGCAGAAGATTTGACTCCGCATCTCCAGCAGTCCCTTTCAGGCAGCATTTCTACAATTCTGTGAAAACATCCTCCTGCCTGTTGGATTTTCTTTCCCCTGGATAAATGCCTTTCCTCTGGCCCTGGGCACGAGTCACACCCTTTGATTCCTTACACTGCGAGTCTGCATTTCAGATTCAGAGATGGTTCACATGGATACACAGAGGGCAATTACATCTCAGTTAGCATGAGGGAATCAGGTACATGTATGGGAGGCTTAACAGGTATGGCGAAAAATACATAAGGTGGTGGAAACTGTAAATAACACTAACAGACATCCTTGAGACTTGTTTGGATTCAGGTTTCTCCAGTTAATTTAGTTCTTACCGTCCTTGTTGGAGAGGATTGGCGCTAACAGTTCTTTAGCTTCTGATAGCAAAAGGTCAACAAGATCTGAAGATGGAAGAGATGTATCTGAGACTGCGTCTGTTTTATCCTCTTCTGTTTCACTGTTGACTCTTATAAATATGGAAAGTGCCATCAATACTTCTATCATAGAATGGTCATTGAAAATCCTGGCCAGCCTCTCATGAAGGGTGTTCTATATAAATTATGGGTATTCAGGGGAAATTGCATCTCGGTCACTCAGCAGCCCAGGAGACTCGCTTTTAGACACACTTACATCATTGTGTTATAGACAGATAGCAATGCATTTCTTAGAATTTCTCAAAAATAGTTTTTCCTTCATTATATGAAAGTAACCATCTTGGAAACTTAAAAATTGTTTTCAATCATTCTTGAAAACCATCTTTTTTAAAGGGGATAATCATTATCAATGGGACAATGATTTTATCAATTAAAACACACATGACATTTTTTTTCCAAGTGATAGAAGACAGGTTCAGGTTGAAGGGGAGTCCAGAAGCCTGAACTCCATTTCTGCAACCATTCATGCAGTTGAGAGTCATGCTAGCTCTTTGCTTACACTTTACCAGTTTCTGTAACTGCTAATAAAGAAAGGACACAGTCCTAAAGTCAAAAACTGATGTACATTGGGAAAAACAGGTGGGTCAAAACTCTGCTTCTTTGAAACAACCTGCTTAGGCTCTCTGCTAACAAGAGCAACTTAACCAGAGGAGTGTTTCATCTCCCCACCTCCCCAGAAAAGCCTGGATGGAGGCCAACCCCCTCGAGTACAAATCCACCAGCAGCCTCCAGATCATCTTTCCCCAAAGGTCTCCCTTCCAAAGCGACAGGATGTTTAGAAACTCTGGGTAAGTAAGTTATGTGTGAATCACCTTCCCCTGAGAAAGGTTAGAAAAGGACATTTCACGTTCCTGTTCAAGATTCCCAGAAGCCATCTCCTACCTTTTCTCATCTGGAAAATGACTGGGTGCACTCAGGACCTTGTGGACGTTCTGCCATGCAGTCAAAAAAAAAAAAAAAAAGAAAAAAAAGAAAAAAAAAAGGGTTTAAACTTGTAGGAATGAATAATTCCTGTGAACAAACCCCATGGGTTTTTCCTGCTGATCAGATTTAATATGACAGTAATCAGCTTCTGCTTATTCATTGCCCTTGAAGCGAATATCTCAAGGCCTTTTGCAACTCAAGCAACATTCACAGCCTATGCAAATATACAGACACATCTAAATTATGCCTTTTAATACCAACATTAAACTATATGAAATGCAACATAAAAATACTCTTCCAAAGAGCAATTTTGCAGGCTACGTTTCAGCGGCGAGCCTTGATCGTCGCTACTAGCAGTCCCTGGTCTCTGGATTGTACCTGCACGCGTAAGCTCTCATTACCACACACGCGTAGTGAATTCTCAAGCACTACTGAGGGATGTATAAAAAAAGGAAGATATTTTGCTCCAGTGGTCAAAATCCTGTGATGTTTGACCCTGGGGCCAAGTCAAATCCATTTCCAAAGTCCAACCCCAAACCGCACAGGCAGCAGCACGTAGTGCTGCAGGTCAAGAGGCATTTTAATTCTTCCTTCTCTGAAGCAGAGGACACGGCATCGACGCTTCCTTTCGCTTCACTGTTTCCTACTGATTTCAAGAGCTCTTGGGATGGGCTACTAGTAGCTGTAGCAGGTATATTGAACACTAGTAATCCCATGCTGATCAGTTTACTAATTATACAAGCTTGTATACTTGTAGTGAAGTGTATAGCTTGATACTAGTAGTGAAGTAGAAGAACAGTCAATTAAAAGACTAAAGCAATTATGCGTCCGATTTTGCAGGAAATCTTGGTGGGGGGAAAAAGCCCTGGAAGAGCAAAACCGCTCTTCGAGTTCACATTTTTTGTGCAGAGAAGCAACCGCCAGTTATACAAAGGGAAGGTTAAAAGACACGATTTCGACAGTGGAGTTCCTGGAGCAGCCTCAACCAGCGGGGACCGGTGACTCGGGAACAACAGAGCCACCAGGCAAAACCTGCCCCGCAGTGTTTACATAGCACACAGGTATGTGAGTATATATGAGTTCATTCCCTAGTTTCGTAACCAACAGACAGTGCCTTTTTAGGATGAGATAGAATAATAAAATAAATCTCTTGCTTATGGAGCAGGAAGTTATTTGGACTTGCAAAATCACCCTTAAGGGAAGAGGCCACAGTGATGCCACCACCAGCAGCGGGAGCGGTTCAGCACTTCACCTGCACAAACAGGAGCAGTTTCCTATTGCAGATCTCCAGGCGCTTCCGTGAGACTTCTGATTTTCGTAGCTGGCCGTCAGCCAGGGACAACTGTCTTTTCAGTTCTAGGATGTCCTCCTGAGACGGGAACAGGGCAAAAAGAGAAAGGTGATGATGACTCGCCAACCTTGGTTTTTGGAAACACCAACTTATAACATTGGCTACAAACAGAAAACCACCGTCCTTTTGGAATGGACAGTGGAAATTATACAGAGACCTGGCCTTGTGGTCATGTACAACAAATGATGTATGTGCTACGTTCATTGTCTCCTTTATAAACAGAAGGAGGGGAACCAACAGAAAAAGAGTCAGGAGGGTTGTGGTTTTTTTCCCAGGCTGAGGGCTTGCATTACCTCTATGTCAGAGACGTGTTTTGCTTTCTTCCCCGCCAACTGCATCTTCAGTTCTGCAATTTCAGCTTCCAGCAAGTGGATCACTTCCTCGTAGTCCTGCTCTGCGCTGTGAGCCTGTCTCTGCACGACCTCTGCCATCTGCAGCTTGCTGTGCAGCGTCCGGTTCTCAGAGAGGAAGCCCAGGGCTTTCTGGAAACAGCGAGAAGTTCTGGTCAATCCCCCTCAGCCACCAACCACCAAAACCACCCCAAGGCCCCCAGCAATCTTTGCTCTAACCTGGTTCAGTCTCTGAAGCTCATCTTCCATTGACTTCTTGCTGTTCTCCACCTCTTTCAGGAGAGACTAGGGAAAACATTGTCACTGGATTAGAAACAAAAAACAATACAACATTCTCTAGAAGATACCCAGGTCTTGTAGCCCCTACCCACAGGAATAATACTTTACAGAAGCAGTTGTGCACACTCTCCCCCACCACAGTGCTTTTTGGGCTGCGACCTGCATGCCTGCAGTAATCCACCTGGACACTGCCATGGTGCTAACAGCCACGCTCGAGATCTGCAGTGCGGTCAGGATGGGAGGAGAGGTGATGCTCCTGTTATTCATAGACTTGACTTATGTGTGAGACCGTTTTTGTATTTTTAACTATATTTAGGCACTGCTAAAAAGGGACTGCATACTTTCATCACAAATAAGTTTTCATTTGAGGTTGAGAGTGAGGAGGAGGCAATTGTGGAGAGCAGAGGGTGAGAGTTGCCTTTATAACAAGGAATCATAGAATGGTTTACGTTGGAAGGGACCTTAAAGAACATCCAGTGCCACCCCCTGCCCTGGGCAGGGACACCTCCCACCACACCACGTTGCTCCAAGCCCCCTCCAACCTGCCCTTGAACACCTCCAGGGATGGGGCAGCCACAGCTTCTCTGGGCAACCTGGGCCAGGGGCTCACCCACCCACCCAGCAAAGAATTTCTTCTCGATATCTCATCTCAATCTCCCCTCTTTCAGTTTAGAGCCATTACCCCTTGTCTTATCACAACAGATCCTACTACAAAATTTGTCCCCATCTTTCTTATAAGCCCCCTTTAAGTATTGAAAGGCTGCTATAAGGTCTCCCCGGAGCCTTCTCTTCTCCAGGCTGAACCCCCCCAGCTCTCTCAGCCTGTCCTCACAACAGAGGGGCTCCAGCCCTCCCAGCATCTCCGGGGCCTCCTCTGGCCCCGCTCCAACAGCTCCGTGTCCTTCTGCTGTTGGTGCCCCAGAGCTGGAGGCAGCACTGCAGGGGGGTCTCACAGAGCGGAGCAGAGGGGCAGAATCCCCCCCTCACCCTGCTGCCCACGCTGCTGGGGATGCAGCCCAGGCTGCGGGGGGGTTCTGGGCTGCCAGCGCACATCGCCAGCTCGTGTTGAGCTTCTCGTCCACCAACACCCACAACCCCTTCTCCTCAGGGCTGCCTTCCATCCATTAATTGGAACACGCAGAATCCAAACTGTTGACTTCTTTAGAGGGACTGGCTACACCATTACCCTCGCCTATGACTACAGTGAGCTACAGCAGAAGGCACCAGCCAAGAAATCTGCCCAGACAAGATGCTCCACCTTTAGCCGTCGGACTTCTTGCCGCAGAACCACCATTTCCAGCTGCAGCTGCTCCAGCTCCTCATTGCCATTACAGCTGAGAGAGTCGAAGGTCTGCAAGGCAGAGGGACAGACAGCATCACGCACCGCTCATGCTTTACCAAAAGCATGGGGCTATAACGGCAGGGATATTATTTTCCAAAACCAGAATAACGATGAATCAAAATCACTTTGAAAAGGAGTCCGCATTTTTATGCGACAGATCAAAAGGCACGTTAAATAATTCAACTGCAGGTTTTTTTTATTTCCATCCCACAGGATTGGGATCTGTGGGATCTCTGCTCCCTGACATAGCTGGCATAGCTGTGCTACAGTGATTTTTCATTTTTGAAGCAGGTAAAATTAGTTTGAATATATTAATTATGGTCAATTTTCCTTCTGCATCACTGTCAGGCCACTTCCTTCTTATCATCCCATAGATACTGTTATTTCCTTATTGAAAATGAGAAGTCTGAGGTCTTTTATATAATTTCCTATAATCGAAATGATTAATGCATAGTTCTGACTTTTCTTTATAATTGTAGAACAACCAGAAAATGGTAATTTAGCTTTTCCCATCTCAGAATTTCACAGATTTCACGTAGAAAATCCATGGATTCAATGTAAAAGAGCGTTGGACTGACCGGCGAGTGAAAAGCCGACGTATCCAGCAAACTGGCCACTTCGTGCTGCGTGAAGAGCACGGAGCTGGAATCCAGACCAGCCTCCTGCAGCTCCTCCTGCATCACATCCCTGAGCGCTTGGAGAAGATCTGTGAGAAAGAATTAGTTTTTACCGGGCTAAAAGAGGAAACTGCCGTGCATAAGGAGAAAGTGCCACCGACTTTGGCGACATCCACTGACTGCCAAGCAGAGCGGGTTTAGAAATGCCAGACAGCCTTCTCTAACACTCCTGGGTTTTTCAGCAATCCCATCAAGCTTAAATAAGTCATTGACAACCTTTCCCAGACTCTAGTTTCTTATCCAATTGAAAAAAATTAAACTTTTAGAAAACAAAAAAACCCGAGATATTTTCACAGCAGAGTTTTCCCAGTTGTGGTTCTCAGAGTTTTAAAATTTTAAGCCAAACCCACATTTCTCTGACAAAAGGCACCTGCCTGTCTGCTGGCATTTCTCATGTGGCTGATTTAAACAAGGAACAACTCAATGACGTCAGCACTTAGAAAAGGAGTTAAATTAACAAATCTGAAAAATCCAGGTTTGTTTTGCTTTCGGATATTGGGGAAAGCACAGTGTGAGGGGCCAGGTGGGACAGACAGGAGCCAGTGCAGGGGAGGGGAGGCAGCACCGGGTCCCACCCCCCCAGTCCTCACCTGGGGCTGCAGCAGGAACTGGAGCCTTTACCACAAGAACAGCATCTTTGGTGCCAGCACATTCGCCAAATACCCCTAATCATCCTTATTTCTGTTGCCACAAACTACAAAGCCGGTCACCCTTAGGAGAGGCGCATGGTTCTGTATCCCATCGCTCACTCTGCACAAAAACATCCCTCCAAGAGGTGTCGTGCTTTGCAAGCCTGTTCTGTCTGGTGGGGACATTGCTGCTGGTGGGGACATTGCCGATGGCTTTGACTTTGGGGGAAAAAAACCTCTGGAGAGCAGACCCTGTGGGCCAGATATACCCTGTCAGGTCGCAGAAAGCAGAGCAGGCTTTTATTTTCTGTGTGTCCTCTGGCCAGCTCTTTCTTGGCAAGCTGGGGGTGAAGGAAAGTTAGCCCGCGCAGCAACTTCCTTGTATTTTCATTTTACGTATGCTTCTACCATACGTAATTGTATTTGTGACTTTTCTTAGCTGTTTTGAGGCTACATCAATACCCAGGCAGATGTCTTACCTGCCACCTTTCAGTAGATGCCTCCCTCCTTTCCTAGCCTTCAGCAAAGCTATGCAAAAATGAAAGAGCCTATCATGTGCAGAGATGCCTGCTCACCTCCGTAGGCCACCGTCCCCTGCGAGTCTGTGGTCAAGCTTTGCCGTAACTGCCTCTTCTTCTCATCAGTCACATCCAGACCAAGATACTGCAGAACCTTGAGCAGAAACAATGAGCCTTTAAAAAGAAAAATACTGGAAAAGCAACTCTTTGAAGTAGGCGCTGGGAAGACAGTTGGTGCTGGGTTTCTCCTGGAAGGGGCTCTCCAGGCAGCATCTCCCACAGGAGCAGGCTTGGGCTGGATTTCTGGTCTTTCCTTTCCTACACGCGTACAGAAATGCCTGTTCCTGAAGTCAGGGACATGTTCACATCCTGCCGAGAACATTTTATACAGACTGCAAACAGATTTGCAGCTATGACAAACTGTCAGGAGCTTTATGAAAAGCCGGTGTAGCTGAAGCAAGGCCCAGCTGCCAAGAGCTCAGCATCTCCTCTTTCTTTTACTGCCCAGGAATTGTGTTTGGAACCAAGATGTTAAAAGCTGTTCACGGAGTATTTCCCATGGCAACAGGAGACATTCAAACATTTTGCTTCTTCATTGCACCTTTTGCTCTCTCATTATGCCTGGTGCCCTGTCTTCTACTGATATTTATCAATTCAACCCCAGGGCACCACGCAAAAGCAGATAAACCTGTGCAAACCCCACTCTGCTGCTGGCGGCAGCAAGTAAGAGCTTTTAAAAGACAAAGTCAAACTCAGCAGACTCTGGGAAAGAGCCTGAGTTAACCACTTGCCTGTCCCAGGCTGCACCCGTGGCTCCTGCTCATGCATCTACAGCACCTCCCGCATGGTCCTCTGGAAAAAGAGCTGGAGATGAGTCCTTGCTCACATTTCCATCACCTGCAAGCACCCATGGGACCTTGTCCGCTCTCTTGTCCTGCCTAGGAGGCCCGTTTGGGTCCCACCTCCTGCTCCTCTGCCCACCACCCCTGCGCAAGGCGGTGCTTCAGGCTCCTGGGCTTTGGGGTGCTGATGGTGGCACCTGGTGTGGGCCACCCCAAAACCTTATCAGGTTGTGCCGGTTGGTCTGCATGTCCTGCCCCTGGCACCATGGCAGCCACCTGCTCATAATGCTGGTTTTTAAAAGGGGAAACCAAGCGTCCCCGCTCCTCCCACCAAAGAGGAGCTGCTTTTATAGCCATGACGAGCAGAGGTCGCTGCAAAAAAGCAATCCTAAATCCCGCTTTAGGAGAATTATGCAGGCTTAGAAGAAAAGTTCCTGCTTGCGTGCTGCCCTCCTGGGAGGCGAGAGCAGCCAAAGGGCGAGCGCTGGATCTGCCGTCGGGTGGCAGCAGATGCTCATTGCATCAGGTTTTCCTTGGAGTCCCCTGGCCCTGCAGAAGCGGCTGCCTTCCCACGCTCTTCTCCCCAAATCCAACAGTACCCAAGAGTGTAAAATACACCCCAAAACCATGTATGGCCCCCCAAGGGCACTCTGCCCTTCACTGGGGTCTCGGTGAGCAAATGGGCAGCTCCACTCCCTGCCCTTTGATGGTGCCCATGGAATATAGTTTCCATAAAATGATGAAAAGTGCAGCAGTTCTGGCTGGATCCTCGGTGACGTATCTCAAATTTCAGCCTTCCCTCACCCACACCAGGCTGCCCCAGGTCACCCCAGCAGTGACAGCAGCACCAGAAGGTTTGGAGGGCAACTGCCTGCACCTACAGCCCTGAGTCAAAGGCATTACGTCTGAGGGAGACGTAACTGCCAGGAGGAGACTTCTGGAGCTCCCCGAAGCATTGAGAACTAGCCAAGATGAGCCAAGGTGTGTTTCAATGCCCCTTCGGACACAATTGGGATGTTTCACTACATCTCCTCTCCCTTTTTAACTTCAGAGGCTGGACCCAACCTCCATCAAACTCAAATGAAAAGTTGAGACCCATTTTTTATTCCAGACTCCTGGTAATAAATAAAGTTTGGTGGCTGTCTCTTGTGCCTCTGTCTCAAAAATCAGATTAATTCATTGTAGCAGGTGAGCAGTGTGAGGCTAATCAGGAAAGCGATGTTCTGAGCACCGCGGCTGGCTCTGCACTCCACATCCCCTGTGCTATTGCTGTTCCCAGCACAGCCCAGTCAGCCTCCTGGAGAGGTGAAGGGGAGTTAGGCTGGCTGTTCGGCAGAGGATGGTGTCTGTGTCGATTAGAGCATTTATTCTCTGCAAATGCTTAATTCTGTGCGAACAGGAAAGCTGATTCTCTTAGACTATATCTATTCAGGTGTGCATTTTTTAGTCTCTCCAAAAAACAAGTGACACAGTGACCAGCGTGCTAGTACCTGGCCCAAGTACTCTATGCCCAAGTGCAGGAATCAGAGCTGAAAGGTCTTCACCAGTTCTTTCACAGAAAAGCAGTACAAGGAGACCATTCACGTAAGCTTATTTTGTTTGCCAATAATGTGGCAGCTGAAAGAAAGGAGATATCACGCCAGCGGAATATTTTCTGCATAGTGCACCTTGGGAGAGGATCGAGAGGAGACCGGCTCTGGGGAGAGGGACCCGTTCCACTTACCAGTTCCAGTTTCCCATCCTTGAGCCGGACATGGGGATCCAGCGCTACTTTTGGTTTGGTGCCTGAAGCTGCTTTGTGATTAGATGCCGAAGCAGGTGCTGAAAAGCCAAAAGTCAATGTTAATGGAAGAGCACTTGGGTAGGGGAAAGAGGTGCCCGCAAAGCAAAATTCAGAACTCTCGTTGCATGAAATGCCAAAAATCAAACACCTGGATTTACTAAATCCAGTTCTGGAAGTCTGAACTAGGCCACCATTGAAAAGATTGGATACTGGGGCAAACCCTTACTGAAACTGGGCTTCTGCGTGACTTAAAATGGGATGTTTCATCCAAGGACCCAGGGCTGCAAAAACAGCACTTTGGAAATTTCCAATCACAAATTTTTGTGGAGTCTTGGGGTCTGTAGTTATGGTGATCTGTGAAAAAAATAAAAGTCTGCCTGGGTCTTGTCTTCTCTAATTAAGCAAAACAATGCACCCTTGGCTTTCACAACACCCCCGGAAAAAGGAATCAACGGATTAAAAACGATGTGGAAAAACACTGGTGCAAGGCTTTTTCCCCCCCCAAGGCTGCAAAACCTTGAACCCTTTTCCCTCAGTTGGGCAGGCAGGTTTTTTGGGTGGAAGGAGCCCCATGCATTGCGAGGCGGACACAGAGGGAGACAGAAGCAGAAACGGCAGCTGCTTTGCTGGTGCAAAGCTGTCATGGGATCAGAAGAACCAGCTGCTGACAGCTGGCTCCTCATTACAGACACTGCCTTCGCAGCTGAAACAGGACGGAGTGGAGCACGAGCCCTGCTGCCATGTCCTGCCCCTTGTGCCTCTCCAACCTGGAGGGAACCCCACCTTTTCCATTACAATTAACCCTTGTCCATAAGAATCATGGAATCATGGAATGGCTTGGGTTGGAAGGGACCTTAAAGACCACCCAGTGCCACCCCTTCCCCTGGGCAGGGACACCTCCCACCACACCAGGTTGCTCCGAGCCCCCTCCAACCTGGCCTTGAACGCCTCCAGGGATGGGGCAGCCACAGCTTCTCTGGGCAACCTGGGACAGGGGCTCACCACCCTCAACAGCAAAGAATTTCTTCCCAATATCTCACCTAAATCTCCCCTCTTCCAGTTTGAAGCCATTACCCCTCGTCCCATGGCTCTCCCTCCCTGATCCGGAGTCCCTCC
The DNA here is from genome assembly GCF_963924245.1 of Chroicocephalus ridibundus. NCBI lineage: Eukaryota > Metazoa > Chordata > Aves > Charadriiformes > Laridae > Chroicocephalus > Chroicocephalus ridibundus. The sequence continues at coordinate 39,858,495 of NC_086291.1, read as the reverse complement.
CCAGCTTTCCTGGAGCCCCTTTAGGGACTGGAAGGGGCTGGAAGGTCTCCCTGGAGCCTTCTCTTCTTCAGGCTGAACCCCCCCAGCTCTCTCAGCCTGTCATGAAACCGTGACATTCCCTGGGCAAAAGGCTGCAGAAGGTGTTACCCACTCAGGAGCTCCCCTGCCAGACCCCAGAGAGGTGCCGGGCTGCTGCCTGCCTGCCCAGCTGCCTGCCCCTGCCCACTCTCAAGCCATCAGTCCGGCTCAGTGACAAAGTTCTCCCTCGCACCAGTGGCACAGGGTTTGCCCCAGGAGTAATTTCTTTTGGCAGCCTGGGATCTGATTAACATCCCGGGAAGCTCCGTCTTGCCGAGTAACACCTCTTCTCCTGAACCTCTCGAGCACTTCTCTCTGCATCCTCCTCAACTGTCGGGGCAGAGACCAGGCGCAAGGAGAAGGCAGCGAGAAGCAGCGGAGGTGCTGCACAAGCATAATCCTCCTAATCCACGCATTCATCCGCTCTGCTAACGCCAGCAGCTGGGGAGCAGCAAGAGGCAATAAATGGGTTTGCTGGATCGGCCACCAACACTTTACTCTCCAAGTTCAAGGGCAGAGCTGTTACCCTTTGACGCATGGCTAATCAGGATTAGCTCCCCATGGCTTTGCTGTCGGCTCCGGACACGGAGATATCCGGGGCATCCATCAGGCACCCGCAGAGAGGCAGTCACCGGCCCAGGCTCCAAGTCTGGCCGCTGCTCTTTCAAAGTCAAAGTCAGTTGTCTGTTTTCATGGATAACAACACTGACACAAAACCCTCCTCAGCATTTCACACAGAGAAACCCCACGTGTAATGAGATCCCCTGGCTAAGTCAGGAAGTGATTAGGTCATTGCTATTTGCCGGATTGCCAACACGACCCAGGGCTTTGCTCCCCATCACCAGGAGCTCTGGCTGTCGCTGGTGGACACCTAAGAGCCTACCTGAAATCAAGGCTGCAGGAACTGTGGCCAGCAGATCGAGAGAGGTGATTGTCCCCCTCTGCTCTGCTCTGATGAGACCCCACCTGGAGTACTGTGTCCAGCTCTGGAGCCCTCAGCACAAGAAGGACATGGACCTGCTGGAGTCGGGCCAGAGGAGGCCACGAGGATGATCCAAGGGCTGGAGCCCCTCTGCTGTGAGGACAGGCTGAGAGAGCTGGGGTTGTTCAGCCTGGAGAAGAGAAGGCTCCAGGGAGACCTTCGAGCCCCTTCCAGTCCCTAAAGGGGGCCTACAGGAAAGCTGGGGAGGGGCTGTTTGCAAGGGCATGTAGTGATAGGATGAGGGGCAATGGTTTTAAACTAGAGCAGGGCAGGTTCAGATGAGACATTAGGAAGAAATTCTTTACACTGAGGGTGGTGAGACACTGGCCCAGGTTGCCCAGAGAGGTGGTGGAGGCCCCATCCCTGGAGACATTCAAGGCCAGCTTGATGAGGCTCTGAGCGACCTGATCTCGTTAAAGATGTCCCTGCTCACTGCAGGGGGGTTGGACTAGATGGCCTTTAGAGGTCCCTTCCAACCCAACACATTCTATGATTCTATGATGCTGGGGGCAGGGAGGACAGCCCAAGGGCTGTCCCTGTCCCAGGGTATCTGCAGAGCATGGAAGGTGAAGGCTGAAGCCTGCTGAGCTTCCCAAGGTGAGACAGAGCATCCCTGGGAGCAGAGCGCTGGCGCATACCCAGCCCAGCACTGTTTGCTTTCTGTCTCTCCCACTAATCTCAGGTATAGACTAAACACAATTTACCCTGCAATGCTCACTCTCAGCCTTCCAGATGGAAATTACAGCACAGGGATTCAGAAGCCGGGCCAGCACCTCGGCAGCGCATGGGGAAGGAAAGGACGTCTGACTTGTGGCCGTGAGAATGACGGGCTTGCTAGGGACTCGCTAGGGAAAGCCCAGCTTTTCCTCTGGGCAGAAGTAACCTTCATATCATAGGGATCTTGCTGGAGGTCATCTCCCTGGATGCTGGATCATGGGAGTTATTCAGGATTCCTGCGATTCTTAAGGGACCTGTGAAGCTGCAGGGTGATTTGAGTACACCCCCTGTTGCTGCCATCCCATTGGATGAACAGAGTAGGTCTCTCCCCCAAAATTAATAGCTCAGTATGGGACTCAGAGCATGGAGAGAAAACACAGCGTGGAAAAGTAAGCCAAAAGTGAAGCTTGGCTTATACAGACACCCTTAATGTCTGTATAATGCCCACGGTTGCCATGTACATTACAACTACCATTAATTGACTTTCTTATACCATGTCTCCAAGGACCACCCATCCCTATCAGAAGGGAACGTTGCGGGCAATGGCACCTGCTGGATGCAAGTCTGACAGGTTCTTTGCGTGTGGCAAAGACACTGCTGCAAGTGAAACACAGGCTGAGAGTGGAAGAAGTCGCCTCCTGTGAATACTTTAGTCCTCCGAACGCCTTAGTGAAGAATTTTGCTACTATGGACAAACATGGACATAATTACTACCAGTTGAGTAAGCCAAGCTGCTACCTTCTCTCTCTCCTAGTGGGCTGAGTCTCGTTATCATACCATGAGATTCCACTACAGCAATATAAACACTGATCAAGATGAATTTCATCTTCCTCAGCACCAAGGAGCCAAGGCTGTGCTTGTCACCCACACAAAGAAAACAGTTTAGCAGGTCTCTTACCTGAGATGGTAAGCTCTGGTGGGCAAATGTCCGGTGACAAAGAAGGCACAGGAAAATTATTTTCATGTCTATTCTAGAAAAAGAAGACAAAACAGCACAGATAATCGCTAAGCAGCATCTGCTAGTGTAAATAAAGAGCAGAAGAGAGAGGAGTTCAAGAGAGAGCAACCCATCTGGCCCATAAAGAGCAAAGGCACCACATCCATCTCCTGTGCAGATGGGCCAAAAGAGGCTCCAGGGGTTTCTCTGGCAGCACTTGGCACAGGCACGTGCCAGAGCCATATCAAAATCTCTGGGCACACACAGAAAAATGAGTTTGTCATTACCATAATTGAGAGCTGGGGATGAATTTAACCTTGTACAGTTTCTCCATAGAGGTTCACCCTAAAGCACTGCATCCAGCCCAGCAGTGAGGTCCTGAACCTGCAGACAGTTGTGTTACTTACCCCAAACACATGATTATCACAACAAGCATGACGGGAAGCTGAGACCAGCGCCCAGGTCTTTCTTAAGTGCCCGGTCACAGATGAAAGCACAAGTAGGAGGGAGAAATAGAGTCACAGGGTAGATATGCTGAGCACCACTGAGACAGTGATTCCACAGCGGGGAGCTTAGATGCAGAGGACTGATGCTGAGGACATGTGGGCAGGTAGAAAGCCTGAACATGCTTTCCCTAACGTGGAAGCCCAGACCTCATTAAAGGTTCCATCTTTTAGCAGCAAAGTGAGGAAAGGAGCAATTTAATTCCAGCCAGCAGTGTAATTTCACATAGGTGCACAACGTGACACAAGAATACCTTCTGCTGGATGGTGAGAGATCTAACTATACTACTCAGCTCTATGTATATGGGCTGAGGCTGACTTTTATAAGCCTGTCTCCAGCCTGGTACACCCAAAGGCAACCTGTATGTGGCATTCTTGCAAGTCCACACCTCCACAGGGTCTGGAAAGAAAGATCTTTTGTGAATGATGCTTGTATGGAAGGAACCTCCAGCCAGCCTTTTCTAAAGTTTTCATGGAAGAGGGCAGAAGATACCCCCGGCATTGCACCAGCCTAGGAGAGGAGTGACAAACGCACAGAATCCAGCCATGGGCCAAAATTCTCATGAGGGTGGTGTGGTTAAAGTCTGTCTCACCATGTGCAGCTCGAGCGCTCGTCTCTGCAAACACAACATGGAGTTGGCTTCACAGGAAGAAGGAGCCTGGCTTATCATTAGGTTGGTGAAGAACAGAAACGGACTGCTTAGGAACGCTGTGGGTTCATCCTCATCAGAGGTCTTTAAGAACAAAGAGTTGTTCCTGCCTTTGGGTAGGAGACTAGATCAAACTGACTCCTGAGATCCCTTCCAGCCCTATGACTGGTACTGAATGAGATGCAGGTTGCTATCCGCAGAAGGGGTTTGTTTTTTTTTTTAAACCTGAGACTTCTGAAACAGGTCTGAATGTAGGCCCTGGAGATGAAGTTCCTCTCATTACCTCCACAGATCCTTCGCTGTCTCAAACCCAAGGCAGAAGAAACAATATTTCAGATTTAAAATACCTGGCTATAAAGCAGGGCTACATACATCATCATTACAGACTTTCCATCTTCCAGAAGGACTACCCATGGAGTCCCTGAAGAAGAGTTTTCTGATCAAAGAAAGATCACAGGGCTGATGTCTGTGCTCTTAGATATGAACTTCAACCTACCTCTGGGGACCTCACATGCACCTTCAGTCTGCAGGAACTCAGACCGTTTCCCACAGCCTTCGGAGGTGGCGATGGGATGTTGTTATGAACTGACAGTCCAGGATGTAACCGTCCCCTTCCAGGAATAAAGGCCACTTCTGTGTTTTCCTCATGTCTTCAACAAACAACAAATACAGAACATTTTATTAACAAATAATAAAAAAAAAAGCACAACTTAAATTTGCAGAACTTCCATGACCGTGGTTCTTTCTCTGGGATAATGTCCCTTAAGCCCATGTAGCCTGCACCAGTGCAGCTGGATCTCCACCAGCTGGGCTGCTTGTTTGACCTTCAGTTCTGTTGCAGAACTCTGCTGGGCGGTGATAGGGGATATTCTTGAGGACCAGAACATTGGGAAGGTCTGCATTACACTTCAGGATGATCCACATGCACTCAAGACGACCTTATATGGTCACCTCTCAAGACCATCTTGAAGCATCATTTAAGACTAATAATCCTTATGCTTCTTGAAGCCAAACATTGGTACAACACGAAGGGTTTTTTGCCTAAAACTCAGCGGCACCGTGATGGTGACGGGAAATATGTTACATGCCTACCTGAATTTGGCTTTTGCAATTATTTTTCTGGCCTCTTCATGTGTGCTGCCCACCAAAGAATCTTTATTGATAGCAATTAGTTGGTCACCAGGTCGGAGCCGACCATCCTAAACAAAGAATGAGAAAGTCAGGGCATTGGGAAGGAATGTCCCTCTGCCCAAAGCCTTCTCCTGCAACACAAATCCTCATTAGTTCATGCAGTGCATTATTCATCTGTTCTTAGAAAAGCTGCTCTGCTTCAGAACAGCTACAGCTTCTAGGAGAGGTCCCCATTGCAAAGTCACTGAGGGTCTCCACACTGACTTACCTTGTAACAGTCACCATCTGGCAAAAGCTCTTGAACATAAATCATGGGGCCATCAGGCCTGTTAGATCCACCACTGATTGTCAGCCCTAAGCCGGAGGATTTTGCTATAGAAATGCTCTGGATTCCTGATTCAGTGGAGTAGCTGCAAGGGAGAGATGTTAACAGGTGACTCAAGGTGATCTGGTTTATTTTCCCACGTTGCTGAACAAACTCTGCCTGGCTTTCCTTCCGTGCACGATCCTTCTAACTTCTCCCAACCTTTCCTGCCTCTGCATCTTTTCTTCCACCCAACCTTGGAAAGAAGAGGTGAGGACTCCAGTTTCTCAGCAGGCATTGTTCAGCATTGTTCAGATGACCGGTTTATATAATCCCAAATGCTGGGGCATGCTCATTTGCATTTAGAAAATGAAAAGAAAAGAAACTAAAGGTTTAACCAGAATATATTTGGCACTTTTGGTTTTTGTAGCCAAAAGCATACAAAGGATCGACGCGGTTATTGTTCAAATCCAGCAACTCTGGCCTAAATCACCAGACAGCAATTTGCAGATTGGTCAACTATTAAGCAGCCGTTAGCAAACATCCAAGTGAAGCTCAGGATACACAGCTGACTGCGTCTTAACCAAGGTTTGGACTCAAAACCTTGCAAGATGCCCTAAGAAATGAGCCCTTAAGCACCTTGATAGCAATACCCACCACACTGTGATTTGCTTCTGTGGCAGCGGTAGAGATGACTCGCCCAGTCACAGATGTACTGCAAATGGAGCCGTAACAAGGTTAGACCTTGTTAGAGGTCTACCCTCAACGAGCTGCCTGCTAGACAGGACCCAACAGGCCACCAAGACCAGGCCATGGCCGGTGGCTCCGTGCAGGGAGGGAGAGACAGCAATTGCCGTAAGTGCTTGCGGGAGAAGAGATTTCGCTGGGCAGCATTGCGACAGGGAGGTTTTCGGGGAAGGATTTGGTGGGATGAAAGGGTCAGCAAGCCTTTTCCTCCTAGTGGGCTGGGCGCAGCTGGCTTTTCGCCTTTTCAGTTTATTTCCACAGCAGCCGCTTGCCAAATGGTCTGCAGTTTCTGGTCCTCCTTGTGTTATCTGATAACTTAAGACGCAATGACAGCGGTGCATCCTGTGCCTCACAGTGTCACCAGTGCATAACTGATGCCGTCACAGCGATGCCATCCCCGGTGCCCAGACACCCTAGCGACAGAGCAGCGTGTGGCCAGCACCCCTCCAAACTGGCAGCAGACCCCCAGGAGGGCCAGCTGGCTACATGGTGGGGGAAGAGGGACTGCATTCATGCAGCATCTGTCTTAATCTTCTGAAAAAAAGATTGCTCTAAGGAATATTTTAGGAAAACTTGTTCAGAAAAGGTAGCATTAAAACCCTCTGTTCGAATCAAAATAACAGACACTCTCTGTGGCGAGACTGAATCGCATCTGGGTCCTGTTGCTCAATGGGGCGGCAGGACCTCAGATGACACAGCAACAAGAGGTCACAGCCCGGGGACAACCTGCGGTGAGAGGAAAGGATGGGTGAGGGATGGCAGCCGCGTGCATGAAAAGACCCTGCTGCCCATGGCCCAAATTACATCTCTGCAGCCAACCACCAAGGCTCTGCACAGTCCGGGATTTCAAATGAACTCTGCTCTCCCAGGAGGAGACCACTGGAGCCTGGCACCAGCATGGAGACAAGCAGAACATGGCACAACATAGCAGCGCTGAGCGAGGTGGCCACCAAACCAGGTTCCCTCTAGCCTATATCGCAGCCTGGAGCGGGTTAACAGCAGAGCAAGGATGTCCAAATCAGCTGCCAAGTAGATGAGCTGGCCTCTCCTCTGTAAGGGTCTCTCACTCCGTGCAAGCAGCTTAAACCTCTGGTGCCAAATATTTGTCCTCTGCAAATCCCTAATAAAGAGCTGGTATTTAGCAAGAGGATTTACTGGTTCTGCAGTGAGGTCTGATTCTCTTTACCAGTGACTTGGCTTGTTTACGCTGGCAAAGAGAGGGAAGCTGCAAGCCCTGGGGACGAATGGTCCCAATTCCACGACTGTTAACACCCTTCGAACTGTCCCTCTTGAGAAGGGCAACCCCGAGCACCCTGGAGATGAGACTCTGCAGAAAAACAAGCTCTGCCTGTCCAAACCTCTGACCCTGCGAAATATGAAAGGGACAGATGACCACATGAAAACACATGCTCCAGGAGATGCTCTGGAGTCAAAAGGATGCGGTGTCTGTAGGCAACCGCTGTTGACACCAAAGCAAAGGGCGTCGGGAGTGTTTGTGTTGAGAGGGCAGTGCTTGTGCTCTCATTGCACGATGTCAACGTGCCAGAAGCAGGGCAATGGAAAACATGCTCCTGAAACACCTTCTGAAAGCACCACTGGCCTCACAGAAACACTCCACTCGTGACGTGGTTTATAAAGGTGATGTGGAGGGTCCTCTCAGCCGGCTGTAAGCCACAGCTTCTCCCCGGGTTTCAAAGGGGAGGAAGAGGAGCAGTTGCATGGTTAACCATTGACTGCCTCAATGGGGAAGCTTTTCAGCTCTTAGGCACCAGTCAAGCTGTCCCCAGGACAAGGACTTCTAGAAGACACCATGGTCTCCTAGTCCTTGTGGTGATACAATGGTATAGAAGATAAAGGATGAACAAGGCAGTTCTTCACACATTGGAAGTATTTACTGGATCTACCCCTAAGACAGCGTTAGACATTCAGTGATATCTTCATGACTGACCAAGGGACAGGTTTTGGGGGCCGGCCCCACGCGACCCGTACGTACTGTGTGTGAGAGGGGTGCGCCGGGTTCCCGATGCAGGGGCTGTGGGAGTTGGCGGGGCTCAGCAGCAGAGGGCTCTGAGAGCGCGAGGAGGAGCCCGAGGATGTACTTTCCAGGTATCGACCTGAACAGCAAAGTCAGAGTCAGTCCAGGTAACGCAAATACTCCAGCATCACCCTCTTCCCTTGCTCTGACACTAAGAGCTGACACTGTTTTCCTAGCTTTTTGGGGAAAACCACATGGGAGTTAAAGACACGGAGAGGAAACATTCAGCCTGCTTGGCACAATTCCAGCGTGGGACTGTCACCCCTCTGCCAGTGCTACGTACCTCTGCCACAGGGGAAGGGTTGACAGCCTTCTGGTGGGATGCCAAGCCAGAGAGACACCTTTCATAGAATCACAGAATACCAGGTTGGAAGGGACCTCAAGGATCATCTGGTCCAACCTTTCTCAGCAACCTTTCTTTCCCCATGCACACATGATTTGATGTGCTGGCACCTGGCTTAGGTTGACCTTGTTGCATCTCACTAAACGTTTCCCACTTGCAAATGAGAAACAATGATTGTTGAATGAACGACTGCTGAAATGCTTTGAAATCCACAAATTTCAAAAGATTTCAAGAGGCTAGCTTGCTGCCTCGCTTCGTGCTTGCTCTGCGCAGGCAGGACTGGCCGTGCCTGCTGCTCTGCACCTGGGGACGCACTGAGTGCTTGCAATAAGGACGAGCAAGACTTCTCTTCCTTCAAACCTCCACCCAAACACCTACAACAATGCAAATCACAACTCCTTCAAAATAACACGGGGATAAAGAAAACTTTTTCAGCAGAGAGAGGGCCGTTTTGTTCCGCCCCCCCGGCAAAGCACACTGAGCTACTCACTGCCGCCATGCAGGATGGGCGAGCTCCGCGCTGAGCCCGTATTGCTCTGGGAGCCGAACTTCTCCATCAGCTCAGAGAACTCTCTCCTGCAAAGAAAAAACCCAGTGTAGGCTGCTGCTGCTCAAAACTATTCCCCACCTGATTATATGACAATAGTGTCCCCGGTGGCAGTGTCTTACTACCAAATCTATAGGGCTGATTCCTTCCAGCAATGGGGAGCAGACAGAGCTTTCTCATGCATAAGGCTATAACCCCCGTGGTCTCAAGAGGTTGTGCAAGGCTTAAGGTGGATAATCAATCCCATGGCAGTGCAGTTTTCCTGCAATGGGATGGGGTTTCGGTGTGCTCCTTCCCTGCCCTGGAAAGTGTTCAAGTTGAACATAGGCAAGAGAAGCTGGGAAGGGCTGTATGGATAGGCACTGGTGCTGAGAGAGCGTGAGAGAGCGTGAATGAACACAGGAGCCCTGCCGTGCACCCTGCCTTGCACCCCTGCCCTGACCCCGCCGCTTGGACCCCCCGGGGAATCAGCTGGAATAATTTCACCCCCAACTATAAGGCTCAGAAGTTTTGCTATCACGCCATGCAAATTAAACAGACCGTCAGAAGGAGCTGTAACTATGCAAACATAAATCAAAAATGTTTGGCCTATTTGTGACTCCTTCCAGAAGAGTTAAATGGAGATTATTCTCTGTTTTTTCCTCTTCCTTTCCTAGGCAGAAAGCAGATCCTACTAGCTCTTGCTGGGGTAAAGATGGGAGATGGCTTCTGGAGCGCACACAAAAGAAAGCAGCCCACTCTCTGAATCTATCCACGGTGATGTCCTCCAAGAACATCACAGGATAAATTCTTGGAGCACAAGACCTTAACAAAGACCTGCACACATAAAGCCTGCTGGGGCGACATAGACTTCTGTACTCTTCCCAGCAGCTCATGGCTGAAGATGCTGAACCAGCAGGCACATGCTAAATTTACAGGTATCAAGACCACAAGGGCTTGTCAGTTCAAGAACAAGGAGGAATGGCAGCCCACAAACGTTTAGCGTGATCCCTCTGTCTTGAGGTAAACCCCCCTGCTTCCTCTATTACCTCTCTGCAAAACCACCTCACCCATGACATCCCCTGGAAAGCTGGCTCAGTGCCCACGTGCCTTCATTAACGCTTTCCTTCCAGGCTGAGTTTGACCACCATCTAACTACCCAAGTGTGTTGAGTCCTTGATGAGCCCTACCTACCTATACACAACAGGTGAATTGCTTCATGATCTTCCTTTTCCCAAGTGTGACATCTTGAGCTCTTAAACCATTAAGAGCCACCATTAACCATGTTTACCAGCTCCTGCACCATTTCTGTAACCCTGCTTTGAGCTGCCGGGAGCCTCTCACATCGTTTGGGCTGAGGAGGCACGGAAAAGGCGTGCCACGTTCAAGCATCAGCCTCCTGTGCCCGTCCCTGCCACGTTGTCTCTTTGGCCAACGTGTCTCCCAGGAGCGTGCTGTCCCTTCTGCAACCGTGCAGTCTTCTGGCTTCATAACCCAACACTTCTGGCTCAATCCAACCTTTTGGCAGAGAGAAGAGCCTCAAGGATGACTAATTTCTTACAGGTGTCATTAAAGAAGCAGCCAAGCCATGGGGAGAGACCCTGAAAGCGTCGTTTCTGTGGCCACAGTAACAACATGAGATGTCCACTTTGAAGGCATGAAGGAATCCCCGTGGGAAGGTGCCTTCTTGCTGCTATAGCCACAGGAAAAGCCTGGCTATGAGTGGCTAGCTCTCACACTTGACAGTCAGACAAGCTCAAGTCATAAATCTGTAGGAAACCAGCCACAGCAAAGCTTCCTCAGTGAGGAGACTCCTCTTACACACCAGCAGACGTTGTGTCATCTGCGTACTTTACCGGGACAGATGTTGTATATTATTGGCTAGATTAGAGTCAACAATATTAAATGATGAATGAATCATCAGCTCCTTAGGTTCCTGCTGGAAATGCTCTCAGTCATTTACATCTTCCCATTAACAACCAGCTCATTAACTAACTTCAAAGACCCGTGCCTGCCTTATCTAATATTGTCATCAAATGTATGCCTTATTCATTCCATTTCATGCTAATTTTAAATCCGTGTCACACAATACTTAGTAGAATGCCTTGGAGAATCCCAATACTTGCACCGACACCATCGTCTTTATCAGCTAAACCCCTGACTTTAAAAAAGACAACTGCTTTGTGCAAAAATCCCACCTTCCACAAAACTGCTCTAACAAGCAGTTTCCTAGCGTTAGGCGCTGAAATGGGTGTGAAAGCATTGAGAACGCAGAAGGACGATTTAGACCCTGTAGCAGTGGGACAGCAGTTTGCTGTTCTGCGGTTCCCTGGGTTAAGCCTCGGGTGGATCTTACCTTAGCAGAATTTTTGCAACTTTCCAGTAAAGCCTCTGTATTTCTCTAGATGATTCAGACTCTCATTTTGCCGGTAACTCCTGGGTGATGGCCTTACCGCTCCATGACCCATTGCAATGGCAGGTCTAACGTGCTGGAAGCTAACGTGTTATTTCCAGTGGTTACCAAGCCATCAGCAGCTGGGGTTTTGTTTTGGGCTGGGTGTTTCTGTGGTCATCTATTGTCACATTTTCCTCAGATAATAATCCATCAGAGCACAGAACAGGTTATGAACTTAAAACAATGGCTAGAAAACTCTTAGTCAATGCAAATGCAACGAGTCTGGCAGCTCTTGTGCTCTTTAAACCCTGCTGAACAATGCAAACCCAATCACCCGTCCGTGCTGTCAAACGCTGTTATAAGCAAGGGCACCTCTGACTGGTGCATTCTTTGTTGTTGTTTATTTCAATGTCGTTAAGTTCCCCCACAAAGGAGTATTTATCATGACGTGCTCGACAGCCCAGCCAGCGAGCTCCCAGCCCAGGGTTGCTCTGCGAGCCCGGGGCCAGCCCAGCCGTTCGCCATAGGGACGACGTGACTAAATGCTACGTCACGGGCGACTGTCCCAGCGCCTGCTTTCTTGGGCAACACTGCCAGCCCCGGTTCCACCAAAGGTCATAAACACATGACTAACTGGAAGCACACACTTATCCCAGCAGCGAGCAGTGCACTTTCGGGTGTCAGCCTCCCGAGAATTAATTTTGTGCTCAGCGCTGTATTTGAAGGAATTTGCGAGCAGGCAGACGATGCCCAAACATTACTGATTAATGAACAAGTACGCCAAAGGAATGCCAGCAGATCTTGCTTTGTGCTTTCAGACACCAAGAGACTTCAGAAGATGTCTTTAATATTTAAAATTTGACCCTGACTAAAACATTTTGAACTGCCGGATGCCTGCAGGACTAAAATGCCCAGCTTTACTTAAAAAAAAAATTAAAATAATGAAATCATGGGGTTGTGTTAGGTGGAAAGTTCATTTTAACAATCCCTTCTCCAGCTCTTTTTCATTAAGATACAGACATTTGAGATCCGGAGGATCCCTGTAACAGGGCTCGGACCCACACAGCCAGCCCCACGGCATGGGGTGGGATGACGGGGTTTGCCAGCAGCAGCCAGCTGTAGGCCGACTTTGCTGCAGATTAAGCAGTGGGGGGTCAATCTTCCTGCAGAATATTGTTGTTTTATCTCATAATACCTTTTCGCCCTGCCCTTTTGTTCTTGGGAGAACAAAGGGTGAATCCTACATCAAAGGTTACGTGAAAGCACAGTGTCTGGAAACCGCAGCTGGGGGAGAAAGAGGAGCCTGTGACACCAGATAAATCAATAGCTTGTCTCAAAAAACACCCCAAAGCCTGCGGGTCAGAGGGAACCGTGAATCCGAAGCACTGCCAAAACACCACAAAAGCAGATTTTCTCGCGCCCGGCTTGCCGCAGCTCCAGCATTTCACGCTGCTGCTGGGCTTGGCTTTTCCATAAATGACGGGAAAAGCGGGACGCACGCAGGTGGATGGGCTTCTCTGCAAAAGGATGCGCATTTTATCCCCAGTGACCCTGGGATGCCCCAGGCTTTGCAGGAGCCCACCCCACCGCTGCCTTCCGGTGTAGCACCGAGTGAGCCATGGGCTGAGCCACTGCACGTGGGGCTCGCAGGGAAAAGAAAGGGGATTACCTTCCGTTCCCAGCTGGCCGGGCATGAACTCCAGCTGATGCCTGGGTATTGTATGAAATTGGTTAACATGGAATTGGTTAGGCATTTGCAGAAAAGCAGGCTGCTTTCCTTACTGCTCCGCGGGCAAGCCCTGTTAATACCATACCCCATTTTCACCCAGCTGACTGCGCACACCATGCAGGGCTGCCACGTATTCAAGCATTTTACCCTGCGAGTACCAGGAGGTGCAGCGCAAAGAGGCTTTCTCACAGTGACAAACCTGAAAGACCAGGATGATATCTGCGCCACGCAGAGAAACAAGGAACTATTGTAACTTTCAGGCTGAGAATGAATAAACAATAATTATGCGTATGCAATAAAATTATCCTCATTAGCTAAAGATGAGCACAGATGAAAATCAGACCCAACCGCCATCCAAACCCAGCGTGTCCAGCTCTAAATCTGAATTTTCTGCTCTAAGCTCTAGCATTACTGCCACTCTCTGCAGCATGTCTGATGCGACAGGCTGAAAACATGCATCTTATACACGCCAGGGCCAAGTTCCATAAAGAGCACAGGTAATTTGGGCCTATAATTAACTCCAGGGACAAATAATAGCATTTATGAGTCAAATTCACCCGAGGGCAACCACAACAAAATGCTACTCAGCTGAGTCATTGGGAAAATTGGCAGGCGGGTTGGATCGTCTTCCAAACCCCGAGCCATTACGCTTCCTCCTCCGGCGTGCCTTGCGCGCTCTGGGTTTCTGAAGGCACCCTGCATGCGAGTATCTGCAAATACACCGAATCATCCTCCTCCCCATGCCTTCCTTCAGCTTTCACGTCTCGTGAGCCGCTTTGCTGGGCAGCGGGGAGGCGCGAGGCTGCCCTCGACTCAGAGCGCAGCGTCTCCGTGGGTATCAGCTCCAGAGCTGACAGTTGCCGGGGAAGCCAGGGAGCTGGTTTCAACCCAGACAAGAGGGCTGTCTGCTCGCCCGCGCGCAAGGATTGACTTAACAGATAATGGGACATCAATCAAATAAAGACAAAACTAAGGAAAGGGAAGAGAAAAAAAAAAAAGAAAAAAAAAAAAGGAGGAAGGAAGAAAAAAAAGGAAGCAGAAAAATCCTTCCCCCGTTTCCACAGCTCTTAATCCTGGAGATATGTATTCGAGTATTAAACAGTTTGCGAGATGATTATGTAAGCGAAATCTCTGCAAATCTTTTAAAAAATAAAACATAAATAAACTGATTACTTTCCCACTCTCCTGATGGCTAACCTTTTGCAGATTTAACAGCTAGCCGGTGGCAAACAGAGGCCAAATAAATAAGTCTCGTTGCCCTCCCAGTCCCCCTGGGTCGGTTCTCCAGCGGCTCCTTCGCAGGGCGACCGGGACTGCCGACAGATGCATGAAGGAGCTGGAGCCGCCGACAAAGCCGTGCGTGCGTACGTTTCAAGAAACATCTGCTGCAATTTAAGATATTAGGAGATTCCTGAACAGCTTGGAACAGATCAGCATGGGTGAAAGCAGAAAACCTGCTCTGGGGGCTCTGGCTGAGAAATAAAGCATTTCCCCGAGTAAACCTGGGCGCAGGGAGCTGCTCAGCCTCCTGCATCCATCCGTCCTGCTGGGGACCAGCCCCAGCAACAGCAACCTGGAGAGGGGACATCACGAGACGCCCACTGCCACCCCTGAGGCAAGCACAGGGACTGCTGCAGCACAGAAGCGCATCCTGCCCATCCTTACTCGGGCCAAAAGAGGGTCAGACTCCCAAGTCCAGCTCTGGTGACCAGCTCGCTTCACCCACGCCTTCCCCAGCAGTTAATATAATAATTTGAGACATTATTTTCACTGGAAGAGCGTGGGTAAAAAGCCGTCCATCATTAATAGCAAATAATTCCTCCACCAGAATATTATTGGGTCAAAATTAGTCTCACCCCTGTCATTACGGCACTCTCACTGTTCTTCTAAGGCAGTGACACTCCACAGCTGCTGATGGATAAGGAACAAAACCATCATCTCCGACGCTAACGGAATGTCGGTACGTTGAGCAAACGGCTCTGTGATCTCCAGCCACCCACGCGCAGTGCAATGCCACCAGCCTGCCTGCCCACGACCGCGCTCTGCCTAAAGCCACTCGCATTTCGGTGGTTCCTGGTGCGCCTCAAGTTTCCAGACCTGTGTTTCTATTTGACAAGGAGAGGATGCTCCAGCACGTTGTGCCAGGTCTCCCAGGAGATGCGAGCAAAGACCTCGCTAATCCCATAGCTTGGTTTCCACAACCCTGCCCTCTCTCGTGACACCATCACTGTCCCACACAGGCTAAATCCAGCCAAGACAAAACAGAACCCACTCCTTCTCATTGTGAATCCTCCAAGCACCTCTAGAGAAAGCAAGGTTTTCCCCGGAGTGGCAAGGGGAGAGGTTTCAGGGAAAAACTGCTCATCCTCCCTGGGAAGGAGGAATCCTCTAGTGAAGGAAGACCTTAACTCAACGTGTCTAACTGGAAAGGAAATGGAAGACCCTGCTGTCCCTCTGTGTCTTCATCCAAATCTCTGTGCAGGGCGAGATAAGCCACAGGCAGCTCAGCACCACGCAGCAGAGCTGAAGGAGCTCGTGCCACTCTACAACCAAGGCTGGAGCTGCCGTGGTCCTTGCTGGGAAAACACCTGTGTAAACCTGCTGGATGCTGGGACACCCCACAGATCCAGCACAGGCTGGGCTGGAGCCAGGTCTGCAGCTGGGAGCCACCAGCTTTGCTTCCCTTCCCGTTACAGTTCCGGAGCGTTCCCACTGGTGTAGTTATCAAAAACCCTTGGCCACCTCCATCTTCACTGTGGTCTTTGAGCCATGTTAGCTTAAAGGCAGTCCAGCTATAGTGCCAACCAGTGCCACGATCCCCCTTCCCAGCATGAGATGACAGCCCTTACCTGGCGTCGTCATCGCGGGCTATAAGAAGGCGCATGTGGCTGGTGGCTGACGCTGTCCTCAGGATGTCCACGGCCCTGTGAGACAAGGACCATAAAATGTCAACGCTGGCTCGCAGCGGTGTTCCACCTAGCTTGTCTGGCCCCATGCCAAAGCTCGTGGCACACTGGGCAGAGACCCATGGCCTGGGCAAACCCTGTCAGCAGCCAAGTGACCTTTTTCGGGTGGACAACTGTGGAACACCCCCGTTCCCTGCCCTGGCAGTGGGGCCAGGGGGCAGCCAAGTCACAGCCTGATTTTCCCACTTCTGCAATAAATTAGAAGTTAACCCAGAAGATTTGTGTGGCCATGAGCAAATACCTCCCAGCACATCTCCTCCCTTGGGAGGTTTCCATCTCAGGGACGGCCACTTTCTGGTTCAAAATACATGTGTCCCTGTGGGAGTCAGGGCAGCGGGCGGGGGACCAGACACAGCCTCCCTGCAGCTGCAGAGATGTCCTTGGAGACCTCCGTCATCAAACCCAGCCACTCGAGGGGTTTGGGAGATGGAGGAGCTCCTTGAAGCATCCATCTAGTCTAAGCACATCATAGAATCACAGAATGGTTTGGGTTGGAAGGGACCTTAAAGATCATCTCATTCGATCCCCCTGCCCTGGGCAGGGACACCTCCCACCACACCACGTTGCTCCAAGCCCCCTCCAACCTGCCCTTGAACACCTCCAGGGATGGGGCAGCCACAGCTTCTCTGGGCAACCTGGGACAGGGGCTCACCACCCTCACAGCCAAGGATTTCTTCCTCAGATCTCATCTCAGTCTCCCCTCTTGCAGTGTAAAACCGTTCCCCCTCGTCCCATGGCTGCCCTCCCTGATCCAGAGTCCCTCCCCAGCTTTCCTGGAGCCCCTTTAGGGACTGGAAGGGGCTCCAAGGTCTCCCCGGAGCCTTCTCTTCTCCAGGCTGAACCCCCCCAGCTCTCTCAACCTGTCCTCACAGCAGAGGGGCTCCAGCCCTCAGGTCACCTTCATGGCAGAAGTGCAAGGCAGCAGTGGACTAGCACCACTTTTAATGGGAAAGAGGTGCCCCGAAAGCGCTGTGCTCCTCTGGGTCAGTTAATCATTTTCTTGGCAAGGAGCTGGGGGGCTGGATTGCAGCTCTGGAGGGAATTCCCTGCGTGGAGCAGCACTGTTGGGTTTAGGCACTGGGAGCTGCAGGGCTTGCTGGGAAGCTGTAGCAGATGGAGTGGGAGTGCCAGGAGCTGCTAAGAAAACCAGCATTTTGGGGCAACGTCTGACTATCTCACAACTACAGCTTGGGCTCACTGGTCTGTTTTTATATGGCAACATTTCGTTTGATAATTTCCAAGCTGGGTCTGGGGAACAGCGCTGGCTGCGTCAGAGCGCAGAGAAAGCGATGCCCTGGCATCGTCTGTGCAACCTGCAGCCTAAACCGCTTCACAGAATTATACAAAAACAACAGGAATGCAAAATTTCTGTTTGGATATGGTACCTCTCGCTTGTAACCCCAATTAAGGAATCTCCATTGACCTCCAGGATCTGGTCTCCTGGCTGCAGGCGCCCTAGAAAAGAAAACTAATGGATAGAAACTGCAGAAAATACAGCTTGAAGGGACTGGGAGAGGTTGGGCAGTTCCTCCCTTTGCCCAGAGACAGGATGAAATATGCATAGGTCGTTCCGGAGATGCTCATCCAACCTGTTTTTCAAGACGTCCAGAGATGAAGTTTCTGCAACCTCCCTGAACAACCCGTGCCAATGTCGCAGCACTTCCTCTGCTGTTGGAAGTTACGAAAGTAAAACACCAAAAAATGCAATAAAGCTTTTACTTAATTCAGTTTGAGGGCAGGTAGAAAACCACAAGTGGCACCTCCACCTGTTCTGGGTTTATTTTTTTTCATTAGATGGAAAAATGGTGTTGTAACATTTGGGGAAAAAAAAAAAAGAAAGAACATATTTCTAGCTTAAGTTATAAAAGGTAAACTCTGCAGAGCCCTGCCCAATACCTCCTTGTTTGAAGATGCTCAGAATGAAATCAGTGGCCTAGAGCAGAGATGAATTTGCAAAAGAATCTCCGGTCATTTTGGGGCTACAGGCAGTCATCGTCACGTGGGAAAGGACAGGCAGCAAAGTGAAGTTCTATGTGTGGCAGGGATGGATCCTGCCTTAAAGACATGAAGCAATGGTACGTTTGCCGAAAGCCAAGGCAAGGCTGCCGTCAGATATTACAATAATTGCCACAGTAAAAAAATACCCCCATCGCTGGAAAATCTGGGAGGAAGGACCTCAAATGTCTGATAAGGCAACATATAAAATAAATACATGGTCTTTTGGCTTGTCTCAGACTTTGTGGTACTCAGCACCATGTTTAACTCACCATCTGCATAAGCAACACCCCCTGGAAGGATCCTCTTGACATAAACTCCATATTCTTCTCCGGTGAGTTCCTTGATGCCACCGATTACCTTAATACCTGGAGGAAGAGACGTGCCCATCACACAAAGAAGCACAGTTTCCATGGGCTGTCTCGGAGGGACGCAGCCTCTGGCACAGCTCCCAGGTGCACCACCACCACCTGAAACCCCTTTTAAAAATCATTTCTGGAAAGCCCCGTGTATGCCCTGCACTACACAAGCATCAGCAGAAGCAACAGGATGTGACTGCAGACACAAGACAAATCATGGAATGGTTTAGGTTGGAAGGGACCTTAAAGCCCACCCCGTGCCACCCCCTGCCCTGGGCAGGGACACCTCCCACCACACCAGGTTGCTCCAAGCCCCCTCCAACCTGCCCTTGAACACCTCCAGGGATGGGGCAGCCACAGCTTCTCTGGGCAACCTGGGACAGGGGCTCACCACCCTCACAGCAAACAATTTCTTCCTCAGATCTCATCTCAGTCTCCCCTCTTGCAGTGTAAAACCATTCCCCCTTGTCCCATGGCTCCCCTCCCTGATCCAGAGTCCCTCTCCAGCTTTCCTGGAGCCCCTTTAGGGACTGGAAGGGGCTCCGAGGTCTCCCTGGAGCCTTCTCTTCTCCAGGCTGAACCCCCCCAGCTCTCTCAGCCTGTCCTCACAGCAGAGGGGCTCCAGCCCTCCCAGCATCTCCGGGGCCTCCTCTGGCCCCGCTCCAACAGCTCCGTGTCCTTCTGCTGTTGGTGCCCCAGAGCTGGAGGCAGCACTGCAGGCGGGGTCAAAGGCTTAAGGCATCTGATAGCACCCACTCGGAGCAACAGCAGTGGAGATAAAGCTTCCAAGAAAGGCACAGGCAAGGAGGGATCACCTTCCCCAACCCAAGTTCATCACTTGCAGTCGAATCAGTCACTGATGGGTGACTGTGCTTGTGTGTGTGGTAAGACTTGTCATAGGAAATATTACTGGGGATAAGCGTTGCCCTCAGGAGACTCCCTTTGAGATGCAACATCTGGACAAGCCCCAGGTTCAATGTAGTGGTGAGAAGATCCCACATGCCAGGCTCCAGCAGCATCTCCACCGCAGCCTTTGGAGCTGCCAGCCATGGCAGAGCAGCTGCTTTTTATCAGTGCTTGAAGCCGGGAGGAGCAGCCTGCAGGTTTGAACCCAGAGGCAGGACCCAGGGTGCAGAGATGACCTTTGGTGCAGCTCTGAAACCCCCTCATAGCAGTGCCTTGGCAAAGGGCTCTCATGCTGCATGGACACCTCTCCAGCCACGGGACATGTCCCTGCTGGCATGCGTAAGCTGGCTGGCAGGAAAAGGCCCAAGAGACTTATTTGTCCAGGGCTCATTAAGTCCTTCGTCAAATATCCAGGCTGTGGACAGAAGGATTAAAAAGCCTGGCTTTAATTAACAAATCTCCCCCGAGAGCCGCCAGTCCGGCATTTTGCTACTCCAGACAGGAGGGCACGCTGAGGACAGGCGGCAACGCAGAGAGGAACATGGCCAGTGTGAAGCCAGCTTCGTCTTCTGGCTGCTGTCCTGGGGTGACGAGCTGCTCCAAGCATTGGTGGGATCCTGGGAGGCATGAAATGGCTCCCTCCAGGGCCGCAGAGCGCAGATTCCTCCCCAAAACACAAGTCCCCTTTCTGAAACGAGCAGGAGGGAAGAGGAGTGGACCTTGGATTGGGATTACTTAGGACAACGACTCTATTTCCATCTCTAGTTCCCTTCCCTGTATAACCCAAGCTCTGCGCTAAGGACCCTCGCAGGGGAAGACCTTGTCTCTCAAGTCACCTCACATGAAAATTGTGATGAAAAACCAATTTATCACAATTTTTCACTTCATTCCCCTATGCGCCAATTGCTGCTTCTCCCAAGCACAAAGCCCCAGCCCTATCCAAGTGCCAGAGTTTATTCCCTGGGCTCGATGCACTAAACCATACATCCCCCAGGTGTCTGGGAGGAGCTGCTTAACCCATGGCAGTGGGAACTCATGGGAAAACACCAATGATGTTCTCCATTGCATTTTTGAAGAAATTCAATAAAATCAGAAATATTGCACATAAGAGATATCTCCAAGCGGTGTGAGCTTCTCCAAGGCACGGGGACAGGTCAGGCGGCTCCGGACCAAAGCGGGGAAGAGATGCTGCAGCCCTAAAGCCTGAGAGAAGACAAAATCTGCTCATCACTGAGGATGCTGGAAAGCTTCTTGGCTCCTGATTGGGCTGGGGGTGGCTGCTGGTGGGCTTTGCCACCAGCTGGCAGAGAGACCCTGGAGAGCAGGCTCACACCTGGGGTGGGTTTGGGAAACCCCTTGTGTGGCAGAGGCGGGGGGGGGGGGGCTGCAGAAGGAAAGCCCCATTGGTTCCCCTGGATGAGGAGGACACTGGAAGTCTGGCTTGAGCCAAGGTGCTGACCCAAGGAGCCATCCTGCATCTTTCTTTATGCCGATACATGATGTAATTGGGAATGATAAAACGCATTAGACAAATCACGTACAAATCTGCATCTCAGAAGAGGCGCAGCTGCAGCATCACCCAGCAGTGCGATGGGACCTGTTTGTGACGGGCTCCTCCACCGAGGTATCAAACCAATAATGACTCATTTCCCTTTTGTGTCCGCAAATCAATTGTAATAATGGCTTAATATAGCTGAAGTATCTACAAATCCTCCTTTATCCCCAACGATGTCAGGAGAAAATCCGATCTTGTTATTAAAATCAGCGATTACTCACAGTATTGGTCCCAGACACGATCAAACTTTGACGGGGGAGGGAGGAAAAACACCCTGACTTTTAACTCCCTTGTTGGCAAACCAGCCGGGTGCTGCCAGGCTCTGCCCTCCCACCCATCGCCTTGCCGTGGAGGCACTGGGATGCTGGTCCTGGTCCCCCAAGAGATGCACCGGGGAGCCCCCACCCAGGCAAGGAGGAAGAGGAGGAAGAGGAGGAGGAGGAAGGG